>NC_136592.1:25222429-25677429 GCF_910589615.1 Taurulus bubalis
GACATACATCTCCAAAGCGCTTCTGTGTGTTGACACTTACCTTGAGCATGAAGAACGGTGTTATGACGTTGTAGGCCATGTGGAAATAGTCTCCAGCACTGGGCTTGTTCAGGGGAAACCACTCCAGAGGAAGGATTATCTAACACAATATGATACCAAAAAAACATTTGGTGTTCATTGCTCCATGAAATGTGGGGTAACCATCAATTTTTTTTTATCATGTCATTATTTTAAATTGCCTGTAAGCGAAAGGTGCATTGATCTTCCTTACCATGACAATAGGTCTTCCAAAGTCCAGTATCCAGTTCTGCAGAGTCAGACAGAACCACAGGTCACAGTGGAAATGCGGCCCCTTCTGCTGTGGCACATTTTCCTTGCTGTCAACACTACAAAAGCAAAGAGCAGAAAGGAGGTTGAGCGTTTAATAGACATGTTGGGAATACTGCAAGTGAGGTTTACTACCGGTATATAGTATTTACTACTGCAGTAAATTCAGGGTAAAAGATATGGTGGCCTTTGCTGCTTTTTAAGAATCTACTTAATTACCATTATAAATGTTTGGCCAAGTGATCCTTCATATAAAATGCAACAGCACTTTGCCTAGCAATAGTCATCCGCATACAAGATGGTATGTACATATCTAATGGAAAAAAAAAAACCTTTCTGGAAGTATTTGCACATAGGAGTTGAACTTTGAATATTCTAGCTGCTGGAAATACCATCATAAGATTTTACATTTATGTTGAATTACAGTATGTTTTCCCTTCTAACAAATATATGTTTTTTTTAATTTATTTATTCCTGCACTCTAAAATCACCGTCAGATGATGTTTGCATCAGCGGCTGTGGATTTGCTGACCTATTCAATGTACGCTATGTTATGTGCAGCTGTGCAATTTGCAATTTACTGGTGCACGCTGAACGCAGATACTATGGTTCATTACGTTTACCGGGACAACAACAGGATTAGTGTGGCTGAACACGCTGTGAGTTCTTCAGTTTATGCAAAAGTGACCTTTTGCTGCTCGTCGACACCAGCCACATAGATATGGATTACTAATGGAGCTGTCAACTTCTGTGTCGACTGGAAAGCCTCACACCTGTCAGTCACACATTCAATCCAATTATGTTCATACTAAAAGTTTGGTCAAATTACTAATTTGATAACTAGATGCTATACTTTTGTGAATGTGGTTTCCCTTGTTATTGTAGGTTTACTAACTAACCAATTTATGCTCCAATTTCCAGGAATAGCTCATATTTTTCCTGATCTGTAACCAGCATCAATTAAATTTTTGACCGCTGTCATTTTCACAGTTTCACAACTACTTCCAGTTAAAATCTCTTTCTGGAAGTATGTTTTTTGCTCGCTGCATACACATATGACCAGAGGTGTCAAAAGTATTCACATTCATTACTCAAGGAAGTATAGATACTAGGGTTTAAAAATACTTCTGTAAAAGTTGAAGTATCAACTCAAGCTTTTTACTTAAGTAAAAGTACTGGTTTCAAAACTACTTAAAAGCATAAAAGTAATGTAAGGGGAATGTTTTTTTTCCATTAAGGACAAACTCTTAAGCCGCGCCTCAGGGGCCTATAGTGCACTACCCCACCTCCCCACAAAACAATCATTTTTATAAAGGCCATAATGACTATAATGTTTTAAAATGTTATGTTGAAAAATGTGGGATGCACTAGGCTACCCGTTTCAGCTGCATATATGCCCATTTAAAATGATCACATTTTATTACAATGCAAATACATTAAAGTACCATATGTGTACTACTGATCATTAACATGCGTTTCATGGAGCAGAAGACATGATAACTAGTTGCCTATAAGTATTGTAATAGTGCAAAATAGGCAGAGACTCCGACACAAACACTTAAAGCTGTGGTTCTCAAAGTTTTTCTGTAAATAACATAATTGTGTGACTCATCTGTGCTTTTATAAATAACAGAATAAAGAAAAGTAAATCAGATTGCCCCATCAGACAATGTTTTGTGTAAGTTCTATCTGTGCAAAAAATTACTCATATTTAGTTACTACTAAATAGCTCATTGTGGTAAACAATAAGCTTTTAATTTTTTTTGCCAAACAAAACAGAATGAGTGCAGTTATGTGAGCCATCAGGTTGTATCAGTATTAGTGGCTGCAGTGAACTGCTTTCCTCAACACATGTTATAAACGGGGTTGTAGATTTGATACGGACTCTCTCAATTCATGCTCAATATTGAGCTTAGATCTGTTTTTTATTTTGAGAAACGCAACAGCAGGAAAAGACGAGCTCACGGCGTCGCGTCAAATCGCGCACGTATCTGTGCGCGCGCACGTATCTGTGCGCGCGCACGTATCTGTGCGCGCGCACGTATCTGTGCGCGCGCACGTATCTGTGCGCGCGCACGTATCTGTGCGCGCGCACGTATCTGTGCGCGCGCACGTATCTGTGCGCGCGCACGTATCTGTGCGCAACGGGGCGGAGAGGTTTTTTGTGTGTGTGTTTTTGAACGATGACAAGCCGGAATGAAAACAAACCAAAATGAAATAGTAACAAGGCTATTTTTTAAATGTAGGGAGTAGAAAGTACAGATATTTGCGTGAAAATGTAAGGAGTAGAAGTAAAAAGTCGTCTGAAAAATAAATACTCCAGTAAAGTATAGATACCCAAAATTTCTACTTAAGTTAAGTAACGAAGTATTTGTACTTCGTTACTTGACACCTCTGCATATGACCATACTGAGGCCAGGAAAAAAAGACCCAGAAAGGGACTACAGATATTTACAGCTTCTGTGGACCCACAATTTAACACCCCAACTAACTTTTACAGCGTTAATTTGCCAAATAAAAAAAAATAAAGTGATGTGACTTTCAACATCAGTTACAAAAGTTCTTGACCCCCTGTCATCCAGCAGCAGCTGTGTTTATCCAGTCATGTGATTAGGACCAGCAGAAGGAAACGAAAACGGCCAAAGACTGACTGCAGACAAGAGGAAGGTCACCAAAACCTCCTGCATCGTATCTCTGATGTATGCAACCGAGTATTTATGCTGTCAGTCCTTGTTTATAACCTCAAACAGCTACAAGACACGAGATGAGGGAGAAATAACGTTATTAAACACTAATTAGTGACTTATAAAAAGTTAATTTATTAATGTCCCACCGTTTGTGTGGTCTCTGAACCGACTCTGTCTTCATTCCCTAACAAACGGCTAAAAAGGTAACAATAACCTCAGTGTAAAGTGTACCGACCTCCTTTGAGTTGTCGGATCGCTGCCTCGACGTTTTCGCACAGTTCGCATCCTCGCTCCCGTATACAGTTGGTCTAAAAACTAATGGTAGTCCAGTTAACGGCGTTAAACTACAGTAAACATCCCTGTGTCAAACGACTCATGTTCACTTCCCGGTTTCCGCCTTGTTCCCGCCCTTTCCACTCATCCACCAATCAGACTGCAGCAGAGGAGATAGGACCAAGGAAACCCTGAGTAGGGATTTGTAGGCGATTGTGCAGCTTCTGTTTCCACAACCATGACTTCAAAATGTATAATAATAAAACAGGCAGATCAGGCATAATAAGAGAAAACACCTGCGTGAATCAACAGTGAGTGTGTCGGGCCGTTTCCCATTTAATAATGAATTGATTAATATGATTTTTAAACATTTTCATATTATAAATTGGTAGTAATTACCCTTCAATATTTATTTGTATTCCAGTGGTTTATAGCTACATAGTAGCCGTGTAGGCTGGGGTAGACAGCTCATTGTATTACACAGTAAATTTGTCAAAGTGAATTTTACTCAAATTGAGAAATAACATTTACTCTAAATTTGGTCCCAGTTTAAATAGAGTCGAATCTGCTCTTGCCTCTGAGTTAATAATTCAAAGTATTTTTTACTCTATTCAGTGTTCATATTTAATTTCATATGATGCTAATTTACTAGAATTGGATTCAATTCGATATAGAATAGGATTCAATTTGATATAGAATTCTATATAGACTTGGATTCAACTCCCTTCAGCTCTCTTCTGTCCCATAAACCTCAGCTCGTTCCAGTGTGAGAGGTTTCAAGGCGGCGGAAACGGATCTGAAGGAACCGTAGTGGACGTGGTCACACTGTTTTACTCCAATAGATTTTATTCTGAATATTTGCTCCTACTCTACTGGCTACGGTACTTACACCTGTGCTTTTCTTTCTGTGGCATGTCAGAAGGCTCCTCTGTCTGTCTACCAACCCTTGGCCCAAACACATTGCAGTGGAATATTGTTTAATATATATATATATATATATATATATATATATATATATATATATATATATATATATATATATATATATATATATATAGGACTCACACCCTGCAAACTCTTTAGTCAGTATTTTGCCTTCAGGATAAAGACCATGAACATCTCACTTCCTCAAAAGCACTTATCCTGAAGCAATCTGTATCCTAAAATCTTCACTGGCTGTGTAAACAAGCACACGTACTTGTCACTTTACGGACATGAGCCATCTGGTTGCACTATTGTATTCATGGTTACTGCATACTCATTTTTAGCAGTGTGTTTTTGTTGTATGTGCTATGTGAGTGTATGTTTTGTTGTTGAGCGCACCAGAACAAACAGCGGTTAATTCAGTATTAAATTATTGAATCTTGGGCTTTTCAAAAAATGCATTATTTAGGGAAGGTAAAAAAAAAACACAAGAAAAACTTGAAATATGTATTGAACATTTGCGGTGAGGATGTGATTAGTCCAGCGAGACTTTGCCTCCTGTTGTGGGGACCGCTATCAATAATGATTCAACATCTGTTGTGAGCAGCTCAGTTGAAAGCAATTGTATAGAATTATATGTGTTTTCTGAGGAGCTATAAAAGCACCAAAAGCTGGTCTTCCAGTTTCCGCTCATGTGCACAAACAGCCCTTAATTCATGCCAACATGTATGCAGGCTGCATCAATTAATTATTCAGAGAATGGGGACTCAATTTGTACTTGTGAGGTAACAACGTCCCACTTGGCCTCTGTGGCCTGTAAACATTACGCTTCAGCAGATATTTGGTCTCCTACATGAACGTCATGTGGAGATATAACAACAGGACGTAATGTTGACACATACCAATGGTGTTAAAAATGTGTATCTTTAGCAGCTATGATGAAACAATATCACTGTTATTGCCTTGACTCCTAAATCGTACTTGCCTCACGTTGTTTCTTATTTGATTTAAACAGACGCTGGGATGGAGGGTCAGACTGAGTGGAGGTTCAACTGAAGCTCAGAGTCAAATGGGTTCTTATTTCACAATCCCTTGACCTTTCTGACCTCACCTGCCAATAACATGTATGTTTATTTAATAAATCTACTCTGTTGGGTTTTTCCCAAGTCCATTAATTATGGTGTTAACCTAACCATAGGGGTCATGTTGCGTTTGCAGAAACACTATTGGCCGATGTGAGAGATTAAAGCACCAAAAGACCGTATTAAATGTATAAAACTCCATTAACATTAGAAAAAGAGATGAATCCGTAAACATCGGGCTGAGGATGTATGTCATTTGACATGAAGCACAAATACAGGAAGTCGTTTAATCAGCTCTTTTCAACCTGTCAAAATGGCTGAATGTATAGCAGCATTTAATTAGATGCCACGTCTCAAAGCAAACATGTCAGGGAGAAAAGAACATTTATGTTTGTGTTAATCTCCAGGCGCAGCCTGTTGATGCAGATATCAGCTCGTGCACGAGCAGTGGACCCCTAAACTCAGAGTTTTCATAAAATGCATCAAATTAATGTAATTTTACTCTTTTAGTTGTCTAAAGAAAATACACATTTACTTATGTGTATATATGAGCTCCTTTGGGGTCCCTTAATTGAATAATTTTGGGGTTTTTTCCCCTGTGATATTCTTAGGTTATAGTGATGCTTTATTGTATCATAAACTGAGCATTTCACATTATTACCCCACATTATTAGTACTGTAGACCTACTACCGCATGTCCCCAGGCGTCTGATTGGGACAATTCAAACCAAACATAGGCAAATTGAGACCTGTTTTTGACATATTCTTGTTGTGTAATTGTATTGCCATGCTCTTATTCTGGGATTGGTTGTGTGGCCATACTGTGATACATACATACAGGTGCTGTATAGGGTTAGGTGATGCAACCCATGGATCTCCCAATCACCCAGGGGGAATTGCTCCTTGCATCATGTTTTTTTTATTGTTGATATGATTGTTTTGTTTTTTTAAGAACTTTGGTCAAAAATTAGATCCAAGAGTTTGAGCTGCTGAGCTGCAACACACAGTTGTACTTCTGCTCAGTGACCAGCAGGTGGCACCTTGTTTTGCAAAAAGTTCCTGTATTGTGTCTCAGTTTGATGCTGTCCAACTTTTTCAGCCTCCCTGTGCATCACATTTCAAACTATTTGAGCTCTTTTTGAAAAGTATCGGGACAACGACGCAGTGCACAAGCAGATATGGCAGCTTTAGTTCAAACAAAGCATGCCTGTACCAATATTAGACATATAGAGATGAAATCGACATGTTTGAACGCCTTTTCAAACACAGGCTGATCTATGTAGTAAATATACTGTCATCCTCTATCAATAGTCGCATTGCCAATCAGTGGGACAACTAGCCTACTGTCAGGCAGAGTCTTGATGCAGCTACTCATAAGTAGGAGGAGTTATTTAATGCACACACACACACACACACACACACACACACACACACACACACACACACACACACACACACACACACACACACACACACACACACACACACACACACACACACACACACGCCCGATAGCCTCATCCCCGCACCCCATCAGGTTCAGATGAAACTCACACTCGGCTCAACATGGACTCGCTGAATTTTCTGCTCTTTCTCGCAGTCACCGCCTTCACGGTGAAAGGTAGGCAGTCCGCACGCGCTTTAATTGCTTTAATTAACTCCCGAAAACCTGGATCATCTTTATTAGGAGGATGAGCTTCATGTGAGGCTTTTACCTGCTCCGCTGCGGGCGGGTTTGCAAAGGGATCACATCGTACCTGTTGTGCCAAACACAGAGTTTTGGTAACAGTATCGTTATGTAATGCTATTTTGAATCAATAGTACATAATAATCTCACTGGTAGATGTGAATATGAACTGATATAAAGTATAATGTTGTGGGGGAGTTGTCTATTTTTGTTCTTCCTTTTAACCTTTTCATTGCTGCCCTGCTATTATGAATCAAAGTCAAATCGACTAGTCGTTTAGTAGTGTGTATCAAAGTAAACCTGAATGTGGACTAACTGTGTGAAAGTTGATGTGCTGGTGCAGCGATTGGCTAGGTGTCTGTATTATATATCATGGTATTTCAGAAAGGGGGGCTCCACTGAATTTTTTTTTGCCAATTTGTACTCTGTACAATCTAAGTCAACATGACTTAAAGACTAAAAATATTCTAAAAAAACAGATGAGTTCATTGGCTTCGAATGAAAATTAGGAGTAGACACACATGTGTGTTGGGGGGATTATTATGTAAATGTACTGTGATTCATTCAGAGTAACAGGGGGTGTATTGCTGAGCAATTTGTATCTCAATTTTAAGGAATATTAAATATTTAAAAAAATATTTCACCACAGCCAAAATGGGAATTACACTTAAAATCATTTACATAATTGAAGAAAGCAAAAGCTGACATAATTTTTTACTTCTTCACCCGCACAAAGAAAGAGTTTGTCTATACAGTGTAGATGTGGTTTGAGGGATGCTGAACAAAACACACATTATTATTATCGCGTTAAACACGGTGCAAAATCCACACACATGTGAAACCGGTATACCGCCCAGCGCTGAACTTCTTGCAGCTTTTAATGATGCTATGTAAGGTTTCATAATAAACTTCCAGGGAGACTCGCAAGCTGTGTTTTAAAACTAAAATGTGGAACGTAACATGGCATTATTGTTTTCCTGCACTGAGGCAAACAATTAAAAGAGATTTTGATGATAATTTGATTAATTGGCAAAACATTGTCTTTGAAACTTTCATGCCAATAAAGCCCATTGTAATTTTAATTGGAGAGAGACGGAGTTAGATCAACATAAACAGACTGAGAGGCACCGGAAATGTCACACAAGTTCATCATTCAAAGACCTTCACTGTAACAAAAGTATCTTTATTAAAACTAGAGTGAGGGTGTTCTTGTTTTGCCGTATGCACTGCTGCCCAACTCAGGCAGCAGTGCATACTCAAGGACACGCATCACAAGTCAAGAAACCTTCGAGACATGCTGTGTCTCATCAATTTTCCTCTGATCTGCTCTGAATTTTGAATATTTTTGATTGAGGCAGTTAAATTAATGGTAATCACTGACTAAGACTCTTCAGTCTGCACTTTAGAGGCACTAATAGTTTGCAGCTTCCCCGAAAGTGAATTATAAAGAGGCAGGTGGAGAGAAGTGGTGGTGCATACATGCACGTCTAAATGTCTGAACACATGTTTGGGGCACTTCAAGTCCTTGTCCATCTCTCTGACATTATTAAGTCTGTTCAATTTGATTAAGAGGCAGAAAGGCTATGCTTCTCGTTTTTTTATTTATTTATTATTTTATGGCTCCCAGCTCACATTCAGCTTATATTGGCAACATATCAGCAATGTATGTTATGTGGGTTGATAGATAGCCAGTAATGTACTAGGATGTATTACCAACAAAAAAAAGTGTTTCACAATACCACACATTGTTGTCATCTTGCCGATCTTCATGGTGAAATTTGATTATGGGGAGATTTTTTAGGGGGGCAGATCTCCAGGGGATCGAGCTCTGGACAAAGATAAGCTTTCAGCAAATAGTTCTGTCTTTTTTGTGAAAGAACTGGATGCAACAGAGAGCAGGGTAATGGAGAAACGTCTCCAGACAACAAGATGTTTGCCAAATCATCGGGATAATGCGTTTCTCATAGGTTGTTTTGGATAATTGGGCTGTGGTCATTAGCGAAGGGAATACATGCTGCCAAAAATGCTCCATAACTCAAGGAAGGGATACGAGGCATGTGTTACAATGAGGTCTGATTTGACTGTGAGATGAATCCAGTCTAGGTATTTCTATTTGGATCTTCTTTCACCACCCTGGACTTTGTGAGAACATTCTACTCTGAATTTGATTTCACACACAAAAAAGAACTTGCCAAACATTAATTGAAATGCTAAATTATTCCAGATTGAGAGGTTTCTTGAGTCACCTGTGTAAGCAAGATTATAAATGGAAAGAGGTGTGATAATGAGCCAGAAATTCAGGCAGGTATTGAATGATGTGAGAGTGTGGGGAAGGTAGCTTTGGGTCAGTCTCATCCTTGAACCTAAATGAACCTTCAAGTCATTTCAAGCCAATCTAGTGTTGTGGCTTTATTATTGCACAATGTCAGTCAGTCACTTTGGTCCAGAACGGAATATCAATAACTTTTGAAAAGATTGCCACACAATTTTGTCATCCATGTTCCCTTAAAGTGCCAACACCAGATTTATATTATGCTCCAGAGTGTAATATATCTATTATTGGATGGATTACAGTGCGTCGTATTTGGCGATATCTAGTGGTGAGCTTTCAGATCGCAACCAACTCCCACACCGGACCACAGTGTGGTAGCAACCTATCAATCCTAATTTAGCCACGCCCTAATGTATAGCCTGCTTTATCGTCTATTTGACTCTAAATGGGACCATTATTTACTAAATGAACATCATGGTTGTTTGAGGAAGGCTTGAAACTGCCAATTGAGACCATGAACTCATGTTTACAATGTTTACTGAGAAGATAAATCAAGTGAGAAGTAGAGTCACTTTGCAACCAGCCCCCTGCTGGTTTTTAGAAATAATGCAAGTTCATGGCCCTTCGGCATTGGCTTCACTTTTCAGGCATGGAGGTTGCCGCCTGATTGTCCCTCTAGATATGCTAATATCAATATCTCTATAGACAGAAACTGAGCTGAAAGCAGCCATAGACAGTCAAACAAATGTTGTTTGTGCCCCAGGATGTCTGTGTTAATGGAAGTTTGGCAATGTAATTGAAAAGGAATTGGCAATAGATGTGACTAACGGTGTTTGAAGAGCTCACATTCTGTCTGAAGGCATTCTGAAAGAATTTACTGTCTAGGTTTCTCTGTCTTCTGTAGTTTCTCTTCAAGGACCAGACCAGCGCAGACTGTACAAGGACCTGATGATGGACTACAACCCGCTGGTGAGACCGGTCTCCAACGACTCTCAGATTCTCACTGTCCGATTCGGCCTCACCCTCAGGCAGATCATGGATGTGGTACGTAAACAATGACCGTCCTCACATTACTGAGCATGCATATGCACAAGGTGTCGTTATGATAACTCAATATAAAGACTGCGACTGTCTTCTCACTTCATAGCCAAAATCAATTTCCATGTAGAAATATTCACTTTTCCAATATATGTCAAGTCAAAGCTAGCAGCTATTTTCTTAATAAGTTAGTTAGTTCCACTTATAGTTCATCCACATTGATACATTTCTGGATAAACAACATCTTGTTTTGGATGTCTTTAAGTCTTCAATTCAAAGTGTAATAGCAGCCAATGCTTGACATTACATTATGTTTTAGCTAATGTGGACGTTTATATATATATCTCTTCTTTTATGAAACTTAAACTGAGAAAATACCTGTCAAAAAATATCTGAATGATAACATTACTAAATATCACTTCATCATTGTTTAACAGGACGAGAAGAACCAGGTTTTAACAACCAACATTTGGCTGCAACTGGTAAGATCTTTCCCTGTACAAAGTCTGTAAAATAAGATAAAATAAGATAATCCACATTGTTGTTTTTTACACTTCCATTTATACAAACAATATATAGCATGTTATTAAGCTTAAGAGGAGCTTGGAGGTGGATTTTAATTGTCAAACTATACCTCAAACTTAAGTCTCTATCCTGGCATTTGGTTGTGCATCTAATCATAATAAATGTGGAGTTCTTGTCTTACATTCTTGTTTATCACATCTACTCGAACCCAGGTTTTCCCCTTTCACCTTCCATAGGGGCGGTACACCCGTTCCTGCTCCTTGCAGTGAGATAAAGTGTCTGAATATGCATGTTTTTATCGCAGCCTGTCCAATGTGTGACACTGGTTCCTTGCTGCTGCACCGTCAAGCTGTATCGAGGCTGTTTGGTCCGTTTTAAATCACCTTGAGGACTCACAGGAGCAACCTCACTCAATCTCTCACTCCACACCCTCTGCACCGTCGACTTCGGCTCTTCAACACGAGATAGCGCAGGCAGCATTCACAGTATCTACCGTCTGTGAGTGACGATCCAGCCATATGTGTTGGCTTAGCCGACTTGTGCGAACTCTCTGACTTTTAGAGTTTAAAATCTCTAAAAGTCACTTTGAGACATGGAAGATGGTTCTGTATGATTACACACACACTCAGTTGTGCCATAGAGTAATTATTATACAAATACAGGATGGTGTTGGAATGAACAAATAATAAATACTCTGATAATTGTAGCATTTAGAGCACAATGCCATAGTCAGGTGTCTTGTGTTTTGTTTCTAAACGTCATGTTTGCGCTTTGTTCAGGAAAGCTGAGTGATTGTTTTTTTACTCATATCTGTCTGTTAAATATAAGGCTAAAGCCAGCACCGGTTAGCTTAGCTTAGCATAAAAACTAGAAACAGAGGAAAAGCGCTAGCCTGTTTCTGGTTACCTAAAGATCACCAGTTAACACAGAAAACATGTTTCTTCCTGTTTCCAGTCTTTATGCTAAGCTAAGCTAACTGGCGGTTGATTGTAGCTTCCCATTTATGTCATTTATGTTCCCATACCGATAGAAAGAATGTCAAATTGAAAGCAGTTGGAAATATTGAAGTTAGTGATTGTGATCAGTGTTTCTTTTGAAAAGAGCAGCAAGTTGGTGAGGACGACATTCCTCTATGGCAATGCTCTTTATTCTGAATCACTCCCCTACATGTGTTTCACTTGCCTTTATTAGTGACTGACCTTTATATTTCTAATCATGCTGATCAGAGCCATTATTTGAACACCATGATTAATATAGAACATGTATTATGAGTGCACAAATTCTTATGAAAAGCCATTTTATCAAGATGTAAAAATCCAGGCCCACAGCCTGTAGCATCCAGGCTGTGGGCGCTCCTCTGTCTCTGATTGGCTCGTACTTTACCTTTGTTGGTTTGATTGGTTGGGTTTAGGCATGAGGAGTGAGATGGGTGAGGGTAAGAATATCAGGGTTATCCAATCAATTTCGGGGAGGAGAATCCTAATTAGACAATCCTAATAATTATTTTCATATCTATGAAATTGCTTCATGTCTGCATGTATTGGCACAAAATAATGCGAAGATGCATTGAGAAGATGTATCCTTCTGACTTTGGTTACCGCTGGTGCCAACAGCAGGTTGACAGTTAGTTCAAAGGGATATTTCTCAATCGCTTTTTTCTCCGGTGCACATGACAAACTGCCATCAACCCCTGCTGTTCTTTGTGATTCGTGCTAATTAGCAAATGTAAACATGAGGCTGTCGACTCTTCTACAGTCTTGTTTGATGACACAATGTGTATATATAAAGCCTTTTATCACAACGTCTGCATTAATATTACACATATGACAGTGACATTTTCTTTTCTTTTTTTTTGATCAAAGTGCTATGAATGCCTCTTTACTCCACTGATATCTGCCAAAAGGAAAGACACGATTGCTTATTTATCTTCTGTGTCCAACCTTAAAAATGACAGTGAAGCTATAGCAGATTTGTACATCTGACACATTTTAATTATAATACAAGCTGTATACCTCATACTGCAAAAACAACAATGTGGTTCCTTGGAAATCTACAACGCACATTCCTCCCCAGATGTCATGGAAACCTGGCACAGGGATTGAACTTAATTCTTGGAGCATGTCACTGCATGATGATACCCACAGCTGCTGTCACATGCATTTACTTTGCCCGAAACAGAAGCTGTATGTAATTGGAATTCTGTCCTCTGTTTTGTTCAGTGTGTCTATGGCTGACCTATTGAAACAGTTGAATGTGTGTAACACAGGCTGCCTTGTTAGAAACTCTGATATCAATCATCTCATGTGTGCTGATGACCTGGTAGTCCATGTACTGCTGGCCTGCAGCAATGTGTACAGTATAATGAGATGTTTTCTAAAGCGACTCTGGACCTCGGAAGCACTACCACCTTCATCCACAGGGGGCGCCAAAATCAATTCCAAATGAAAGTTCCTCATAGTAACTTTAACTCAAATCAGATGTGTAAGTTACGTAACAAAGGTACTTATTTTACATAACAAACACACTTATTTCAACCCCATAGCTTTTCGAAAGAAACCGTTGTATGAGGAGTCGGACGAGTTGCGTAATATGCTCACGCCCATATGTTGATTCATAAGTTTATTATGTGTTCTGTCAATTCCTCTGTTGTTCGATTGTTGTTGTTTTTCTTTACACATAAAAATATTCAAAATCGTCACAGACTTGTTTTGGGAAACACCTGATGTTCACAGCTAAACTTAGATAAGCAACAATGTAAAGATGTCTTCCACATTTTATTTTACACAAACCATGTAACTAAACCTGATATTCTACCTCCAGAGTCGGAAAGAGAATGAATAAAGGAAGTCAATTTGTGAAAGTTATTTATAATGTGATGAAAAATGTATGATGATGTCTGGAGCACACAGTTATAGTTTTAGGAAAGTGGTAAGAAATACAAAGTCCCGAATCAATTGTGGTAACACTTATAGCTTTCTGCACACCTACAGTATGGAGCTCATCTCCGATTTAACTCCATGAAAAGTAGTACATAAAGGCTCATCGTGGCTCAAAGTTGTTGCTTCAGTTTCCCAGATGTTGTAGTGCCAGTCAGCTGTTTGTGTCCCTCCATGTGAGTCATTTCTAAGACATCGGAATGTTATGTGTTGCTTGGATGAGTCAGTGAACGTCATCATAGAGGCTTTAACCCTGCATCTCGTATGTCCTATTTCTCTTTTATTGCTATGGAGCTTCTTGTGAATCTAAAATAGGCTCACCAAACTTACAGGTTTAAAGGGTGTGTTCAAGATGCCCATGTGAAATGTGAAAAATGCATTATGTTTCTGCATCCCACAGTTCTGGGATGATAATTACCTCCAGTGGGATGCATCAGCCTATCCAGGTGTGACCAATGTAAGATTTCCTGACCATCTTATTTGGAAGCCAGATATTCTGCTGTATAACAGGTAGGCATTGTAACGACAGATCCGCCGGGCGCTGCGCTGTAATTGGATATGCATGATGTCAGACTCAGCATGCATGCATTGTCCTCTGCACAATATAATGGGGGGGGGTTCTCAGAGGGATGTTGCATTTTTGGATTTTGTCTTGCAGAGCTGAAAACGAGATTGCTACAATGGCACCCCGACTGTGATACATTAGACAAAGCAGAAAAGAAAACACACAGGAATTATTTGTTTTGGCTCTGTTATCTCTAGTGTTGAAAATATGTTGACATCAGAAATTAATTGGGCCTCGTGCAAGAACCACATCCCTACGAACAGATTGATTCTCAGATGGCTTGTTAGAGAGAATTTGCATTTACAAAATTATTTGGATTAAGAATTTGGTCTTTTGTACAACAGTAGTGCCAACCAGAGCTATGTGCAGATACCTGGGATTTCTTTTTTCTTTCTTCTTCAACAACAACAAAAAGTATCCTAAAGTCTTCATGAGCGCCTCGTGGGTTTCAGCACCATGTGGTCTGAAATATGACCTTTGGCCACTAACTTCATGTCTTTATTTGGTCCCCTAATTCTACCACCACTGAAGCTCTGTGGTGTGAAGATCTTCTATTTGCTGTTAGGTTCCATGCTTTGTGATAGAAACTCTACAAATGGAGCAAAACAGGAAGCCTTAGATTTAGGAAAGGATCAATTCTCACAAAGGTGGACCGACTCGTGAGCAGGTGGCATTCATGCATTCATCAAGTTGAAACAAGCGATTAATGACAAGCGCGGGCCGTCAAGAGGTTTTGCCGAATCTGATGGAACACTTGTGCGATCTTGTACGAGGAAGATTTGCCTCGAGCTAACGGAACATGAAAGCCATCTGAATTAAATAGATATCTTCAGCCAGATTATGCTGAAATATTCAGCCTCATGCTCTTGTTTCATGAAGTTTGCAAAGTAACAGACCCCATGTTGTCACTGGACTTGTTCAGAACATCCTGCAGAGAGAGAGACCACACAAGCAGAAAATAAAAGATAAACAAGTCCCACTGTTGTACAAAACAAACCGAAACCTCATTATTTTTTGGAACAAAAAACATTTGTGTTTATGTCTGGTACAAGCATGGTCAATGTGCAAGGGAGTGAATATACTTATTGACCTGGTTACGCTTCAAGGTTAGTGGTGCTCTGCAGTTAAAATATATTCAGTGCAGTCTAGACGAGAGCTTTGGTGCAATAAATTATTGAGACAAATTAATGAACTTCTAATAATGGTTGAAAGAGCATTTTATTATATGTCCCAAATGGAAAATGCTGTACAGATCACCGTTAATCAATCTTTGAAAGAAAGATCTGAACAAATCCCATTAGAGGCACTCTACTCTCCCATCGGCTAATGACGGGGAACAGCATTGTACTTCATTTGTCATTGGCCCTGTGAGCAATGCCTTGATTCGGGACTCTTTGAATTAGACTGCTGCAAGTTAATTCCCTCCCCCCTTTCAACTTCAGCTCAACCATGCCTAAACCTCTGGGGAGTTTATAAAGAGGGGATGAATTGTGGGGAGCAGAGGAGAATGAGGGTAACTTCTGAATAACCATCTCCAGGGGAATTGGGACATCCCGTGTGTTGTGTACCTGCTTTCTCTAACTCATTATAGTCCAGGTGATGAAACGATGCTCACTTGGAACTTGTACAGTTTCGGGCCCTGAACAATTTTCAGAAATGGAGCATCATTACACTCTCTGCTTTAACCAAATTTGGTATTTTGCATCAAACTTCCTGTACCGACAATCCCGTGTTTTGATGCTCATGGGTTACAACATCATAAACTGTTTAGATGAATAGTTAATGGTGAATTCAGTCACGTTGTGATCAGGACATCCCGGTATGAACCAAGGCCAGACTTTATTATATCATGTCTCATGCAAGTTGTGTAGAGTTTTAGAAGCTTAATCATTTCGTTCATTGACAACGCTAACAATACAGTGACTATTAAGAGTGGAAGAATATGTCCTATGACCTTAAGAAGTTAGCTTAAAAATAACACAAAGATTGGCTTCAATCTATTATTCCAGAACCTGTTTGTTTGTTAGATTTTGCTGAACCTATTCTTCAGTCTCCTCCACATTTAACACAGATCAGTGCACTTTATTTTTGCAATTAAAATGCCACAAATTCAGAGCCCAAGGATGAAAGGGCTTGTCTATGGAAGAGTTGATCACAATCTCCATCAAGCGCCGGTTTGTTGGAGATGGCATACACGGTGCCATTTCAAGTACTTGTACTCCAAGTAGTGTCCTAATTGTTCAGCTCTACTTGTCAATCTTTTTTTTTATACTACGACAATTCATAACAAAAGTTAGCTCATGACTATATTCACCATGAGCATGCAGTGGCAAACAAATGTCCCATTCCAGTCTGGGTCAAGTCAAATCTGAGATGTGTTTCTAAACACATGACACATGTTGGAAAATCATTGCTAAAAACATCGCGTTAGCATATGCACGTTAACATTCTGAGAGCGGACATGTTGTGTGTACTGTCACTGTACATATGTAATCAACCCTCACCCTCGATTGGCCCTCGCTTCAGAGCCTTCAGTGGACGCTCCCCAAACATTTCAGAGCAGAGAATGATGACTATATTTTCACAACTTTGAAACCTAATTATATAGACTTGGGGATGTCTTTGGGAGAAGGTCGGTGCGATCATAGAGGATAATTGCGAAACTCTCCACAAAGGAAATGACCTCCTCTTAAATGCCTTTGTTAGAGCCATGAAACAGTATTTGGACGTCAATCTCTGGGGCTCTGCTTACTTTTTTTCTCTGGGCAGCTGAACAGATCAGCCTTGTTCCCCCAACAGCATTCCAACAGGAAGGAGGAGTGATGGAGGCCAGGCCGGATTTTTTTTTGTGTTTCATGGCTGTCAAAGGCCCCAAAAAACATTCCAGAGGAGGTCATTCCAGCTGTGAAACTCTTTGCAATTTCCTTTGTGATTACTCCAGTGGCCAACTCCACATCAATCAAGCTCGTCTCGGGTTCTTTACAGAGAAAGGAAGAGCAGCATACCGAGGAGGCAGGGCCGCCATGTGTAGGGGTTGTTATAGGTCAATTCTAGGGGCCTGTGACTGATAGGGGCTCTGAAAAATGAAAAACATAAGAGAAAATTATTGACTTATCATCATTAATAGAGGATTGTTTTTGTTGCATCCTTATTATTTTTGCAAAGGCTGAATTCACTGGATGAATTTGTGAAAAGGTTTTCCACTGAAGCTGTACTTTGGTGAAATACTGATGCAGCTCCATGTTGTCCACAGTGCTGATGAACGATTTGATGCTACTTTCCACACCAACATTCTGGTCAACTCCTCTGGCACCTGTTCCTACATACCTCCAGGTAAGAGTCATGCTCTCATTCAGACAATACTCATATACGCATACATACAAAATAGTTCATAAAACAGGAGACATCTAATTGCAGTATGATGCCAATGGGGTGTCATTATGTTAAAGTCCAATTAAAATGAAATTGAATGTTCTTTGTTCCTGTTTTCTTCTTTGAGGAAAAATATGTATTTGATTTCATCATGAATTGGTGCTATCAAACTGGATTTTGTTAGCAAAGTTTGGCACCTCCAAACTGGATTTATACTTTGAACATACAGTAAATTACCAAAATAAGAAATGAATCTATCTTGTTTTCCATGTCTCTATGATGTTTTCATATTATGTATATATTATATATATTGGCGATATGTAAGCAAAGCCCAGAACCAGTCTGTCCTATTAGAGGCGCAGCCAATTTAAATATCTACACTGCAACATTAGTTTCTGCACTTTATTTAGGGCTCGAACTGTAACTGTGTGCTCCAGATATTGTTTCATTGCTCTCACTGTTGAGATTCCAGTTGTTAGCTTTGAGTTGGCAGTGGTGGGAGCAGTGGGAGGCCACAGCTGAGCCCCCAACAAAAACATCTGGCTCCCCAAAACTTTCATAGTTTGCTTTAAAACTTTGACCCCGTAGCTAATAATTTAAAAGACACCAGATGTCTGGGGGAAAAACAACGATGAGGTATCATTATTTTTATTATGGCTTAGTTATATGCAAATATCATCAAACCACCAGTTAATAGCTGGCAGTCTGTTTATTCATAGATGTGTACAAATTAATTGTATTTCATAAATTAGCTCAAAAAAGGTTTCAGATCCTGCCAAAGGCCCAATTATCAAACAAACGCAATCCTCGTACTGAGGAGCAGGCTCCCCAATAGAATGTTAATCATGTTTAAACAGCACAATAACAGGATTTCCATAAAGGGTTACTGAGAAAAAAAACATCTGCAGCTGTTGTAATGGATGAGAGCTTGGAATCAACTCCTTAAAGCTATCAGCATATTAGTCTTGGCGGAAATCTATCCAAAATGCTGGTTGTTTATGTCTAAGTTATGCAGAGTCCTGCGTCGCAGTACTTTAGAGCCAGGTGTGAGTGTGTGTGTGTGTGTGTGTGTGTGTGTGTGTGTGTGTGTGTGTGTGTGTGTGTGTTCAACATGTGTGCATTCCTTCTAATGTTGTTGCCTTTTTTCAGAGCCAGACTTGCTGCTTCTCCCTCCTTTCTAGTCTTTAGCTATGCTAAGCTAAGCAAACCAACGTCTTCCTGTTTATCCGACAGATATAAGCGTGGTGTTCACCCTCTCACCTAACTCTTAGGTGGGGGAAGCCAATATGTGTATTTGCCCCGAACTGTCTAAGAGTTGTGCGATATTCTCTTTAAAATGTTCTTATCCCAGTAATTTCATGTCAAATGCTCCGAACACGGGGATCCATCACTATGGCACTCAGTGGCGCTTTGTGCCGCGATGCCCTTTCCCTGAACCAGCCCCTTCTGACCCACTGCTGCCAGCCATCAACCCGTATACACCCACATGCACACACGTGCATGAGCAGCCACACATTGCAACAGAAGGCCTTCCTGTCACAGCTGGTGATCGCTGCTCTCCCTGGCAGGCTCTCCCCCCCTTCTTTTTTTCTCTTACCACACAAAGGCGCCGGCCTGCCTCGCCTCGCCTCGCCTCAGCATCTTAATCAATAGGGGCATAAATGGCTCCATCATTGCATTTCTTCTGGATTGATTGCCTCTGTCACAAACAAATTGCCTCTCAACTTTGTTCCAAGTGAACCCTCATTGAATGCCATATTGGCCCAGAACACTCAGTCGCCAATTGAGCTCAGTACAACTGCATTAAACGAGTAACACTGTTCGCAGATGTGACCTCGACAGCCGTTCCAAATCATTTACTAATAACTTGTCTTTGTCACTGAGGTTCATTGCAGTAAATAGCATTCATTCTTCTATTCGCTGCTCCCCGTCTCTGTTCATTCCCTGCTGAGGTGTATCATCTTCATGGCACTAGGAGAGAGGCGAGAGACCTTGTTTACTGCAGATGTCTCATATCTTTCTTTAATGTGGATGCAAATTAGTTTGGTGCCTGCCTCTCCTGAAGGATTTCCGGCCACTTTCTTCTCATTGTCATATAGGATTTTTTACTCTCGTTGGGATGGATGGCACTTGGACTCCATATCTTGTCGGAGTAAAACCCCTTTTGCTGCCTCTCGATCTGTTGAACGATGTTGTTTCTTTCTCCGGTCTCCCTCGGCTTCCTATATTCCAGAGTACCGTAGTTCAATCTCTATTAGAGCTCTGAATAACAAACACTCCATCCGTTTCTGTCTCTCTCTTCAGTAGCCATCTTCAGGTGAAGTATGTATGGTACATCTCAAAGCAAGTCTTTCTTCAATCTTATCGTGTTCCTTTTGTGCCAAAATGCTGTTGCATACACATGTTGCATGCATGTCGACTGAACATGTGACGAAACATCTGTCGACGTCTATTCAACATTGGAATGTTCTTCCGTTGTGACAAAACAATTTACAGTATGATCTGTCTTTGCTATATTGCTCACTTGACAAAACATGTGTCTGTTTCAATTAAACTTTCAACTGTCCCCCTGTCATCGTGTTGCCCTCCCTGTCGTCATGACGTGTCATCCTCGCTGCCGATGAGTTGAATACACATACCGGTAGTTAAAATGTTTTGACACATCTTCAGTTGCTATATGTGCCCACGTGACATCATTTTGGCTCAAATGAAACCCCAACAGGGATCTTCAAGAGCACCTGCCATATCGATGTGCGCTGGTTCCCCTTTGATGTCCAGAGGTGTGAGCTGAAGTTTGGCTCCTGGACATACGGGGGCTGGTCTGTGGACTTGAAGTTGTTGGAGGCTGACATCACAGACTACACCGCCAACGGAGAGTGGGATCTTGTCGGTAAGAGGGAACAGGTGGCCTGTGACGTGCAGGGGAATGATATACAAAATTCAAAATGCTGATAAAGTTTCACTCCATTTTTGCAAGACTATACTGTGTTTTGTCTCGTCTCGCAGAGGTTATCGGACAAAGAAACGAGCACACCTATGAATGCTGCGAAGAGCCGTACTGTGACGTGACCTTCACCCTGGTGATAAGGAGGCGGACCCTCTACTACGGCCTCAACCTCCTCATCCCGTGTGTCCTGATCTCCACTCTGGCGCTGCTCGTCTTCCTCCTGCCTGCCGACTCTGGAGAAAAGATCTCACTGGGTTTGAAACACACACATTGCTGAAAATACTGGACATTTAAAGGGCCAGCTTCGGCAGAAATGAAATGTTATTCATAAATATGATTTAATTTGTGTCTGATATGTTTATATTCATATTTACACCATCAAGCCCTCACAGCCTCTCACACTCAGCCACTTAGCAGGTGAGGTCAGTAAGTCCCTGAAGGTTCAGGGTTTGAGGGTTTAGGGTGGAGATAGAGATTGGGCCCTCCAGTGCTTCTGCAGTGTTATCATGATTTTAGGGAGGCGAACAACGTCACCCAGGTTTTGCACTCAGCAGCTCATGTTAGCTCAGGGGTGTTCAGTTGGTTACAGTCTGCAACCTCACCACAAGATGCCACCTAATCCAACGCACTGTCCGTTTAAAATGTGTATTCAATAGCCTTTTCATTGATTATTGTTTTTATACACATTGAGTGACCAGAAAAAACCCCGAGGCCCTGTAATGCAATCCAAAGCAACTATCCTATAGTAGAATAAATATGAACTTTGTGAAACTTAATGTTTCTGAAATTGTTGTCGACACTTGCTTTTCAAGGGGTTGATTCAACTTGGTGGTCAATTTGACTCTACTTTGTGATTTTGTCGTATTGGATAGCATTATATTTCAAGGTTTGTCTCGTGTTTTTTATACACATAGCGATAGACATCTCTGAATACATGCCCACACATGTGTTATTCAAGTACATGCACCAATTAATGAGAACATTCTGAATACAGTCTGTACACTGTTTTCGAAGCTGCATTCATAAATTGCTTCCTGTCAGGTGGACTGAAGAGTGTTTTTTTCAGATAAAAAATTACAGATGAAAAGAAATGAGATCATAATTAAATCAAATATTTTACAGCCCAAGTGGTTTCGACACTGAGCCAAGTTTTCTATTATTCTCTAAATTTTCTCCATCTGCATTGTGTTTGTCTGCTGGGAATCAGTCATTCTGTGAAAACCAATGTTTTTTTCATTAATCCGCTTCCTCTGTGGCCTTGTGGACTAATCTGATAATCAGCGCTGAGTGACTGATTTAACTGTCAGTGGACCGAGAAAACGGTTTAATCTTATCTCAATTGTCACAGTTGACTTGAATGTTTGAGCCCATTTCATGCATAAATTACACAGGCTTGGTGGAGATAGTATCTGCGGGTTGTTGGTGGTGGTGGTGTGTGTGTGTGTGTGTGTGTACTATATGTGGGAGTGGGGGGTGGGAGGGTTGATTTATGCAGAGTCCTGCATATTGCAGCTGGATTCCTTCATTATCCATACAGTGCTTTAAAGCCAGGTGTGTGTGTGTGTGTGTGTGTGTCCGTGGGTGTGTGTGTGTCCGTGTGTGTGTTCGACTTATGTGCATTCCTTCTGATGTTTTGATAGCTCACAGACAGATAGAGGAAATAAGAATTGCTCAAGCAAAGAATAATATGCTGTTATGTAGAGTTGAATGTTCCTTAAATTTGTTTGTCTTCTATGCTATTGTGTGTGTGTGTGTGTGTGTGTGTGTGTGTGTGTGTGTGTGTGTGTGTGTGTGTGTGTGTTCATGTTAAGTTCATGTGCTCACAGATCTACTGTATATGAAGTCAGTATATCAGCCCCAGCAACACGTTGACATTATTATTTGAGAATGGTGAACACTCATTTAGAAGTGTGCTTTCATGGCAGCATTTATTCCCAGATTTCATTTCAATTAAATTGAGCTGTCATGGGCTGTCATGGACGCACAAATGTATCAAGAGGAATATTATTGTGTGTGGATCTTTACTCTGAGTCCCCTCATTTTGCATCTGCATTTTCATGTCAGTGTTGTGAAGGGTTGTTTATGAGACGGTTCATGAGCATTGCTGTGTTCATTGTATTCATTAATTTAAAGAGTTAGTTCTTTTAAATCACAAAGCAAGAACACATTTTCCCATGTGTGTATTGAGCTATATGTATATCGTATTTAGACATTTTCACCATTGCAACATCTGCCTGCATCACCGTACAATGCAGGAGAATGTAATTAGGTTTGTGTTGCTCAAAGCTTTTTAAAGTAACATACAAAAAAACATTCTCTTAAAATGTAGTGATGTATCCTTCTTCTGGTAGATAGTAGTCCCAAATTATCCAGATGTGGATTATCCAGAATAACTGAAGCAATAGTTCTGTTAAAATAAATGTGTTTTAGTTATTCAGATGTTATTTTTAAATATAAGATCTCACCAATGAAACCAAACTATGTCCATGTCCAAAAACAACTAAACACAAGTAGAAAAATCCTGTGAGGTTTCTTTCTTTATTTTATTTGGATTAACAAAAATCAATTGAGAAAAAAAACACTATGGTAATCCATTTACTAAATCTGATCTAACTTGTTCATGAGTCAGGAACAGGTGGAAAAGGTTTTGTCAGGATCATATTTCTAAGTTACCTTTTTGTGAAAAAACTGTTTGTGAAAGTGTTGTTGTAATACTAATATTGGCTATGAGCTTTAATTTCTCGAAACATACATTTAGGTACATTTATTGGGTGTTAGCTGGTTATGTTCATTGAGACTCACCTGGAAGCAAATGTTCCTGGTAAAAAACAATTTCCCATGTTCTTCATTCATAAACACAGAGAGAGGATTTGTTTTCGATCAGACTGAGAAAATGGACCACCATATATAGAAATATAGAAATATATATATATATATATATATATATGTATATATATATATATATATATATATATATATAAAATAGATCTATATATCTTTAAAATAGAGGATATTTATTCCATTCATAGTCATTTGAAATTAATTCACATGTTCCACAGATATAAGAAAATATAAAGGCAGCTGTTAAGTATTTTTCAGGGGCGTCAAATGTATATCAGCATGCCTGCAGTTAATTAAGATGTGACTCTTAATCCTGCTGAGAAGTTCAGTCCTTCAGTGAGACAGCCAGAGAGCCGGTGGCTTAGCAATGTCAGCTCATTAGGGGAAAACTCTGCTCACAGCTATTTTAAAGATACCTGTGTGTCTATCTGTGCTTGTACCTTCTCGGGTGACATGGCCAGTGACTGTGACACATTATAAGCTTCAAAAGTGCACACACAAAAAACAATTTGGGGGAATTCTCCTTCACATTTGGCGATAGTGCAGCAGCGCATTGTGGAAGGGAAGCATAAAATTGGAAACAAGGCGAAATTAGCATAAGAACACAAGGCAGCACAAATGCATCAGGGTTTATTGAAGAACTTTATGCTAACTAAGGAACAGGTGAGCAACAGAAAAGGACTGAATACAATGCAACTGGAAATACTTGAAATCTGCAAAAATGCACACTTCTTATTTTGCATATTCTTCCTAAATGTTTTTTTAAGGATGGAAAAGTGTGTTTGATTGCATTCATAACATCTAACTTCTGAAGAGAAACATGGGGCCCAGCCAGCAAGTGTCATTTCAATACGTTTCACTCGGCTTAATAGTTTTGTTTTGAAGTGCTTACTGAAATTTGGTGTCCTTCTCAGGCATTACAGTGCTGCTCTCCCTGACTGTCTTCATGCTGCTGGTTGCAGAGATTATGCCCGCCACATCGGACTCGGTGCCATTAATAGGTAAGCGCCAGGCTAAAGTTAAAAGCAGTCGCTACGGGTGTCAACTACTATCAGTGTGAAGACACGGGTGAAAATGTGTGTCGTCGTTTTCCCTCATGTGTTCTCTCACACCACAGGGTAATTAAGTTTAAGCAGCCATCCAATATTTGGATTTTTCTCATAAATAGATCTGAGTCATCCTATTTGAAGCAGTGAAATGAAAAAGGAGCATTTTGCATTTCTCTGAGACACATGAAGTGAGAAGTGGGCTTGAGGCGAGGAGAGAGTTTTGCTCTCTTGTACTGTCTATCTCGCCCTTCTCCTCACACAGCAACCTGTTACTTTATCCTCATGTATTCTCCTCTCAATGTTACCTGCACCTGTTTTATTGTTTCCATTCTTACCGTCTCCTCTATTTCTTCTTCATCCAGCTCAATACTTTGCTACCACCATGGTCATTGTTGGTCTCTCAGTAATTGCTACAGTTCTGGTCTTACAATATCACCACCATGACCCTGATGGAAGCAAGATGCCAAAGTGGGTGAGTGTCGTTTCCTTTTCCACCATTATTTGTGACTGATACTGTGATCCCATTAACACCCATTAACTCCCATTTAGCCACATCCGTCTAGCCCCACCTCAAAACACATTAACTTAATTATGAGACACTGTCATTATGCCGCTTTTTAAAAATGTTTTTATTAGGTTACAGTCCATTTTGCTTCACTTACAGCGGTTCATTAAGATAACGTTGCATTTGCTTGTTTTAGGCGGTTTGTTAACGGGCAGAAATGTACTGAGGTCCTTAAGTGAGTAAAAAAAGTTGGTTATAAATATTCACGAGGATAAATCAGAAGCTGGCTAATGTGTTACTATAAATCTTTCTGGCACAATGAGATCTCCTGATATAATAACATAATGAAAATGTGAGTGGTTACCTGCTATATATCCTCTGCAGTGAAATGGTTGTACTTTTTTTTCTTTTGCTTATACTGTTGATCAAAGATTTTACGGTGTTTATTTCAAAACTGATATTTCCTGGGGCCACGATATAATCAGCTTTTCATTATGATTTGAAAAAAGTAAAAGTGAAATATGCAGCTGATTTGGCTTCTGTGAAAGCAAAACTGATTTTACCTACATGATTAATTTCCTCCATCTTTATTGTTTGACCCAAAGACCCGTGTGATTCTGCTGAACTGGTGCGCCTGGTTCCTGCGCATGAAGCGGCCAGGTGAGGAGCACTTGCACTCGGCGTGTCACAACAAGGCCATGCGGAACAGCATGACCAGCGTGGATCACAGTGCCGGCGCCGCTGCCTCCCAACCCACCAACGGCAACATGCTTTATGTTGACTCCGGTGTCCTCTGTGCGCGGCTGACTGGGCGAGCGGGCGAGGATGAGATGCTCCTCGCCGCAGGTCAGGGGTCCTCAGTGGAACCAGAGATGGCCAAGCTCCTGGAGGAGGTGCGCTATATTGCCAGGCGCTTCCGTGACCAAGACAAGGACAAGTTGATGTGCAACGAGTGGAAATTTGCTGCGTCTGTTATCGACAGGCTTTGTCTCATTGTGTTCTCCCTTGTCACTATCCTCTGCACCATTGGGATCCTCATGTCAGCACCCAACTTTGGAGAGGCCATTTCCAAGGACTTTTCCAATTAAGGACTTCATCGGGAAACAAAAATGAAAGCCTTCACTATATGTCAACTCTATATTATATAGACTATATTTAACCATACAAAGTCCAATTGAGGATTTCAGGCAAATTGTATGTAAGGCATAACTAGTTACATGTATGCCTTACATGCTAGGGAAATCAACCAGTCTTTGCCTTTTTATATTACACAGCCTAATAGCATATTAAAAAAAAACATAAACATTGTATCCTCTCGTGCTGTTTAACAATTACTGAAAGTATTGATCCTTCAAAGCATTGTTTAAATTGTATAATTTTCTAATCTACAGTGGATACAATTGTGGTTTGTCATGTGATGTTGTTTGTGTATTATTGACAATTAACAATATTCTCACTAAGATCTTGTCCTTATACAAAATATTACAGCTACAGTATCTTGTATAGAAATGTGTTTGTTTATCCATCTATGTGATGTTGTAAGTTGCCTTTTTAATAAATACAAATTATATTGTCAGCGGCATAACCATGTTCGTCTCAGTTATTGCTTCTCGCTGATTTTTAATATAACATTTTATTAAAATGCAAGCCTTACTGTGAGGTCAAAATAGTCAGATAATTCAGATGTATGATGTTCTGTTGCTCGAGTGCTTAGGCAGTGGTTACAGAGCATGCAACACAAGCGCATCGTCTGGGTTTTGATTCCAGCTATGAGACCTTTGTTGCATGTCGCACCCCTCTCTCACTCCCCGTTTTCTACACTCTCCTCTGTCGAATAAAGGATGCTAGAAGAATGCCAAAGAAATCATCTTCAAAAAACCTTGACCTTTCCGCTGTGAAATTGAAACAGACAACAGAGGACTGATTAGACAGGTTGTTTGACATCCAGCCAGATAGACTCAAAAACTATACTTTGGGTACAAAAGTACTCCAATGCAGCTCCTGTAATATTATTTAGAGGGAAATGAGATTGCCTACATATAATTTTGCAAGACTGAAGGAAAAATTGCACTGAGCAAGAAAGTTATTCCAACCAGTTACAGAAAATAGCCTTGAGACAAGAAATCCATATTTAAATAAATTAGAGCTCATATCACGTTCCCCATTCAATAAAATACATATTTGCTGTCTTTAAAGTAAATAGAATCTTATGATTGACTCACTCAAGACATCTCTGAAGAACATTTGCTGCTTTTTATGAATTGCCTGTGTGTGTCTGTGTGTGTATGTGTGTATATATATATATATATATATATATATATATATATATATATATATATATATATATATATATATATATATGACAATCATGGTTACTGTCTTTGTATTGCATGCTCTCAGTTTTTTTATTTACCATTGTATATATGATTCTTGCTTTTTTGGATATATATATATATATATATATATATATATATATATATATATATATATATATATATATATATATATATATATATACACAAGTACATACTGTATACAACAAAATACACCTAGAGTACTACTAGTAAAAATAATCATTATGCAGAATGACCTGTAGCTGTGTATTATATTATTGCATTATGATTATTGATACATTAAAGTGTCCATGACAGCTGGCAAATGTGGAGCTATTTTTAATTAATTTATAGACCGTTGAATAGCTTATATCATCATGATATATCCTAATATATTAGTTGATTTATATTTTGTATTAACAAAATGAGTATAATAATCAGAATCTGCAAAGTAACTAAAGCGGTCAAATAAATGTAGTCAAGTAAAAAGTATAATATTTACCTCCAAAATGTAGTGAAGTAGAAGTACAAAGTGTCTGAGAATGGAAATACTCAAGAAAAGAAGAAACCATAGAAGTTTTCACGAGACATTTTGAATTCTGGTGTAGAAAATACCAAATAATTTAGTACTTCAGCAAATAACGTTACTTTCAGGTCCTATCTGAATGCACCTGTATTTCACTGCATTACAAAACTGACACCTAGTGATTGAATTTAACAAGTACACCCTTCACTGATAAAAAGAAAAGAAAATGTGTACAGTTTCAGTCCGACTGAACTTGAGATATACATGATCGTACTTCCCTGACAAATTGTGTTTTATGTGAAGTCAAAGATGCTCTTTAGTTATTTATTAAACTGATATGATTAGAAGTTGTGGAACCTTTAATCCACAACATCCACAGCGTTTTCCCCCCGGATTGGTTTCTCTGCTGCCGCCCACGCAGCCGTTTTCATTGTGTGCGCATTTGTTATGTCTCCGACTGGAAACACGTACATCCAGTTTTGGTTTGTCTCGCTTACTCGCTACGTTTGATTTGGTCTCTTTAGTCGGTGAACATGTCCGAGGCCCTGTTGCAGTGGTGTGTGGACCAGTTACACCACAAGTTCGGGTTGGAGGCGTGTGAAGACATCGTCCAGTGAGTAACGTTTAAGAAAAATAGCGAAAAGAAACATGAATATGACGTCATTTGAAGTGCTGACAGCCAACAAGCTAACGTGTGCAAGTGAGCGAGTTAAAACATATAAAGCTAGCTAGCTCGTGCTGCAATGTCCTGTGTTCACGTTATCCAGTGTGATTAAATAAAATGTCTTCTATGTATCAATGAAGGTTATACGTGTGTTAAATGTACCGCTTTCCTTTAATACAGCTCAATAAGTTTGGCCTTACAGCAGTAAGAGTAACGGGGAGAAAGACAGGTGTGTTAGATGTTTACTAGCTGACAGTCAACCTGATCTTTCATTTCCTCACTCGCCTGTCACTCTGTTAAATCCACTTTTTTCTAAGTGACACATCGTGGGTGATGTAACTTTGTATCTCTGCTGCTTGTGTCGGATCAGATCAGGTTACGTTTGGTAATTTGCTTTGGTCATGAGCTATAAAGTTAGGACACTAGATTAAAAAACATAAACAAACAAAGCAAAGATTTTAAATAAACAGCCTGGCACATGAAAGACAAAATAATAAATATTGAAAAAAATTGAGGACAATAAAACAGATCTTCAATAGTGCTCTGTTGTACTTTCTACACATCAAAAAGAAACACAAACTAAGTCACTCACTAGTAACCATTTTATCAAAAAGAAAGAGAGGAAAATAAATACCTCACAAATTAGGCCTATTTAGGAATCCTTAAAGGTTTTGGGGAAATCCATAAAGCTATAAGTACCCAAAACTAAAACATAAACTGACCATTAAACACTGCTGGAAGCCACACATATAACAATGTGTATAGTAACACATTTAATGTTTTCTACACCCTTTGACAAAAAAAAACGTTATTGAATTAAATGGTATCGTTCTGTCTAGATACATTCTATCCATCGAAAATGCTGAAGAGATCGAGGAGTATGTGGGAGATCTCCTGCAGGGCACAGATGGGCGGAAAGGACAGTTCATCGATGAGTTCCTCAGCAGGTGGAAGAAGACTCAACGTCAGGCCACAGATACCTCAAGTCTTATCCTTCTCAAGGAATCTTTTTCATCACCAGGTAGGCAATGTCTGCCATTGAATGTATTTTGATTAAAATGTTACATAAAGGTACCTCCCAGCCATTAACAACCTGCCATACAACTACAATGTGAGGTACTTGGAAATGTAATTACCAAGATATCAAAATTGATCTCAAATGCGCTGTACACAGTCTTTGTCTAAAGTAATTTGCGCTCCTTTCCCAGAGTCGCAAGACATGACCAAAGACAGCCAGAAGAAGTCCAAACGCAAGGGCCGTAACAAACAGGAGGTGCTGACTGTGAGCCAAACAGAGCCTGAGCCAGAGGCAGTCAAAACCCCCATTGATCAGATGAGGGTGAGTACACATCAGCCCTAAACTTTTGTTCTACTATCACTTACTTTATGACAGTAGTTATCATGGTTTTAGTACAACAATGACACACCCCATTACGTTTATTTTTAAATGATCCATTTCATTTTGACAGTTGTGCTAGTTTGTTTACCTCATTTATTTATTCCTTCTATTCTTGTTCCCTCTCTTAATTGTTCTACTTGCTCAGGCCCAAGAAAACAGCTCTTCTTCTTCAACAAAGAAGAAGAGTAAGTTTGTCAATCTCTATGCTAAAGAGGGACAAGACAAGATGACCATCTTACTCCCGGGTCGACATGCCTGCGAGTGCCTTGCCCAAAAGCACAACCTTATAAACAACTGCATCACCTGTGGTCGCATCGTATGTGAGCAAGAGGGCTCAGGACCTTGCCTCTTCTGTGGAATCCTGGTACGTATGAGTTTTGAGTCCTTGGATTACTTTATTTTCAATCTACTTTGTGGGCTGGCAATCCATAGTATTCTTTACTCACTGAATGTTTTTCTGATTCAGGTCTGCACAAGAGAGGAACAGGAGATCCTGCAGCGAGACTCCAACAAAAGCCAGAAACTACGAAAGAAGCTGATGGGAGGTGAGGGGCAAAACTAGTCCAAATTATAAAACACAAAAATCTATAATTTTGTGGATCGATGGTATGAATTTGTTTCTATTTTGTTGACAGATGGTGGAGAAAGAGATTATCTCCCACACCAAGAGGCCAAGATGAAGGCTGGCTTGGAGAAGGCTTTGCAGCACAAAGAAAAACTGCTGGAATATGACAAGAATAGGTATCATAAAACATACAGTCCAAATAAAAGCTTCACAGTAGTAGATGCTGTGTATGCGATGTTCACACTTGAACAGGACATTTTGATTACTGCAGAAGGTAAGCGTAACACTTACCAATTTCTTTACCGCCCCCTCAAACTCCAGTGTCAGGAGAACGCAGGTTCTGGATGATGAGTCAGACTACTTTGCCACTGAATCCAATCAGTGGTTGTCACCCAACGAGCGAGAAAAGCTGAGGAAACAGGAAGAGGAGCTGAGAGAACTTCGCTATGCCTCTCGCAAGGACAGGAAGATCACGCTGGACTTTGCTGGCAGACAAGTGCTGGACGAAGGAAACAACCTCAACGAGTACTACAACAAGTGAGATAATCAGACTCCACCTGAATCAGGGTTGTAAGGGCAGTGTTGTGTAGTCGTGCTTAACACCATTTAAAACGCTTGCTATTCAGGTTGGATGAGACCCTCATGGCTATGAACAGTGACTCGACATCCAATTCCTCAATGTATTCTAAAAGACAAGGTGGAAGACAGACCCTTGGAGAGCTAGTCAACCCCAACATAATGCAGTCCGCACCAGAGGTAGGTCATTTCTGACAATTACACTGGGAGTAACAATGGTGTCACACTGTGGTACTTTTACACTCTACATTTGTATTCATTATGAAACTAAATTATGATTGAATGCACTTCCCAGTGGGTGGATGTTGGAGGCAGCAAAAGCAACAAGAGAAACCCGAAGCAGGGAACGAGCTCGGCAGAGGACAAGGGAGGAGCGGAACGTCGCAAGTTGCGGCTCCAAGACAAGGACTTGCAGGAGATGTCTGACGGGGGCTGGTGCCTCAGCATGCACCAACCGTGGGCCACACTGCTGGTCAAAGGCATCAAGAGGTCAGGAGCAAACTAAATCCCAAATGAGCTCTAAAAGATAAACCAAATTGCAGTTTTCACCTAAAGGCGGCAGTTTAAAACTCAGGAGTCGGGCCACTAAAAGCAGAGGTAACATTGCGGTTTGTTTGTGTCTGTAGGGTTGAGGGTCGAACTTGGTACACATCCCATCGGGGTCGTCTTTGGATCGCTGCTGCAGCCAAGACGGCCACTCCTCAGGAGATTGCTGAGGTGGAAGCGATGTACCGCCAAGTGTACAAGAAAGGTACACAACCTGTACACAGAAAATCAGGATATTGCGACTAAATACTTGGACGCCTTGCATGCAGCACTTTAATTAAAGTCATGTTGCTGCCACAAAGTCTGTTTTGACTGTGCAAGTGGATCTTTGCTCTTGTTTTATGTGCAGAGCCCAGGTTTCCGCAAGAATACCCCACCGGCTGCCTATTGGGCTGCGTCAACGTGACCGACTGCCTGCCTCAGGAGCAGTTCAGTGAGCAGGTCGGTAAAACATAATTCTTAGTTTAATGCCAGTACTAAAGTTCATTAAAAATCTACGCTAGTACAACTTGATTGAATTGCCGAACAAATCGGAGGTGTGTGTGGTAATTCAGGTCTGAAACTAGGCTGCGTGTAATCGTATGGTGACGTTATGGACAGAAAGACTTGAGTAAACATGTGAAATGATGCCACACCACCGCTGTGATTTGAAGGATTTTATTTTCTTGAGTTCCGTGTCAGTGTTTGGTTAATTTGTGATCCAAGTAAAAACAACACAAATCTGGCAAATATTTGTTATTTGCTTTCGGCTGACTTGAAGACTGTTGGACAGTGTTGCTGTTATTGTTTAGTGTATTTGACCTATTAGAATTCCCATCATCCTCCTTGTTGGCTTTTCTAGTCCTTGGAGGCAATGCTTAATACCCAATTCATTTTCATCATGTAATAGCATTGGAGTTGCAAGAATTGCATGAGATTCTGACACACAGACCTCTTGGAGAGTGCATTGTGATTTTATAGACATCCAGAGGCTTATGTATTCCAAGACGACGCCGTACGAGACAAAAAAAAACACAGCCAAAACACAGTCAATGTTGTCCACAGATAAGAATAAGAGTTTAAATTATTGATAATTAACCGACAGTTTTATGTGTTCGAGGGATGATCATGCATTTTCCTACAGCATTTCCCTTGTATGTTGGAAGTGTTACTGATTAACACTGTATTTGACTGTGTCAACCAATCATTTTGTGTGTAAAGATTGCAATATCTCCTCTTACCAGCAGAGGTCAGACTGTACTTTTTTTACCAGAGCAGTTTACAGTATTCCCCACTGAAGGCAGTATGCACCATAGCAACGATCACTGAAGCACAAACACAAGCCCTCATTATGCCAGTTACCTCCAACCAAAAGGGTTTATATATAGACATTACATTGGCATCAGCCAACTTTGTTTTTGCAGCATACATTCACAGCAAAAGGGCATATTTTATCTTGTAGTATTTTATAATTATACTCACAACATTGTCTAGCTGCAGGAGACATGAGCAAAGAAGGCCCTCGGAATACTACTAAATCAGCAGACTGCACTGCTACTTTCTATACTTTTCATTTTATGTCTTCCATGAACACTTCTAGTGAAACCCACCCTGAAGCAGAGTGTTACGAGGACTGTGGTTTGGCTCTGAATATGTGATGCGGCAAAGCATGGAGGTGCTCTGTTGGCAGTATTGCCAGTGCTGCCGATTTGTACTCATAAACCGTTAACTTGAGATTTTAACACCCAAATTGATTTAATTATTTGCAGTTGTACCAAGTATAAACTGTAAAATGCACCCCACTCCCCATTAAGCCACCATGTGTATACAGAGTCGCTCCCTCATTTGCCATCAATGGAACACATTTAACTTAATTACATTGCCATCCTCTTGCCTGTTTTGCCTCTGGCTTGGGGAGAGACTGTCTGAGGTCCACTAGTTTCTTTTATTTCTCCTCCCCAGTATAGTTCAGTAAATTATATGTTTGGTTAATCATTCCAGTTCCAATACGAATTGGTCAATTGTTATCAGCCATCAATGATATGATAACTAACTGTGCATATCTATTTTTAGCAAAATCGACAAAATCTCTAATCAAAGACACACCCTTATTTGATACGGTGTCAGTCATTTGTCATTATTTTTGACGTTGTACATAAACATCTACATGCTTTACTTGTCCTATCTCACAGAAACCTGCACATATACATATGAAAGAGTCTACAGTAAAACTGTATAAACAGGGAAATGTGTAAAACACTGAACAAACAGGCGCTAACCCTGCAAAGCTACCCTCATACACATGAACACATACACTTATATGCATTCATGAGATGATGAGATACCGAAACACATCACATTTGGAAACCACAGTTTTCTCTTCCAATTTCTTCCAATAAAAAACCATGGAAAGAGCAATGATCCCCTTTAAGGGCGTAGTTGCGTGTCCGTGAATCTCTGCACACATGTTTTAACATATGTGTCTTCCTACATAAAGACGGATGTCTTATTTGTCAGTGTTTGGGTGAAATCAGCTTTACAAATGTCTATTGCTACATGGTTTGCATTCTGACTGCTGGGACCTGTAAATCTAAGGGCTTTCCCCTTTTGTACTCTGTCCTCATTCTCTCCTCCACCACTCATTCCACCCAGGGCTGTAAAATCATGTTTGCAGGCAGTGTGACTGCCCTTTCATCCTGTGAAAGGGTGTGTGTGTGTGTGTGTGTGTGTGTGTGTGTGTGTGTGTGCGTGTGCGTGTGTGTGTGTGCGTGTGTGTGTCCACTTGCACAGAGCAGCCATAAATAACACCCCCACCCAACACAAGGCCCCTCAGAAAAAAGGAAAAGAAAGGCAGGCAGATGTAGAAAATTGTGAAGCAAGCAGAGAAGAACAACGGTGCCAAAGACATAACGTTGGTGCTGAACAGTTGGTTGGTGCTTATTCCAGTCACCATTTTGGAAAATAAAGCAGAGACTGTTTGCTGCTTTGGCATTTTAAGCTTCCTTCCTTTTATGAAGGCAGAGGAGTGCATGTTGTTTGATTGCATAGTAGCACACAGCTGAGCTGCTGGGCTGGGGGAGTGGGTGAGGTGTAGGATTTACTGCCCTGTGCTGGCAGTTGTGGGTGGTTAAAAGGGGGCGGGTGAATGACAGACAGCCATTATTCTTCAAGCTCTTCTAAATCTGCCCCTAGTGATGTATAAAATAATAGAAAATGGAATGTGGGTGGATCAGGAGAGCGTGTGAGAAACACTATGAATGCAATAAATGCGGTAAATGTAAATATTTGAATATCACCGCTCCAGTGTGATAGCAGTCATTCCCCTGTCGGGGCGCTGTTGGACAAAGCAACATCACAAACCTAATACCCTGTTGACAGACATTGGAGAAAGACCACCCCAGGCTGTGCAGGATTTCCATCTGCTTGACTTGGACCAGTTCTTCCCCTCATTAGAAACTGACTGGTGTATTGATCCCCCCCACCCCCCATAATCTCTCACTCCTCCCCAACTCCCCAGCTCCCGTTCTACTGATAATTGGCCAGCCATTATGATCTGTGCTCTGTCTCTCAACCCCAACCCTCCCCCCACCCCCCCAGTGCTCACTCGGCAATGGGTGAAGATGTACGCCTGACCTGCAGACTGCAGAAGGCAGGGGGACGCTGGGGAGAAAGGCACTTGTGTTGCAGATTTTAGCTGGAGGAGGCAGAGCGAGATAATTAAAAAGGATGAGCACAGAGCCTCGGCCAAGCTAAGCAGGTTTATGGGTGGCGGATAGGCTGCAGATGGTTAACTTTACACATACAAATGGCATGCAGCTGTCCAATGTTTTAAAACTGCACATAAAATGAAACACAAGTATGTTTTGAGAACAACATTTATCTGCACGTGCACATACCCGCTCTCAGTCTACAAAATGGTTCACAGCCCAGGCGAAGGCACATCACACCCCACACAGAGCTTGAATCGCGCCATCAACTCACTCCTGTGGTGGCAAAATTGATTGGATCAATCCACACTCTAAATAAGGGTCTGATTTATTCCTCTGTTGCAAAGACCATATCGCCAGCTGCAGAGCCACACGTCTTGGTGAATACTAGTCAGAGGTCTAGTCTTTTGGACAGGCGTGCCGAGAGCGAGACCAGTCGCTGTTCAGAGCGGTATTGATTCTTATGAAATGACTACGAGGGCAAGAAAGCAAAGGGTGTGTGTGTGCGTGTGCGTGTGCGTGTGCACTATCTAATCCAAGGACGCTATGAATTCCCAGATGATGAAATGTTGACACAGTAATGCAATATTGGAAGTTTCCACATTCACAGAGGTTTTTGAACAGCAATGCGGCCCAGTGTTTCCCAGATAAGCATGTTTTATTAACCTCGGCTCTATTGAAGGCTGACATACAGCAGGTCCCCTGGCACTTATGCATATCTGAGAGACGTGCCTTGTACCAGATTGTTTATAGCCATGGTCTCAAACCGGTCTAAGAGTGGCTGGATTCCATTTATCTGTAAAGCGCTCAGATCTGGGTCGAATATCCCCTTAATCGTGTTTAAATACTCAAGATTCTTCCATGTTATTTGCAGTGAAGGCAAAATACTTGTTTTATCCATTCAAGCCTTCTCCTGCATTGTTTGGGCATTAATACGGCATGTATCAACTTTGTCTGCATATATGTAACACAATATCATCTGTATAGTATACGTATGTAATCTTCCGCATACAATATGTGTATGTAACTGCATCATCTGCGTATTATAAGTAGACCCAGGCTTCCAATTGTTTAGCAACCATGTGAGTTGGTTCTTACTGCATTAAGTTAATGCATATTTTCATATCATTTTTGAGTTTTGCAACGTCTTCATGTTCCCTTTTAAGCTTGTTAACCAAACCAGAACTGAGGGACTGTTTTCTTTGCTGGTTGTTTGGCACCTGGAGAGCGTGTTTGCTTACTTTGTACTACTATTTTAAGTAAGTGGACATTCTCTATGAGAGTTTGTTTTTTCGGCTTTCTTAAGATTAAAAAAACTGTCCTTTTAATCTTGGGTACCGGGTGCAGATTCCCGTATATCTGTGTCTGAGATCTTCTCAAATATTCACTTTAAGTTGACGTTTTAGGTTGCTGTCACTTTCCTAAACTGTCAAAGTAGAGAATATCTTTCAACTTCGTGACAGGGCCGAGCAGAGAGTGCAGTTTTTCACCACGAAAGGCTTCAAGGGTTCAATACCTCTTTTTACACCCTCGGTGACTATGATGTCTGTATCTTTAGGCACGAGGTGCCAATTCTTCTGATCATCAGCTAGAACTGAAAAGACGACGTGCCGCTGTTCCTCAAATCTCTCGACGATTTCATACGCTGAGTCCCAGCGTGTGGGCTAATTACGGATCACTTTGTGTTCGGGCAGTTGCTAATTTTGTGGTTTCTTCCTCAGCTGTCGGACCGTCATTGGTGGACTGCTGAAAGCAGATACTGTCGTTCTCCACCTCGACAGCGCTCCAGACACATGATCTATATACTCGGGCCCCAGTTAATGACTCGGTGCATGTTGCGCCCAAAGCAAAGGACCCATGTGGAGTTCTTCTGAAAGGCTTTCTTGTTTGCTGAGGCATTATCAGTGGTAATACCAGCCATATTTGGCATGTCCAGCTTTCATGTTGCGTTTGCTATGGTTGTCTGAACCCAGGTTTCTCAACAGTACGCACAGGGGCCACATTCCATTCATATGTATTCTGCTGCAACCCGGGAACGTTTCTTAGCCTCATTTGAGTTTGCATCATACAGCTGGTAGGGCGGTTGGTGAGTTGGTCTTTTTTTGTATGTTGATTTTCCTCCGCTTCTCTCTGGAACTATAAGAGAAATATCACACTTTTTTTTTTTGGAAAACATTTGCTTTTTTATCTTTAGATTAGGACCTTTTAAAAATAAATAATGATATGAAGTTAAGCAGCGTTTAAGTAAATTTACTTTTGACCAAAGTCAACGTATTTTCCTGTCAACTGAAACGCCTAAATGACCTGACATCAATACCAACGCAAACATTTCACCAGAACGAATGAGACGAGTGACTCATTCACACAGCAGCGCTGGGAGTCGAGTTATTGAGTTATAAGAAGTGAGAAAGCGCAGCTGGTACGGATGTATCTATACTGTGGGAAATGAGTAATGAAACCATTTCAAATATTCAGAATGAATATATTTGTTATTCCATACAGTGTATATCACAGTATCATTTGTTTACAGTATGTAACGTTAATCTTAATACGGTTTCATCTGCATACAGTTTATGAACATAAGTGTCATCTGTTCTGCTAGATACGGGAACATTTAAAACTTTAAATGCAACCAATGAAATGGAGCTTGCAATGTCTTTTCTAATAGAGTATATTTGGCTTCACATATATTTTGATGATGCAATCATTGTCTTGTCAGGATTGGATATGACATTTGAAATAAGAAGTTGCTAATTCAGTTAAATATTTCTTGACCAAGCCAAACTGCACTGATTGGAGCATCGTTTTCATTTAAATCATAAATCAGTGTCACTGTTTCTATTATCTCAGTCATTGCATCATTGCTCAGATGCCTATATTGTACTTTTTTCTTTTTAAGCTCCAGTTAATTCTTCGTTTTTTTTCTTTCCGCTTCTTCGTGAGTTCATATTGAACCCCATTGTTGCAGAATATACTGTACATCCGATACTATACTGCAGCTCCGTAGATGTATGCACACCAGCACATGTCAGATAACAGTAACCATAGGCTTGTGACACATCACATAGCTGCAAGCTTAGCCACTTATCTGTTAAAATAAGTGCTGCTTTCTGTGGAATTCCATCTGTGCAAGCTCTCCCTCTGACCTCCAGAGTGGAGCTCCCAGTCTTGTTAGGCCGGCTGGAAGCCCGGACTGATGCCTGCGTTTCCTTGTGTGGTAATGTGATATTTATATGCTGAAAGCCTTCCTGCGAGCATGCCACACACACACACACACACACACACTCACACTCACACTCTCAGGATATATTGGAGGCAATCCAAAGAAAGGTGAATTGGTCGATGCTATTTATTCTTCCCCGTTTTCCTCTGTAACGTTGCTCAAATCCATAGCAGTGGCTGCTCCCCTCTCTTCTTCCTCTCTTCCCCCTACATCATTCCATCTTCATATTCCCCCCACACACACTTTCTCTCTCACAGTATGTCTTACAAGTCCGGCCTGTGAAATTCGACGTGTTCGTGGAGAAGCCAGATTATGCCCGGTGAACATATGTGCACATTTGCACGCAACTATAGATCGTTCTCTCTGCTATCTCTTTCTGTGCAACCCTCTTTGACACACACACACACACACACACACACACACACACACTCTCGCATTCCTTCTCTTCCTCCCTTTTTTCTTGCTGGGCAGTTTGCCATGACAGAGAGGTCAGACATCATGTGATTCTGCAGTGGTGTGGAGAATGCATTCAGCCCAGAGTCCCCAGGCACCAGATGACAACCAACCAAACCTCAGTCACAGGTTTTCAACAGCATGAAAAATACATAGAACCATCTGCCAGACTTGAAATGGTCTGCTACACTGTTAAGAATTTCACTGCTGTCCTTAAACCACTTCTTTGAACGGCACACAGTTCCTGCGGTTGAGGGAACTGTCAGTGAAGCCCCCGATATTATCTCACTTCCATTTGGTTCTGCTCATTTAATAGGACTTGTTCCTCTCGCTGTACGCTGATCACAGGGACTTGAAACAAAGATAAAGGCAATACAAGTTATTTCAGGCAGCTTCCCTTTGATGGTCTGAAGGACAGCATTGTTGATGAAAATAGGTTAGATTCAAAGAGAGGTAACTGAATACCACACTGTATGGAGCGTTAGACTGAATGCTAAACAGGTTCAAAATCTTTGTTCTTTATCCTGGAAAAAAAAAAGATAAATAATGCTCTTTTAAGTCAGACCTCTTCCACAAATTACTTGTGTTCTTTTCTGAACTGGAAAAAAATATTGCTCAAGTCATAGTCATTACTCCAGGACAGTCCTTTAGAGCATACACATAAACATAAACCTGCAGATGCTCATAATGTCACAGAGTTGACTTACATTATTGAATATTCCAGAAGACGAGCTATGGAAGCTTCAGAGTTAACCAGAAGATCTCATGTCAAGACATTACCAGACATTACATTTCGTTAGCAGGTTTAGTTAGAATGCATTCAAGATTTTTTTTGGCAATTCCCAAATAGGACCTGTTATGCAGCTACAATTGCAGCAACAACATATTTTAAAATACTCATATCAGTATTAGATTGATAAACGTCCAAAGGACTTCATTCTACCATAATGTATTATGGATGCATATGTGTAATGTACCACATATAAAATAAATAGAACAGATCTACAAGAGAAGTACCTCCATCACAATTATTACTTTCATGTTTGTTTACCCGGTTTTTTTTTTTAGCTTCCCTGCTACCATTTGATTCTTGTGATTGCTGGCTCATTTGAATGATGGATATAACATGTACAGAAGAAATGGGGAAGGATAAAGTATGTCTAGCTGTTGCTGTTTTTTAAATAGGTATATTTGCAATTCTTTTATGTCCCAGCAGATGAAACTGGAACATCCTTTTCTTTATTTTTAGCTTATGGAACAGTCGTCTGTTTCACAGTTTGTGCTCTCTTTGAAATAATGGCCTCGGCTGTGTTAAACAATGTTTGCATAAAAAAAAAGGAAAAATGAGACCTCTGCAGATTTTATTGTTGTGATCTATTTAGTGCCTTGCCACAGGCAAACTTCAACCCCCCACAATGAGCTTTAATGAAGCATAGAATCAATATGTTTGACATTTATCTCCCTTCTCCACATCTGGTGTTTGTTGTTGATGCCCCAAGATGGCTCCTCATGAGGCTAGTGCCTGTGCCAGTTCTCTGTTTTTGGAATGAGGAAAAGAATGAAGGTTGCGTGGCGGCAGTCGGTAAGTATACTTCATACGCAGAGTCAGTGTGCGACCGCGTTTCCCTGCCACGGTGTACTCTGGAATTGGAAGAGCTCTCAATTTAATCATCATTCTTAACGCCTGCTCCCATCCAAATGTGAGGACAGACATTACTTCACTCATTACCTCAAGCTGATTTTGAGTGGTTTTGCCAGCATTCCCCAGGCATGCCTAAGCAATTGCTTTATGTCACACAAGCCTCTGTGTGTGTGCGTGCACGTGTGTGTGTGCGCGTGTGTGTTCATTTGAGGAAAGATCTTTATCCAGCCAGGCCCCGACCCAGCAGCAGTATAACCACAAGTATCTCTCCTAGAGAGGGAGAACCGGAGAGACAGAGAGCGAGAGACTCTCTGCCACTGCAGGGTCAGAGATTACAAACTCAATTGTACTCTGCTGGATGACATGTCTGCTCAGCAACTTCCTGCTGGCGACATCAGAGGGAAGGAAAGTATGGAGGAAGAGGGGGAGGTGAGGAAGACATTCCTCGCTTCCAGTGCCATTAATCTTTCTTTCTTTGAGTGCAGCAAAGTAAGAAAAAAGGCCCATCAAGCCAGTGATTTATTCCCACATTTTAATCACTGGAAAAACTAAAGAAAACTTTAAAATGAATAACATAATACAACCCGTGAATAGATTGGAAATTATTCTCTTGAATCTGAATTTCTTGTTACTCTTTCATCTGTATATGCCCTTCTGATATTTCATTTTTAAATTTGATTTATTTGAGATGGGACAATCATGCTCATTAACAGTAATATTGCTGATTACTGATGTTTATCACTGTGTCATTCCAGTTGGCCGATACCATTCACCGTTTGTTTCCTTATTTAAAAAAAGCTTTACAGATTTCCCCAACATAACAGAGTCTGTCAAGTCTTTTCCACATCCGTCTGTTACACAGGTTGTTATCAGGGTTCGAGGTAATTGATTGCATTATGACTTGCTGTGCACTAGTATGATAAGCCACCACATCAAGCCTTCAAAAGTTTGGATCAGCTTTTGGATCATGGAGCAGCTTGAATATATATTTTTTTATGTTCCCAGTTTTTTTTAAGCCTGTTGCAATTATTACATTAGTGTCTGATCGTGATTATTTTAGGCTGAACAGCTTTGTTTTCCATAATCGTTGGATTTTATGACCAAGGGAATTTTAAGAAATTCCGCAAAGAAAATTAATTTGGTGCATTTTCATTCGCTGAGCAAGTAAAGTGTTGACAAGGTTCTGATGTCAGGAAAAAAAAAAAAAAACTTGGCTGTCTAGATCTCACTGCTGTTGGACAGGTTCTTCTGTTGCATCTCATGGGACCATTTTTCTTGTTTTCCGAAGCAAGATGATGACAGAGAGGTGCTGATAACGGCTCTTTATATTTATAGCAGAGTCATTGCAGCAGTGCGTTTGTCAGCTCTGTTCAAAGTTATGGTGGAGATCACTTACAGACACGTGATCCCAGAAGGTTTTCACCTTCACAAGAGAACGAGAGCAGAACCAACATTGAAGTGTTCGCCGCGGTCATTCGACTGGTTCAAAAGAACATTGTGCTTGTTCTACGTCGTTGTGGTGACTTCTATGCCACGTAGCTACTGAAAGTATGCACATTCTGCTTTTTGCGTATTAATGTTTGTAACGGTGTTGTTCCTTAATTTCATGGTCTTCTGTCTCGTCCACCAGATGATGGCACAAGCTCTAGTGCTTGTATGTTACCACAATATATAGAACAAGAACAACTTAAATAAGTGATACAGAAGTAGCTTGGTATATATTGTTGATTTTATTAAATTAAATCAATGGAAATGTACATTATGCTTATTATGCATGAACATTATCCAGTATAACAAACACCAGGTGGCTTTTTATTTGATAAAATATGATAATGGACTTATACTCATACTAAATTTCAGCCTCACCTGATAATAAGTAACCACCAGTGGAATGGAGAAAAATGGAGAAATCCATGCGACTGGCAACATGTTCCTCCGTTCATCTGTTTGGAGAAACGCATTAATGGGATCTTTCAAGAGGTTGAGTCCACAAGCTGCTCGCTAGGTGCTGCCAGCTGTTGTCGTGGGCATCAAGTGTTTTTTTTTTTGAAGATCACTATTGCCTTTTATAAATGGTCTGACTTGTTTTGTTACCGATTTACGAGCAGAGACTTCCAGATTGAATCAAATTCTACAGCCAAAATAAAGTTTTCCCTCTGATGTTTGATCTTGTTATTCAAAGCACCAGATGTGTGTACTGTAAACCACTGTTTCACCTGTTGTATTTATTAGAACGTCACATTGTTCTTGGCTCACCGTCCGTGACAGATGTGTTCACACGGCGTATCTTGAGTTCGGGATCTTTTGTCCGTTAAAACGGTGGCTGGGTGTCACACTCACCGTTCAGCTGAATGTTGTTGTTTGTCTTCAGTGTATGAGCCCCATTAGTCCCACTCAGTAAATGTCTTAATTAGGGGAGTGTGCCTTGCTATGAGTTGCTGTCGATTTTAATGGCAGGAGGAGTGTGATCATTATTTTCAATGAGGCTCCAGTGATACGCGCTGAGGGAAGCCGTTAATTCACAGTCTTCCCCGTGTACGCCAGGTACCTGCTTGTGATTAAGCAGAATAAACATCACATCTGATCCGCTTTTTCTTCCTTTTGTGTCGTGAAGTCTCGATGCCGTGTCTGTGCCTTCAACTCGTTTTGGAGCTGAAGGGCGGTAACATGAAGTTAGAGCTGATTATTTGCTAAGGGCATAATAACATTTTTATAAACAGCTAGAAATACAATGTACTAGGGCTGTGCGGTATACCGGTTTCAGTTTTCCGTACGGTATGAATTTTTCATATACCGTCAGGTCGCCGCTGTTTGGCATGCAACAACGTTTAATGTTCACTGAAGAATGACAATAGTCGTTACGGCCGCGCATGCGCCACTAGTATCAAGGGATTCCCCTGGGTCCTAAATCCCTCCCTATTTAGCTCCCTATGTACCAATCAAAACAGCTGCTGGCCAGTTGCGAGCGAGTGGTGAATAACGATGGCGGTGACGGTCCTTTTCGGCGTCAATAAATACCGTGATATACCGTGAAACCGCCAGAATCTTACAAAATACCGTGATATGAATTATATGATATGATATGAATGGCCATACCACCCAGCCCTACAATGTACTATACACGTACATATGTGTATGCGTATGTGTACGTGTGTGTGTACATTTAACATAATATGCTATTGAGTCATTAAAAAAAATATTGGCATCATTAAAATGGATAACAAGAATCAATAAGGAATTTGCAGTCTTACTCCATTCGCTGCCAGCTGCCACTATTTCATCCCTTTGCTGTATTTAGTCAAATTTCTTGACGCACACAGTGCACGGACTCTTTCGCCATGGTCCACTGGGCAAGCTTCCATCAAATGCTTTGGCAGGCTGTGCGTGTGTGTGAAGTAGAGTATTGATTTGCATGCAACATCATTTTCTTTCCCTCTCAAATTTCTGGCGGTCAGTGTACCAGAATAAGATTCAGCATAATTAGTTGAATAATGCTGGCACTTCACATATCTTTTAACTAAGCGTTGCCTGCGCCGGCCGGGTGTTTAAGACACATCGGCACGTTATCGCAGATGAACTGCGTCCTTGGTCGTGCTGTGGAAGAACACATATTTATTTTCTCTCTGAAGCTTGACCCGTCTCATCAATCACTTTGGGTCCAGACATCACTGTATTACTATTAGAGTAGTCCTCTCCTCGCAAACACCAGTTCAGAAAGCCATGTGAGAGGCTATTTGGTGTTTATAAGATAGATATAGATAGATGTATAATTGATTCATCCCATGGGGGAAATTTGTTTGTGGCAGCAGTAAGCAAAGTTACATAGACGACACAAACGTATTAGACAGTTGGGTAAGACAAAATAATTATATTTAGGCACATATTTGTGCTTTATACAAGGAGAAAAGAATATGTTGTGTTTTAGAACGCATAACTAGTATTCGTGCTTGTGTCGCAACTGACCGCTGTCCAATCGTGTTAGCAATTAAAACATTTCATCTCATGCCGAAGCGGTGTGAATTGAACTGTACTTAAAGAGATACTTGGCATTTGAAGAGTTCAGAGGACGCTTCACTGAATCCCTTTCTGCGTCTGATCAGATTTCACTCAGAGCTGCTTCTTCCTTCTTCTTTTTTTTTCTGCCTCTGTTTGGAATCAAGTACCCGTTTACTTTGATTTTCAAGATGTTAATTGAGGAGCAGTTGTCGTACTTCATTTCCTGAAGGTCTTCATTGTTCGGAGATCATTCAGGACTGTATTAGTGTGAGGAAATATCCATGAAATCCGAAAAATATTTGACAAGTATAAAATTGAAAAGGAAGTGTAAAGAGCTTTTATCCAACACCTTCTGTTGAACAGTTCACTGTGTTCTCCCTTGGAACGTATCAGTCGGATCATCTTATCTATTGTAAGCTGGAGCACTAACCCATGGGCTTAGAGAAACCTAAAACCTGCCTTTGATAATAATCAAGGGACAGCCTTCCTTCTGTGCTCCTTTCTCAAGCCGTCTCGGGAGAAGGAGGGAAGAGACGCTTGTTTCCCACAGAGGCTGAGTGAACACAGATGGGGGGGTTGGGCTGTACCCCAGGATATCAAAGCAAATATTCACCTTAAGAGACAGACATGTTCATAAACTCCCCCGTCCTTCTCCAGTTCCACATTATGAAATCAAATGCCCACCGTGAAGTGGTTTGTTACCCGACTTAAAATACGAGCCTCTCTGCTGACAGCACCGGCGTTAAGGAGAGCTGGATTTGTGGCATCGATAAAAGCAGATTGTGGTGGAAAATAAGTAGTTTTAATGCCTCAGATTCCCTGGAACTTTTTCTTTGAAGTTGAGGTTTGAAAGCAGACATGGTAATTGTCTCGTGTGTGTGTGTGTGTGTGTGTGTGTGTGTGTGTGTGTGTGTGTGTGTGTGTGTGTGTGTGTGTGTGTGTGTGTGTGTGTGTACTAAGTGGAAGGGTTTGACTGTGTGTGATTTTCTATAATTTGCAGTGTGGTTGTCTGATACTTCCACACGAGTATAAAAATAACATCTACTTATTTTTGCTATTTGTAACTTCCGAACCAGTTTATTAAACATCACATCATATTTTCTCACCATCTCTGTGTTTTTGAAATTGTTGCAAAATGACGCCGCCCATTAGAAACCCGTGTTTTTAGATTTTAAGAGTCCAGAACTCGTCAAACAGAAGCTTAACTGTGAGTACAAGAGGAAACCCTGCGCCTTGGAAAGTTCCAGCAGTTCGCTTGTTGAGTCTTAACAAAATACTGTCTGACTGTTGTGAGGCAGGCTTGTTTTCTTCTTGCCTGAGGGCCACTGCAGGAGGTGAAGTCATAAACATGGCTGTGAAAGTGGAACTGAGCTAAGCAAGGAAGTCTGTGTGAATCTCCCTGCAAAAACATATGACTTCACTACACCTGTCAGCACTAGTGCTGGCTAAAGGGCTCATGTGTGGCTTGCTTTTTAACTAGTTTTTTTCTTTTTCTGAATTGGTATGCTTATGAAGCAGCGGAGTAGCGGAATTAATTTAGTACCTCTGTCTCACAAGGAATTTTAATAGTGGAATGGTTGGCTGGTGGCTGGCTTGTAGTCATTTACATGAAGACAATAATTGCTCAATTGCTGACACACAGTTGGTTCTTGAACTAAACACCACGGTACAAATACACCAAGGTATCATAGTTAATATCAGTTATTCCTGTCGAGATTCCTCACTTGGTAGTTAACGTTATTGTCACATTGGAGTGATGGTTTGAAGAAAGAAAAAAAAGACTAATTTATCTCAAAGTACGAACTTACATTGTTTTTTTTTTAGGTACAAGCGACCTATGTAGGCTTGTACTTTGAGAGTAATTATAAACTTACACATGTTTTTAAATTGGGGTTTTACTTTTGTCAGTGCAAAATATGTGACTTGACCTTTTTTAGTTGTACCGAAACAGGGAGCAATTTCTCTGCAGAGGAAATGTGTGTTTTTTTTCTTCTTTTCTTTCTTCCAGTTGAGCTGACTCTGTGGCAGTAATTGGGAAATCGTGGCCCCGGATGCTGAGCTTCTAATAATGAGACATGTCTCTCGTTGGGTTGAGGGTATTAATAATGTACGGAATTCAGGAGCCAGCGTTGGACACTCCTAGATAATTAATGTTCACTCTCCAAACTTGACACCAGTTGATTCTGTAGGTGAAGGAGTGTGCTCAATTTTTAATCATCACCGTGCAACCCAGTCTGTCTGAGCTCTAAAGGAAGAGACAAAGTGGGCTTCACTAGCTGCCTGTTTAGAAGGATAAGATTAGCGCTGCTTTGGGTTCATGGCACCAGTGTGATCCAAAGCCTCTGTCCATACAGGCTGAGGGCACATATGTTTGCACCTTTTGCCTCCAGTTTTAAAGGGGTTGTTAAAGGTGTCTGACAAAACGTCGGCCATGTGGACGTCCCTGCAGCTAAAGATACAAATTGCAATTAATAATAAAAGGTTACTTGTAACATGTAAAAGCAACGGATGTGTATAACTCTTCCCTATATTTTCATGATTCGTTATTCTTCCAGTTATGTTCTTAATTAATCATATCAGACAATTGTGGCCATCATGCTTTACTAAAGCCCAGAGTAACTTCTTAGGATCTCATGTATGGTCCAACCAATAAAATAAAAATTTCCGATATTTGATTTACTATCACATCAGACAAATACAAAGCAGCAAATTCTCCCACATGAGAAGCTCAGACTAAGGAAGGATTGGGCATTGTAAATGGAATTTATGCTTGAAAAACGACTTTAAAATGATCAATCAATTATTAAAATAGTTGTTGATTAAATGTTCGGCTTATCGGCTAATTGATCTAATGTTCTGGCCAGATTTACACGCATGATGTAGTTTTCCTGTTTGCCAGAGATGCTGTTTACTGTTTATTCTCTTTGTTACCATAAAAAAACAGTCGCCTAAATTATTCTATCCACCTGAGCTGCTCTTTGAATATCTATCGAGTTACCTTGACCATTTCTGACTTAGCAATCAGTCTAGAATCTCTGATACACAGATAAACAATGATGAGCACAGTGGTTTTATTAAATATTATGCAAATGAAACTGTGCAAGTTTAAGTAAGGTTGGAAAGATCTGAAACCAAAATGGGCTTTAAACTAAGTGATATTGCATTGATGAATACAGTAAATTACAACATGAGTGCTTGGACTACATGCGCTGGCGTGGCAGGTATGATAAATTCTTCCAATTTAGCTTTTAACGCCACGTCTGCCATCAGCACAACACCATAGAGAGATATTCACTTACGGCTGCTGCTCGTTTTCCCGTTTGAATGGAAAACGCTGTTCTCACTGTTTCATTCATTCTGATCAACCCTTCTTTGCCGCCTTTCATGACGATGAGCCGCTCTTAATGAAACTCAACACTTCCTGCAGATGTTTCAAAGTAAATGTGACGTGAAAAGATTATTTCTCGTGAACTGCTGGAAGGCCTTTGATGTGAAACAGATGGAGGAACGAGTTTGCATTGCAGTGTTAAACAGCAGATGGGAGGAAATCAAGAAATCAAGCCCATCTTTCATAATAGCCATTCCCAAATAAATGAACAATCTGTGCTGTAACAATACGTTTCCTCACCGAGATAGAGACTTAAAATTCGTAAAAAATGTACGGTGCTGGCTTTAAGTATTAAGTCGTCACAACTTTGCCATGAGACGTAACCTGAATGTGAAATGATACATGAGACACATTTGTCTTAACACAGCCATTCAAGACATGTGCATTAACACTGTTACAACTTACACAATGATGGGTTTAAACAAGTAAATATCAATGTATGGGATCAGTAAACAAGACTAATCGACTCTTAATGAGAGGATGTCGGCTGCAGTTCAATTTGTGATGTAGATTGTGTTGTTTTGAAGCCATCAAATCTAAAACATACATGATACATACATACATGGACAATATGCTCGCTGGCCACCTGTGCTGTCTGCGTGCGCTCTCGCCCTGTGCAGCGATGGAAAAACTAATTGTACACTTACAGCGGAGCGTGCAAAAAGGCTGAGAGGCAGCTCCAGTGCCGTATTTCCTGAGGGCAGCTGCATTTGTTTGAGGGCTGATGAATGCCAGAAACCGGCTTGTGTTGTTTGGTGACCACAGTACATTACAGAACGATTGGCGAACGCTTGCCTTTGCATACGGTTCCCAACAACACCCTTTCACCTCCCACATGTAACCCCTAGCTCGGAGACAACCCATCTGTTTCTCCATTCCCAGGGTGAAACCAGCCCTGACAGATCTGGCTAAGCAGTGTTTCTCAAGTGTCCTTTCTGGGAAGACACCGTTGGCTTTGTGCAGTTCCCTATCGATCAGAATCTCTGCCTCTTGTGGTTTCTCCCTCACCTTCTACTCTTATTATCCGTCTTTCCTACCGAATCATACCCCTCATTTTTACTTGCTGGTGCTCCCCCTCTCCTCCTCTTCCTCCCCCTTATTCCACCCTCCTCATTTTTAAAAGCCACATGCTCCCAGCCCGTCTGGCTCAGTTGCACCCTGCCAATGAAGGGCTTTTTATTGGGCTGAGATTGAGTGCAGCCAAGCAGGGCCTGGCTAGAGCTGAGGCTGGGGCCAGGCTCGCCGTCCCCCAACCCCCCACCCGGCCGACTGCACAGCCCACTCCACATGCCTGTTCTGGTCTGGCCCTGTCGCCCAGAAGGAGATTACTTGTCTCTGCTGCCCTTAATTGCCGACAGCAGCTGAAAAGAGCCAGAGAGAGAGAGAGAGAGAGAGAGACTGTATAGAGGAGAGGGAACAGTGTTGGCTTGTCGAGCTGTTACTTGACAAGCTTGGACTCAAAGGTTTGTGTTCCTGCTGTCAAACCCTGGCTCTGTATTAGTTTGGTTTTTATTAAGATGGATGTTGTTTTCATCAAATGTTGGTCGGAACGCGTAGTATTTTGGGACGCACTAAAAATGAAAAAGACAGTATGTGGATGGCAGATGACGTGTTGGAGAAAGGGAAGCTGATGAAAGACTCATGAAGTCAGAACCTCAGCGCGTTACTTTATTAAAAGGATGTGTGGCGAGAGCAATAGGACCACTGTGCCCTCTTACTGCCCTCTATGCCACTGTTATTTTTCTTAGCCAATGGCGTACTTCCAGCAGCCTCTGCCCAGCCACCCCCTTTTCACTTTTTCCAATGAACTTGTTAATTTCATGTTATTACAGTTGGTTTTATGTTGAATCCCCTCTGGCTTGAACCCAGCAAATTAAATCGTGGGCAGTTTATTGAATTGACGGTCTCTGAAGAAGCTGTGAAGCTGTATGAATTTCTTCGCCTCTTTCCTTTTTTTTTTGCTGTTTTAGTATTTTGTCAGGTCTTTCATTCAGCCTGGCTGTCATCGTAACATGTTGAGTATTACTTATTTACAGCACGTTGCCTCCTTTACTCGTCTCAGGACGTAGTAATCAAAGTGTTGCAGCATGTCTAGCCTGTAAATAAAATGACGCGTGGTGTAAATTCTTTGTGCACATAACGCTTTTCTATTCTCTGGCCGGAAGAAGTGATGAAACACAAAATATTTGTCCAGTCTGCAAGCAGAAAATGAATGACTAAATTCAGTTTTATGTTGCTACAATATTTTAAAGAGCTTACACATGTGAAATACTCGTATTCCCGTTCTTGATGGTGAGATGAGATGATTGACGCTACTGACAGCAGACGGTTAGCCTGGCTCTGTCCAAAGGTTTAGGAGACAAAACTGCAAGCTATTGTTTTATGGAAAGAGGTTGTTCTTTGTATTAAAAAAACTAAACAAGATATAACATGTTAGCATAACATAAGCAAGCTTCATAGGCGCTAGGGCTAGCTGTTTCCCCCGTTTCCAGGCTAAGCTAACTGAATGCTGGTGGGAGCTTCAAATTTACCATTCAGACCCTCTTCTTTAATTTCCCTGTGATGTCACCCCCCTCCTCTGAGTGAGCCAACCAGGTGGCTGAATTATGCCCACACAAATTGATTAAAAACTAAAGCGTAAATGCCCTTTTGTTGAAAACACATGACTGATAACTAGATTCATCGTGAGTTGGCGCGCCGGCACGGTTGAGATGCTTTTGTATCTATTTCCTGAAAAACAGTTTGAAAGCCAGCCATGCAGTGGCTGCATTTCTGTGTTGAACACTAGCCAATTGTGTGTGTGCGTCTTTCAAGAGCAAAGAGAAGCGCTTGTCTCACAATTGTCTGACTGACCAAGTGAATTGGCCCGAAGCAACCAACCAGCGACACTCTATTCACACCAAGGCATTTTAATGCACCTGTCACACCATACCCTCAGATCTCCCCCTTGTCAAACACATCGGTCCCTCTACCCAGAATGCCCCAGGGCTGCAACCCAAACCTTGGATGCTCTCTAACGACTCAGATCACCTTCAACTGAATTCAGCGCGCCGGTCATTCTCACCTGTGGTGTTTCGACGCAATTCCACTCAGCATTTTCTTAATTCCCCACCTGCGTTTCTCAAGGAGCTCAACTTTAATTGCATTTGTAAGCAGGTCCACTCCGACTCCATTAGATCCTTCCTGATGAATGTGGAGGGCTGTAGCAAACCTGCTTGTCACACAAGCACAATGTTTCATGCCCTTTTGATTAACATGGAATGGAAACAATTAGGTGGGGGAAGGTAGCGAGGCAAAGCAGCACATTCAACAGCTTTAAATGCTAATTAGCTAATGGCGGGATGAAAGAGGCGTGCGGCGTTTCACGTGAACACCCTCAAACCCCGGCTGCAGCTCGTTTCATCTGAATTTAGCAAGACCACCACCATTTTGTTTCTTTGAGTACTCCGACGTTACAGCCATCTTGTGCACCGTGAGGTTTTATGTAATGATCTCGGATGAGGCTAGAAGGGCCTCATGTTACTTTCCACTTTTTTAATCATCTCTTATTCATTATCTTATATGATTACTACTACCTCCATAGAAACATTCACACGGTATTCAAAAGTTCACCGTATTTTTGTATGTGCTTTTTAGCTTGGGTGCAGGCGAACCACTTAGACACAAACACAAGCCCTTTTCAGACGTGATTTCTTAACATTGCTGTTGAAGTGATGGCTTTTTGCCATTCAGACGGGCTTGTCTTTCACATAAATGTTCCTTTCACATCAGTTTCACCAACTACTCAGAATTCTTCCTGCCTGCGTTCATGAAGTCGAACATGAACAAGCACTGAATGACAGGGAGTTAAGTTGGGGTGTTCTTTATATGCTCACATGCTGCATTAATCATTTTGATGGATATTCATTTTATTCAACATTTACAAGGTTTCAATGTTATTTTATTGTCAATGGTTGCACAACGAAATATCTTTATAGATTGAAACATGAGAAAAGATGGATCTCTGCAACAGCTTAGCTTCTTAGATTTATTAAAGAGACCTTTAAAGGCAGAACAAGACGATCCCTTCTCGTGTTGAACTTGTGTTCAGCCTTTAATCTGACAGCATTCCATTTGGACTTGTGTCGCGTTGAAAGTGACACGAGAAGTAACATTACCGCTGTGACTTTTACGTCAAAGTGACACGGGTGCTTCTTCACACTTAAGACTGACACCTTTAATGTAACGTTAAAAATAATGTGCATGTGTTCAACAAATACTCGATCCAATGGCACTGCTGTTACATTTAGTCTCTGGGCATTTACATGCACACAAGACCCGCATCTGTAATTTTTGTTCCAAATCATTTACTGGTAAATCATAGAAATGTATCCAATTTTGTATAACAAATTTTAAACCTATTCTGCATTCACATGCATCTGTACCTGAATGTGATTTTGGTCTTGGAAGCTTTCTGGTTTCTGTTTGTAGTCGGAGTGGCATTAAGTAATCACGTTTAATGGCTTTGGTTGAACGCAGCTCAATAATTTGTGTGGAAAGCCAAAGAGGAGAACGCATCGGCCCAAATCCAATCTTAGAACTCCCCGGCTATCGTCCAGCTATGATCTAGCTTTTTATTGGTTTTAAATTGGGTTGTAAACTGTCCGCTTGTGAAACAATCAGGAAACAAACAAAAACTAAAAGGAAGTCTTGGTCCGACTATCAGCTGGTTACACTGAAGCCCAGAAATATAGCTCCTCTCCCCCAGTGGCTTATCGCCTTCAGACCGATAGCCGAGGGGTTCTGAGATTGATATAAATCTAACAATGAATGACGTTGAGAAATAGCTCATTAAAAGTAAACGCACACAATGCTAAATCACTCCGGATTAAAGTGCCATTCTAACTGTCTAACATGGACATTTAAAACAAAGACTCAATTAGCCGGCTCACCTTAGCAAGCAATGTGAGAAGAACTGCACCAGTTCACAGGATCGATCCTCACATAGTCGGTCAAATGCATGTGCCCTCTGGCTAGTTGATTTAAAAAAAAAAAAAAAAAAAAAGTTATTCTTCCTTTTTACGTTAATTGGAGTAAATTTCTTCAGTTTGACAATAGTTCCTCAGTGGTTGTTAGCTGAAAAGTGTTGCGTATAGACAATCAGTCTAGCTAATTTGATATTTTTCTCACTGTCAACAAAAAACAAAACCAACTGAGCCCTGTCTGTCTTAGATGTGTGTCAATGAGTGTGAGAAAGAGATTATTTATTGAAAAAAGGCTAAATATCTTTGTACAGAGCAAAGAATAAATTCTTGGACTATTTTCAGATGCGAATGAATAGACTTTTGGTGCACCACTGAATATTTGTGGCACAAGATTCATAACGTTTTGTGTAGGATTGACTTGAAAATGGACCACGACGACAATGTTCATCACCATGAGATAATAAAATCATGAAATAATGTGATGTGTCATCCAGTGCAACGGTGTGTGGCTTCATTTATGTGTTGCTCTTGGGAACAGTTGAGGCCTATGTTGCAAATAAAATGGGCTATATAGACCTGCAACTGATGATTGTTTTCATTGTTTATTAATCTGACAATTGAAAAATTGCCAATGAGAAATTAGTATTGGACCAACAGTTTAAAACACACATACAGTATGTTAAAGTATAACAGAGAAAAGTAACTTGATAAATGGCTCCAAAAATGATTCAAAAATCAGTTTAACACAATGTTGAATATAAACAGAACCTTTGTTTGTTTACAACAAATCTTTTAAAGTTTTCATAGGGTCTGATGACGATAATAAAAATCTATAACATTGCCAGCGTTATCCCACGACGCTACATTCCTGGACCCGTAACCTTCATCTCGTTTAACCCCTATTAAACCTCACATAGTTTTTGGCCGTCGGGGGAATTTTCTATCTTGGAGACGGCGCACTTGACTGGGAGACGTAATTTAATTGGAATCGCTGTGTTGTTTGTTAGGAGGAATCAAGGGGCTCTTTTCAGGTCCTCATCAATGTCTAACAACGTTGAGTGTTTACATATTTTATCACTCACCGCTATATTGCACTCAAGTCGACACGGACTGTAATCTGAAATAAACATCTCTGTCATCTCTCCCCAGTTTGTCAGGCACCCTACAGATGGGTTGCAGACTTTGTTGATTTCCCTTAAAAGCCCCAAATTTGTCACAACCTTCAGTGCTCCTTTTGAGGGAGATAGGGAGAGTGTGAGTAAGAGACCAGGGGGACAGCCGGAGAGGAAAAAGCATGCTGTCACGAAGAGAGCCGCTTCCTGGCCGGCTAGATGCAATCACAGGCACTATCTGATAGCGCCGGAGGAAATTGGATGAGCTGAGAGCCGCTGGCTGCCAGTGATGGGAAAGATGACTCCTTTGTCACTGTGTTCAGTCAATTCCATACTCTCACCTGAGAGACCAATCAATAACACAGGGAGAGAGAGGGAGAGGTATGCCTTGGGCTGCTGTCAATTATGTGCTGTAAAACATCCCCTCCGTCACAGCGCTGAGGTATGGCTTGTCGCGTGGTATGCATAAATATGTCATGGGTATGGTTAAATGTGATGCCCTTCTATGGATTTAGAAGTATGCTTTTCATAAATTTCCAACATGTTGGAAGTCCGCAATTCTTTGTGTAATTACTAGATGAACATGTGAATATTGTACACATGTTTTTTTATCATTTTAATTGTGTGAGTCTTGTCCGTGTGACACCTCCCTGAAAAAATGATTTTTTGGATTTTGGTGTCGGTTGTGATAGATTTTGTCTCTTTTTTTGCTGCTCGCAAGTGGTGTAACGGCTCTCATTAGCAACTGCATCATTAGTTGTGCAATTACAGTGCAGAAAACCCAGAGAGACTCATAACTATCAGTTGCTGTCAGGGCATGTGGTATTACATCAGGCGTGCACGGAGGACATCTCGCGCCTTGATGCCGGTGTATAAACAGACACTCACTGAATGATTCATAATCGTGATAACGCTCAAGAGATTTACCATATTCTGTGCCCAATCTGGCCGTGGTAGTTCTGTGTAAGATGATGCTAAATTGTTCTTCTCTCTCCCTCTCGCTCCCCCCTGCAGTTCCCTGATACCTGCGAGGAATCTGCTTCACCATTTGTCTTCATCTGCACCAACCCCCAGGAGCTGCTGGTAAAATTCCCCATGAAAGGGAAGCACAAGATCTGTAAGTCCTACTTCTTTCATGTAAGGGGAAGTGGAGTGGATGAAATTAGCCTGTGCCAACTGGATTTCTTTTACAACTGTCTTTATTATTATATTATATTAATTTTTATTTTATTTCATCAGCTTTCTCCTCTGCTTTTTGTATGCACACACCTGCAAATAAGTGATAACCCCAGACATCGGGCCTGATTACGATCTGTCCATTAATAGAAACAAAATTAAAACGCACAAATCGTTCTCCCACACACGCGTCGCTCCGATCCTCTCTGAGAGCCATCTGTAAAGACGGGGTTTTGCTGTCAGGTTGCCTGGGGGACGATCCAGGCCTGGATGTGCGGTGCTGTTGCTGTATTGTGTGATTTATAATGGGACTCAAACACATTTTCCCTCCGCTGCCATAGACGCTGCTGCAAAATGATGTACCTGCAAGCTCTTTTGTTAATATTTCAAAACCCCCTGAAGACTTTGAGAGCTTTGTTTATGCAGCTGTGCCTCTTTCAGATCTTTCTAGATTGATAGAGAAGATTTTTATTTAATTTTTTGAGAGAGAGAGAGAGGCTAAAGGTAAAATGTAGCAGGAGCTGTGTCTTAATAACATGGATGTGATGACCGTGTCTACCATTTTAGTGGTTTAGCACAGACATGACCAGTAGAAATTAAATGAAGCGCTTGTTGTGTAAGATTTTAGCCGAATACTATTAATATTGTTAAAGTCTTCCTCTCTGTCTTCATAATTGTTCCTACATTTCATTCTAACTGTGATTAACATGGTGCTGAATAAAAGGCTGAAGCTGGTGAAACATGCTGACACATTGTTACAGGCAGCTTGCTGTCGGAGGCACAGATCGCTGGAGGGAAATCTGGACTTGCATTATTTAGAGCTGCAGTAGCTTGTGGTTTTATGAATCAGCATCTTTCTCTCTATCGGCGGTGAAATAAATATGGCTTCGTTGACCTTGCCGGTTGTTAATCATCAATAGTCTTTATTATTACTTTTTACAGTAACTGCAGCCTGTTTTCTTTTTCAGTTCAGTTGTGACGACTCATATTTTCTGCAACGGTACAAATATTGAACTTTGCGCATTTTGTTTTCTGCAGAAAGATTAAATGTTGCGTCAGAAAAAAGAGAAACACTTGGCTAACCCTTTACTCGTTGCATTTGCTTTGTTGTCCTTGCATTTATAACATACCAGCAGTATCTTTAAGGCGGTTCCCTTTTTATTCTATTTATACCAGTGGCATTTTGCACGTCATAACCTGCAAAGAAATGTAATGCTACTCCTCAGTCTTCCAGCTTTGTTCCCGCTCACACGTCACACGACTGTTTAGTAGTGCCGCCGTCTGACTGCTGTTCTTAATATCCGGACATTAACAACACAAAAGCTCACATAATGTAACACATTCACAAGTTAGAGCGTTAATATACCCTAAAACATGGACACAGACGCCAGCTGATAATTCTGTACATTGGGTGCACTACGACATGTAATTCAAGAACCTGTGAAATTCTTTTGCGTAATGGGGTCCCATCACATAAATGAAATATAAACAAATATGCAATGTTGTTAACCATCATTGTGCATCAAAGTTACTTCCCCACCTTTTTAGTTAAAACGTCATACCTTCCATACCATACCTGTCCTCATGCTGTGCATCATGTGTGCAGTTTTGCGTGCATACGTTGTCGTCATGTCGTGCGCATTGATCACAACACACTCCCAGCTGTCCACATTATCTCTGGTATTTGGAGCGGTTATCCTGACCCACTGGACCCACACAGTCCGGTCTGTCTTATTCTTCTGTCACCAGCTAGCTTTTCTCTATCTCACTCTCTTGCTCTCTCGCCCCGGCTCTTCCACCTCAATTCCCACTGCATCTCACGGGTCAAGGCATTGCCGCTCATTTTACTCAGGGGGGTTTAGCACGAGTATTTTTTTTGCTCCCCCAGCAGCTTACATCGACAAGATCCTCTTGTCACTGGCATCGCCAGCCGCCTCATGCATCATCAGAATGAGCAAGGAAAAAAAGGCTGCAGTCCCTCTGCCTTTTCCGTGCCTTTCAGCCGACTCAGTGCTTTATTACATAATGTGCACAATTGTTGTGTTTTTTTTCCATTATTGTGTTCAACATTAATTTGGTGGATGGTGTAAAAAAAAAATAAAAAAAAACACATGTAGAAATTACATTGTGCGGCTGCTGAGATTGATTCTGTCATTAAGCAAATTCTACAGTCATGTTGTGGAAAAGTGGGAACCTTGATGAATATGAGCTGGTGACGAACTAACTAGCCTTGACGTTACAGAATATCATGTTAAACATGTTAGCGGGGATTTTATTCCTGGGCTTTTATTTATTTATTAACTTCCCCATTAGCTGTTACCTTGGCAACAACTACTCTTCCCTGGGTCAATTTAAGATACTGGTGAAATGCTCAAAACCTAACTGCTACAATCTACATCCATTAATGTCCGTATTACTGAAATTGTATTTATTATTCATCTGTTTGCCATCAGTGCCGAAAAATATTTTTGGCAGTAAGTGCTTTGGTAGAGGTTTGTTTTTAGTTTTCTTCACTCTTTTATTTTACTTTTACTCTCCTGCATATTGCGCTTCATGATTTGCAGCTGCTTGCATTTTGTTTGTGATATGAATGGGAATTGTTTTTGATTTGTCTGACTGGCAAGCCAAACAAATGAGCTGAGAGCTGCATGATGCTGCAGTCTACCTCGCGTGTTTGTTTCTTGTGGGGTCGGCAGTTCTAGGAGACACTCTGCTTTACTGGCGGTGGAGCAATATTGCATATTACAGCGTGGAAGCTGGAACACCCACATATGGATGAACGTTATTGGAAGCACTTGGCAATTATCAAATAAAGTGTCTCTCTCTCTCTCTCTCTCCCTACACACAGACAGTTTTACAGTTGGCTTCGTACTGTAGATGATATGTTAGGCGATGCTCGACGCAGGTTGATCAGTAATTACCCTGTGGAGGAGTCTGTGACATTTAAAATGGCATGCAGCCAAGGCTCACTCCCTGTAATAAGGGATATGCATTATAGTTTATGGCCACATCCTGTGAACATTTGTATCGATGTGTGTGTGCGCGCGCTTCTGTGTGAGCTGAAGGTCAGTGTGCATGCGTTGAAAGCTATTTGGCTCTCTGACACGGATCCGCATTTCCCTTTTTCTCCTCCTTATAGCCGGCCTTCGCTCGCCATAGGTGTTTAATAGCCTGACATCCTGCGTATGATGTGGCTGTGTGCACACAGCGAGTGTGGACACAGCCACGTAGTAAAAGTGAAACGCAAATCATATATCACTAAAAACGCTTTCTCCGTTCAGTGTTCGTAATATCTAATGCAAAATGCCAACCCAAACTTGCTCTCCACCCAAAAACAACATTGCATTTTTTATTTTCAACCAATAGTTTTACGATTCTAGTACAAGGGCCAAGATGACTGAACCTTTTCAGCTGATCTCAAAGACACAAAGCGCATACAATTATGTAAACTATAATTACCCTCCTCAGGCCATAACTGATTCTCAACCAACATTAGTTTGCCATGGTTACAGTGGGATGTTCATTATCTTGAGTCAAATCTCTTGGCCTCATCCTGAACCTCAAGCCAGTTGGAGGCATCACAATTAGCAGCCAAACATGTTTGATTTTAATGACTGGAGTCTGAACAAGATCCAATAGTCTGCCGGAGATCAGAGCTCGGACGACATTGTAATTAATTCAATGCGTGACGGCAACTCCTTTTGGCGAGGTGGAGAGTTTCATACATAAGCCATGCCTGTTCTATCTCCTTTTGTTATTTTAAAGTGAGTTTATTTCAGCTTAACTTTCACTTCTGCCAAGCATTTTAGAGAACTCTTAATCACCGTCCATCTCCACTTAAATTGGTCTCCATCACGCTTCGACTGTCGCTGCCGAGCCTGAAGCTGCTCTCTCTGCTGTTCCGCAGAGCAAAGCATTAGGTAACCTGAGAATTATGTTTGACCTTCCTCCTATGATGCCTCCAAAGAATTAAAATCCTATTGCTCCCAAGCATGAAGGGTGGATACCCAGAGTAATGTTCCGTGAGTGAATCAGATGGCTTTAAGCCTTGTTTAAAGAGTGCTCGACCAGCAAGAAAGAAAGAAAAGAAAAACTACAAATCTCTTGTACAAGTACTCTCCCTATTCAAGCACTGAATTAGTCAATGAAGAGCAATGGTTCAAGTATTCAAAATGTGGTTGATAGGCTCAAGGCATCTGATGTCTTTTGTTCTATCTTGGGATAATTTAGCAGGCTTCAAAGTAATACCAGTAGATACGGATGAAAATGTTATCGCAATTTTTTTATTTTTTATTTTTTTTTAAATAAGAAGAAATTCTGCCAATGTAGTGTGCATTTGTTCTATAAAGATTCATCCATTATAGAAACAAAACGGAATGTCCTTTAACAGCTTTTAAAGCAGAAAAGGTCATTCGGAGCTCTTCACTCCACTCGCTGCCGAGCGTATAACTCTTGTGATATTACATGTGAATTCAGTGAGTGCTTTGTGAGTACTGGCTTATCTTTTTTCTATAAAGATTAGTCACTCTGATGGCTCTGCAGCAGATACAAAAGAGCTCCTTTTTTTGCCGAGGTTTGATCCAACTACAGGGAAGAAAGTCATGGGTATAATTACTAAGATGAGAAATTCCACTCCAGCTTCAGGTCATGATGAGATCTTTTTATCTCTACTAGCGTAAGTCATTGACATACAGATAATCTCAGAATCACCAGAGACCACAGTCATTTCAAAAGGACCTCAAGGTCGACAAAGTCTTCACGCCCAGGGCGCCAACATCGTTTTCTTCCATTTCTTCTGATTATATGTTCTCTTGTACAGCAGAATATAGTTATGTTTAAAACGGTTATCAACAGCAAACACTTTTGGGAATATTCCTACACTTTAACAGTTCTACAAGTATACAAATATAATGCTGTGTGTAGTCGTTGATCATGGAAGTAAATGTGTACTCTTGATGTGTTGGATAGTTTCCTTTACTATTACAGATAGACAGCCTGAACAGGCAACTCTGTATTGTTTATATATGTTATCATTTCAACAATATAAGGAGGTTCTCCAAATGAAGGTGAGTTGTTTCTTTTTGTGAGTTGGATGTTGCTGTCACGGGCAAAAACAAATTGCTTAAAGTGCGCGGTGTTCGTAGTATATTGTAGAGCTCAGTGAAAACAATGGAATGGGTAATTATAGACCAATTGCTCCAATTTACCTCCGTCAAACGAGGGCACATTATCTATTTCTCTTCTCTCCTTCGTTATCTCTTTTATTTTGGAAGAAACCACAACAAAATTAAGCCATAATTGCTCATGTCTCGCGAGCCGAGTCGGTTTACAATCTGGTCTGTGTTTATTATCGGGACACGGTTGTGGACGTGAAATGTTGTCGCCGTCTCTAATAGCCATCAATGGCCTTGAAGTGATGACGCTCAAGACTTCCCGGTTGATTTAGTGATCCCGGTGGTTACTGGTGGTCACAGCGAGTGCAGTTATCCACTGGTGTATCTGCTTACATAGCAGCCGAACTAACTAAAACCAAATGTTGTTTTAATAAGGAAGTCGGTCAATAATTGGCCTTTTTCCCCCCCAACCATGATGTTATTCCCAACACACTAGCAGATGGCCTTGATGCCACCAACATTACGTTTACTTTAACAGCTTCACAATAAAAGCCTCGTCTTTCACAAGTTGAACGCTTTTATTGTGAAGCAACAGCAGTAGGTAGAAAATGTCAGGTTTGCATGAGCAGTGATTTACTGCGGCTCTGACACATCATTTAAAAATAATTAATACAATAATGCGAGATCACATGCACGCCTCACGTCCCTCGTGCATGCGAAGACAACTTGGACTTGGAATGGCGGACTCCGACTCTAACAATTTAAAAATGCCTTATAGAGCGGTAATTAGAGATTGGCTGCTATAAATTATAAAAAAAATATTAAAAAGGGTCTGATTTATTAACTACTATTCTACGGCTGTAATTTAGTAAAAATATAATTAACTTGACTCCTCACGCTCATGATTAGTGCACGGCAATGGGGCTGTGATTTCCAGCATTTGTATGTAACACTAACCCACGCAAACGCATGTAATACAGCAACAACACTCGTAGCTACTGCATCATAATTTGTCTCCATGTGTTCTGGTAAAAATAAATTTAGGCCACTAAATTCCTGTACAATACATATTCACCACCCTTATGGGAATTGCTTGAAGCAAAAATAATCTATATTTAGTTATTCCTGCATATGAGCCAAGGGACTAGTGAGAATATCACATATAACTGGTTGTCTGTATTAGTTTGTTATGCATTTAACATCACATTGCCTTTCCAGCTCTCTTTTCAATATCATTTGCATCTTCAACGCATACATTATGGAGCTGTTACAATATGTATGGATTGTATCCCTCAGGTGGCACCACATATGGAAATAAAACAATATATTCATAGTGGAAATATTGCAGTTGAATTTTGCTCCACTAACCATCGGCTGCACTGTTACCTTGTGATTACCTCTTTGTTTTATGTGTGAAATCGCAGCACCATAGGATTGCAAATAGAGAGAGCCAATTACCTAACAAACGTCCACCTTCTCTCCTGAGGTGGTCATGTATTTTTTTTTCCTCCCCTGCACTCTTCCTCTGTCATCCACTGCTGGGAGAAAGAAAGAGGTTAGAGCGGCGGAAGTCCTTTTTTGATTATTTATTCATGACTTTCCATTTAATATTCATGCCTTTTTTTTCCAGGACTATCTGGGTGCAGAGGAGAATTTTCTGCCTCGGAGGCGGCTGGGGCCAAAAATCAGGTTTCAGCTCCAATGAGCTCAGTGGATGAAGGGAAGAGAGAGGCAAAGAGAGGGAGAGAGAGAGAGAGCGAGAGAGAGGGAACAAGAGAGCGGGGTTTCATGTGTTCTCTAGTAAATGAGAGGCAGGCCTTGAAGGTGACAGGCTGTGTTTATTACTGATCTGTCAGCCGGTTAATGGGGAGAGGAGAGGAGAAGAGAGGAGAGAGCTGAGCTGTCGAGACCAGAGCACACAGGCATGGGAGCAAGAGCGGAGCCCCAAGCAATAAACTTTGCCATACTAGATGTGCTTGTCCTTACAGATTCACTGACAACACTCCTGCATGCTGAATTGCATTCACTGGAAACTAAATTAGTCTGTAACAAAGAGTATTGTGCCGTATATGAATGAAAATTGTATGTATTTACTTTCAAAACAAAGGATGCACCGTCGCCTTTTTTTGACTGCTGTACTTTGTAAAGCCCAAGTTATACATTCAGCCTGCGTCTGTGCTGACCTACAATGTATGGCTATGACAGAATAACGTGCGAGCGTAAACCGCACATGCAGACGGCTGAAACACGCTTCTCCGGGCTGCACGTGGGAGAAATGTGCACATAGGGGCATTGTGAGCGGTTTTCTTGTCATTTTCTTTTTACACTCGTACATACGATCAGCCCGCTTGGCGCTATGGGCGTTGTCGGGATCTGGGAGGCGTGCACATTCTTGGTGAGCCTTTTGCGACCTGCAGTTACGCAGAACACCCGTCGGTCTATGTTTAGGTGCACAGGGACGTTCGCGTACATCTTCTGAAATGTATCAATTCAATTCAATTAAAAATCATGTCTATTTTTGGACTAAATCCGGTCATCAACATGTCAAAACAACAGTCCCCCACTTTCACCTCAACGACAGCTTTAGTAGAAAACAACTTGCACAGAATAATCACAGAAAAGGCTTTTATAAGAGAATTAATGGTTCCCTTTGTCATGGAGGTTGTGGTGTTATCAGGCCATCTTAACAGCGTAACAGATTACAATAAAAGAGTATTAGGTTTTCTTTGTGCAGATAAGACTCCAGGTGCATATCTAAGATTTTGTTCAAGGATCTGTTAATGTTGCAAGATGCACTAAATTGAACATATTTTACTTAATTCATTTACTTGAATAAGACAAATCTGGCATAAGTACTGTATCCTGTGATTATCTTTGTGCATTGCAGATGTAGATCAGAGGCAGATTTTGTTTATATCATTGAAATAACACTGTTTTATTTTAGTACCGTGTAGCTCTGACAGAGACATGCTTGGCCCGAGAGCTCTGTGCAGTATTTGATTGCACTTGAGCCCAGAGGTTTTATCGGCTGCCCTCGGTAATGAAACCTCTTGGCTTCCCGTCTCAGCAAATGGTGAAAAGACTGTGTAAAGATATTGCTCTTTGTTGTAGCAATAGATTTGTCTTTTCTTATCTCAGCGAAGCATTGTTGCCTTTATCAGTCACCATTACAAAATCCATATCAATCAGCATTTGACATGCCAGTGCTTTTCTTCAGTGTCACGTTTACCGCATGTGTGGCAATGCTTTCCGCAGATTCTGTTGAGTTGTTATTTAAAGTAATGCAATTATCGTGCGTTACAGAGCTTCATATGTACGTGTCTCCGTGCTGCTCTGGTCTGAACAGATATCTGTCTGTGTGTGTTGAATGCATTCAGTGATACTGTAGATGTGTGAGGAGCTTACTGGGTCCTTTGTTAGGGATATAGATGTTACTGCATTGTTGCACAAGCCAGTTTTTCTGATGATGCCTGTGAGGGTTGTACTCCTGAGGTTAAAATTGATTTAGTCTTCAGGAATATACCATGGATGAAAGTGTAGCAAGGAGAGTAATGCCTGTTTCATGCAGTCTGCGGAGTGGATTTAAAATAAACATGGGCTTTGGAACCAAATTATTTCCACGGAACAACTGATCTTTTTTTTCTTTTTTTTTTTTACTGTAAGGAGAAAATAAACCTCAACCCCTTTATTCTCGTGCAGGTTTGTGCCCATCATAAGTAGCTGTTTTCATTCTTACCTCAGGCTTATAAAGTGCACAGCATTCATTCTCCGTCCATCCGGATCCGGGGTTTGAATGCTGCTCATCTCCTGTCAAAGCAGCGAACGCATCGCAGTTTTTATTTCACACACTCGCATTATGTGGGTCAGTGTTCAGGAAGTGAGACTCACAAGACGCCACTTCCACTGGCTTCACTCCATCTCCGTGCCTCTGGGTGTAAATAAGTAGCCCACCAACACAGATTACAAATGTGTAAATACAGAAAAACAGATTTTACACATCTGTGTCCGTCCCTTTTGTGACTGAACCCATATGTTGGTTAGTGTTCTGTTTTCACTCCCAGGTTTTCTTTTGTTTTCCCGGTTTTGTCCATCTTTTCTCCCTCTCTGGCTTTGTCTCCGTCCTGAGCCTGTCGGAGTAATCAATCTGGATCGGCCCTGAGAAGGGGGATGCAGTCAGATGTGCTTTGCAATGTGATCGATGTTCTTGATTTGTGAGAGATTACTCGTGTGTGCGTGTGCGTGTGTGTGCGTGTGGGTGTGTGTGTGTGTGTGTGCGTGTGTGTGTGTGTGCGTGTGTGTGTGTGTGTGGCTGAATGGGGGAGGTCTGCTAGCGAGCATGGTTGCAGTTGCCGTGCTCCCTTGCCTTTGTTAATTTGTCAGGTTAAGAATTGAGGATCAATAGGTGGATTATTTGCAAAGTTCAAGAAGCTGATGGAGGTTCGGATGTTGAACTAGACACGGCCAATGAGTCACTTAATGTGGTTAAAAAGACTCACTGGAGGTTTTACTGGTTTTTTTTTGGCCCAAATACAAAGTGAATTTCACACTAAAGTCTGAAATGTAACATAAAAGTGAGTTCCTTGTGTAACTCTATGGAATGGGAATTTATTGCATCAATACTTTTACAAAAAATCGTATAAGTAATTTTTGTTGTTGTTTGTGAGTGACACCTAACATTTTAAAAACTAAACGTATGTAATTTATATCAAGTTATTACAGACTGTGTGACCTCAGTGTTCCTGACATTTCTATATTCATGGTTGCTTATCAGCCAACATGTGCAGAAATAATAATTAGAAGTGAAACAATTAGTCAATTAATCGATTAGACGATCCACAGAAAAGGAATCAACAACTATCATTTTTCAAGCAAAATAACTGAAGATTCGGTTGTGGGAACTTTTTAAATATGAGGAATGAGGTCCAAGTTGGCAGTACATTTGAGATGTCTTTGTTTTGAACTGTTGGACAAACAAAACAAGACATCTGAAGATGTCACCTTGAACTTAAGGAAAATGTAAAAGAAATTCAATTTTTTTTGACATTTTACAGAGTAAATGATTCGTCAGTTAAAGTAATAATCTCGTAGAGATCAAAGTGCAGGCGCACGGCACATAATCTGTTTGTGTACACAAAGAGGGAGTTTGCCCTGAAGTTAGCCACATCTACGGCCCAGGCTCACTTAAGATGATGGAGCAGGCTCTAATTTCTTGTATTTATTTATTTTTAGATTTTAGTCGTCATTCAAGAATGTATTTGTGTTTACTAATATTGCCCATATTTCAAAATGAAAACAGTGGGGTGGACAAAATGATCGCAGCATTATATGGATTTTGGTAATTCAGTTGTCCAGTGTATATGCATTTACTGTGTGTGTGTGTGTGTGTGTGTGTGTGTGTGTGTGTGTGTGTGTGTGTGTGTGTGTGTGTGTGTGTGTGTGCGCGTGTGTGTGTTCGTTCGTATGTGTTATTTATTGGCTTTTTTTTCGCCAATAAATAATTAACCCAAGGACCGTTGGTTGGACAGAGAGAGGGGTGCGGCATGCAACAAAGGTCCCACAGTATATGGCATGCGCTGTAACCACTTGGCTACCAGGGCGCTCCAATACATCATATTTGTAATCAATAAACTATATATGTTTTTAGAGATTTCACATACAATACACGTATACAACATGCTTCAGTGTGCTCTGCAGCAGTTTATAGCTGTGAAAAGTAATTTAGTTGAAAATGATGTACACGTTGGGCACGCTTTAGAAAAATAAGACGTTGGCTACTAGTGGGAAGAGTGACCTGTGAAAAGCATAAACATTGACACGCTGCTGCCACAAGGCCATCAACGTTTCTTTCAAAAGACGACCTCACCAATGTCATCACCTGGCTGCACTTGGCAAGACTCCTCGGTGGAGGCTGTCGGCTCTCCGTCAGCTGTAGGTGTTTTCACTTTGCCTGTTTTCAAAAGAACATTTGATTCTCGTAGTTTTCCTCTCCCTCTGAAGGGAAGCAGACAGATGTAATAGCCATTAGCCTCGGGGAGAGACAGCACAGATGTGTCAACAAGGCTTGACTTTTACAGTCCAAGTGAAGTCTGAGCAAACATTGGCTGTGTAGAACCCTGTGTGGTTGAGCAGTGATCCAGGGACACGGTCGCACGGCGTTGCCCCGGGACTCCAAACAGACCGTGACTCTAGTTCTCATTACAAGAGTGGGTCAGACCACCCCAATACGGAAAATAAATAATGCAGGGGGAAAAACCTGAGTGCTGCCACCTCACTGACAACATCCACACAACCCTTTTCTACATGAATAAGTGGTCCAGCATTTTATATGCTCCCACTGTTAGCTGTATTTCTTACATGCTTGGTATGCCGGTGGTTTGGAAGAAAATATGACGTCAGTTGGGGCTGCAACGTTTATTTTAATAATCGGTTCGTATGCTGACTATTTCGTTCAATTGGTCTATAAAATGTCAAAACAATATTCTCATCACAATTTTCTAAAGCCTAGTTGAAGGTCTCAAATTGCTGGTTTGTGTCAGACCTCAAGCCCTAATATCACGTGACTAGTATTGTTTAGGGTCCTCTAATAATTTGTAATAATTGTGGAGGTCGTCTGTGAGCTTAATCCCGTGCGAATCTTCCATGTCCGTAATTTGTCAAGTAAAATGTCCCGTGCAAATTACTGTATTTTGCCAAACATAGGGATTTTAACATTTATTTTTACAATCACTTGAAATGTTGAAGGCACTATCTCTATGATTTGGTGTCGTATTTTTTTGGTTTTCGCCACTCATTCTTTTTCCCTGCCTTTTACGTGGTCCAGAATTCTGGTGGCTGCATTGGCAATTATAAATTAAAAACATTTTTACAGCATTTTGTGTGAAAATTCAGGAGGCTCATCTCGCTACACAGCATGGAGAGACCCATTCTCACCGGAGCAAGAGGTCTTTGTGAGTATTATACCCATACATGAATAGGCCTATATGAGAAGATGATATTTATAATGAAATACTTTTGATAGAAGCGGATATTACGTAGGGCCTTTCCATCATACCTGGGGGATAATGCCAGTAAATATGAGTAAAATACAGACCACTAAGACGCTGCACAAAACAGAAGTGGGGGGTTCTTTCTAAATAACATGAGGTCCCCTGGTAATAAAAGTCCTGTGGGAATAGGGCTTAAAATATACATTTTAATGTCAAATAAGACAAAGAAAGGAGCAAATATCCACAACTGGAGCCAGTGAATTATTGGCATTTTTGCCAAATTACAATCACTTGTTTTAAGCTCAGTCTCTGTCTGCCACTTGACTTGCTAAGCATCTACCTCTTCTAATCTGAACCCAGCCATTCTTCCCTTTCCTTATATTCCCGTGGCTTCCAAAAAAGAAACTCAAAAAATCCAATTATTTATCTTAATTTGATCTCAATTTCCTGTTGCAATGGAAAGTCCAGGATGAAAGAGTTGAAATTCTAATTAAGCTGTAACGGTGGCAGCAAGTTGATATTTTTTTCGTCTCAGTGCATTTCTCCCTCGTCAGCCCTCTTCCCTCGCTGTATGTTCAGCTTGATCTCTTCAAATTTATTTCCTACTTTGTAACCAGAGGCAAGAGCCCTTGACTTGCTGCCCCCACAGCCGCAGCCAAGGCAGCCATTTAAGTTGTGATTAAAAATTAATGGTTGAGTGAGGATCATCGGGAGAGGGAGCAGGGGAGGAGGAGGGCAGCGAAAAGAAAGAGACAATGCCTGAGCAAGAGGGATAGGCTGTGGAGAAGGGGAGCAGGCCCAAGCAGCAGCAGCTGCTCCCTGATAGAGGGTTGGAAGGTCTTCTTAACAACTCTGCTGTGTTTAACTGCGCCGCTCACACCCCACCATGAATATTGCATTGCCGCTCTACCGGGCTCCTTGTGTTACCCTACTGCGTGTTGAGCAGAGCTGCATTCGCGGCGTCCAAGTTTGAGCCGGCCCCCGCCGGGGGAGGGGGAGGCGTTCACATTAAAGCACTCGCCACACAAACCAGACCAGCATACACACCACATAATTGCCAAACTGATTCAGAGAGGACCCCAGTTTCACTGCATGTCACAAGCAATTAAGTTCAGCCACACCAAAAAAAAATCGCCAGCATTTCCAACCATTGTTACTTTTTTATTTTTCATACTATGTTTTGAAATGATTTCCAGTTACTGAGCAGAGAAGAGGACCGGGGTGGTTTTCATTAACGCACACATGCACGGGCCGTAGAGTTGTTGTAAATGGTTGCGTTTTAATACGTTTTAGCTTTCTGAAGAAGGTCAGTGGAATAAAGGGCAATCAGTTTGAGTCTGGCCGAGCCGACATCAAGCCGACTCTGCGGCCATTTCTTTTAAAAAGCGGAGCAGAAAGACCATGAGACCACACAAGGTCCTGACCTTGACTTCACCAGATGATGAGTAGTGGCACTTACATCCCGGCCTGCCCTTTTCTTCCTTCTGGCCTCTTTCTCTGTACTGTTTCATTACAGCATTTCTCAGAGTCCATTACCCACTGATACGTGCACTCATTCAGTTCTGCCAGCATTGTTCCCCATGTAGTAAAGCTCTTTTGGGATTGCAACTCAAAGTGCTCTGATTGGAATAGCCAGCTATTTAAAAACAGAAAATAAGGGAGAATGGTTTGTTTTTATTCCCAAACAAGGTCAGATTTTTGTAGATTTGGCCATCGTTCTTATCCATTATGGTGATAATTTAGTCGCCAATTAGGGCTGGGCAATAATTCAATATGATAATCCATCTTTCAACGGATTCATATCCTGACGAAATCATATCATGATAGCAAGACACACAATTATGTTGTTTAAATTGATAATAGCACACAAGCATATGAACCAGTGGTGGGCCGTCAGGGCCAGCAAGGCCTTCTCTGCTGGCCTAACATAACCAGAAATCATGATCATAATTATGATAAAGGTTAATTTAATTTTTTATTTACTTTCTCTAAATATAAGTATTCATATTCTCTTCATGTCATATTATGCTCCTTCCAGTGCTGTTGTTTTTAGGTTAGAGTTTTTATCCAATCAGAATTCAGCTATCTTATGTTGCCAGGCTGTATGAAATCTGCCCGGGCCTTCAGAATCAACATTGCGGGCGTCTGTGCACTGTAAGTGAACGGGCAAATACAGTTGATAGATAGTTGCGATAGCCAATCAGATCACGAGTTGTGTCAGTAAGGCCTTCTAGCTGGCCTCACGTTGAACATGACATTTACGCGTCCTGTGATTGGATACTTACTAGTTTGAGCCACGTCAGTGCTATGCAGATCAGCAGAGCCACACCCGGGATTGTTAACGGTTAAAAACCTTTTTTAACCCACAATGGCCGAAGGAGAGCTACGCGTTGATTTGGTTGCTGATATACTGGCAAGGCCATTTTCAAGAAGAACTTTTCAAGAGAAGCTAGATCTCGTGAGAGGAGGACGGCCGACCCCTGAGCTAGCTAACCTGTCCCAGCCGGCCATTTCCAGGCAAGCAATTACGAGCGGTACCCCTGGCTTACGGCTTCTGATGGACGCTGCAAATTGTTCTGCTGGGAATGCCTTTTGTTTGCAAAGGACAAATTTAGTGTGTGGAGCTACACTGGATTTGCAAACTTAAATTGTTTAACCAAGGCAGCAACGAGACACCAAAGCACGGCTGGACACTTGCAAGCTACGGTGCTTTTAAAAACTTTCGAGGACACCAGAGTGGACTCACAGCTCAACGAACAGGTGCGCAGGGAAAGAGAGCTGCACAACGAAATGGTGAAGAAAAACAGGGAGATATTGAAAAGACTGATTGATTGTGTCGTGTTCCTGGGTAAACAAGAGCTTTCATTTAGGGGACACGATGAAAGCAGTCACTCCTCAAACAGAGGTAACTACATGGAACTTCTTTCTTTTATGGCTGAGCATGACACAGACTTGCATTACCACCTGTCCACCAACAGAGTGTTTACTGGAGCATCTGGCAAAATACAAAATGACCTAATTTATGCTATTGCTGAAGTGATGGGAGAAGAGATCAAAACAGAGATAAAAAATGCACCGTTCGTTGCTGTAATGGTGGATGAGACAACAGATGTTGGTAATGCTGCACAGCTCGCACTTGTCCTGCGCTATGTAACGACATCAGGTGTCAAGGAGCGTTTTATCAAATATGAGGATGTAACTAGTGGCAAGCGAGCTGATGACATTGCTGACATTGACATTCACGTTTAATGTTTTTATAATTTATTTCGTTCATATCAAATCCATAATAACGAACTAAAATGACAAATATACTGAAAATGGAACAAAAAAATCTTGCCCTTCTGCAATGTATGTGAATCATCTGGCGCATTGGCGCAGCTGTGTGGTTGTACTGCCGTCTCGTTCGTGTTTTTCTGATATTAAACTGCGATTTTGCAATTTATTGCACAATCTTGTTAAAGCTTGTATATTCTTTGTGGACTCGTTTGATAAAACTTTTTGGAAAGATAATTTTAAAGACCCTTTTATTTTTAAGTTTTGACAGTAGCATACCAGATATGTTTTAATTGCTGATGCGGGTTTGTTGATTTTAAAATGCGCCGGAAAATAGCCCATTTTGTACACAATTGAGGTGATGCAATGCCCAGTAGTGCTTAAGTGTGTTTCTAACTACTCTCTCCAGTCCTGGTGTTATAAATGATGGCATAATGAAAGGTATTTATTGACTAAGTAGGACATCACTGAAGGCCTAAGTGTGAAATGCACCGCCCGCCACTGATATGAACACATTTCCCAGAAAATCTGAATTGATAAATAGTCTCCTTATGGGAATAGCCCAGTGTAGTTACATCTAACTATTGTCTTAATTAAATTACTCTGTATTTGTGTGCATGCATGGTTACATAGTCAGTGTATGTCTGGAAATTATAATTAATTTTTCTCCTCTATAATTTATCTTGAAATGGTTATATTCGTTTTGCACTAAAGTTCTTAATTACATGCAAAAATTCTCGTTTTTGGCCATATTGCCCCTATCGTTACTTAATTAGGATTCAATTAGCTCAAAGACTGTGAAGCGTGATGCAACAGCCAGACTCCCTAGAATCTGTTCTAAAGCTCACTTATTTAAAATATTGTATCTAGTTTTTTGAATCTGTGGATACAACAAAGTTTGAAAACCGCCAGGCTAGCTGTTTCCCTCTGCTTCCAGTGTTTATGCTAAGCTAAGCTAGTAGATTCCCGGCTTGAGGTCCATAGTTAATTAATACACAGACATGTGAATCTGAACATACAACTTTCTGCAAAAATGTAAAATTAGTCTTTTAACAACCACGAAATGTTCTGTGCTCACAAGATGCCGTAGTGTGGTAAGAACCGTTTGGGTTTTTCTTCATTTTCCTTTTCAAATAAAAGTTGTCTTATTGCCCTGTTCACTCTATTTCAAAGCTGTCTGTGTAATCAAGTTAATAGAGATTGCCCTGTCTTTAAAAGTACCTGACAACAGGCAAGCCTGAAAAGTGCAGTTTACAGTAGTTAAATATCCTTCGCTATTAAACAAAATACTTCTTTAAGTAATGATGCTGAGCAGCACTTTGAGTACAGAAAAGGAATGACATGACTGAACAGGAAGGTTTATAAAGTGGCCAACAAAACCACATCTTAATGACCGTTTTCCAGTGAAAAGCTTTCAAAACACATTAAACTTGTCAACAATTCGGCTTGATATAAGAACTGGTAATTAATCAAATGGTTTCTGGTCTGACTGTTGCTCACCAGAGAACTTTGACTGCCATAACTTCCTAAATGATACATAATATAGGAATTCCTCATGTGTTTTGGGAAAATATAGATGTTTTCATATTCATTCGTTTTTTCCGTCAACAGTAACGTTTTAGCTTTAAGGAGAACCAACTGTTCAATACCTTATGTACACATTACAATCGAATAGAAAACACAGAGGGCATTGTACAGAAATCTCCTGATGAGGAAGGTATGGAACCAATAGAAATGGATGCTGTCTAAGAATGTCAGGTTTAAGGTATAATCAGATTTGTAATGTGGCTTTGACACCTCCTCCTCATCACCCACCTCCTTGTTGCGACACTCTGTTCCTTCCATTCTTTCCACGCCTCTTACATAATTTGTTAATTCTGTCCTATTTCCTCTGCTGCTGCTGCCATCCCTGTTCTTGCTTTAGGTCTTATTTGCAATGCTAATGAGGCGAGGCAGCGCGTAATGGTTTGTAGGGGGAAAGAAGCTGCCTGTAAAGATGGAGATATGGTAATATGCCCACTGTGGCATAGGGACAATTCTCTTGGAGAGTGGCTACATCATTGCACATTGCGGTGTCATTGTGTAAATGTTGTGAGATCTCATGAGCAGAAAATAAATCAACATAACTAGAACCATGTGGCTTCTGTTTAAAATAGTCACAATTTAAAGAAAAAAAACAGTATTTACTCTCCAGGTTTCTTAAAAAAAGTTAAAAATAGAAATATTATGGAGTTATTGTCAAATGCACCATTAATGATTTCTTAATTATAGAAATCGGTTGAGGATTTCTCACTCAAAATCAAGATTGGCTGATAATTTATTCAGGAAGATATATTGTGTATTCCGAACAAAAATAAGATATGTGCTGTCAGCGTATCTCTGGTCAAACATATTGGAGAGAAATGCTCTGGTAGTACCAGGTTTGATCAGTCCATAATTTAATTTGGGAGCTCTGTGTTTCCATTTGACATTTTCTAGGATTTTCTTTTTTTAAATGGGAGCTTTTAGCTTTAAGCGTGCCCTCAACTGTCCTTCTGCCATCATTGTAGAAACCCGGATGACTCTTGATTAAGGCAACAAGTAAAAAAACATTACTTGATTCCAAGCCTTGTCCCCATCAGGCAGCTTTCAGTTCGCAGCTCCATACTTATCTGTCTACCGCCCATGTGATTTAAATTTCAGTCACGCCAATAGCGAGTAAATGGATTATTGAGCAACTGTAAGCGGCTCGCTCGACAGAGCTGCCTGTGTGTGCTCGCTGAACAGACACAGAACATCCAGCTATAGCAATACACTGCACATTCCATGTGTAGAAGGGGTATTTCTTTTATTGTTTTACAGATGTATTTTTTTTTCTCCCTGGGAAGCCTTTCAAACCGCTTTGTTTACAGTTGGTTTGATGCCAGCCTCGTCTCTTTGAACATTAAATACATGCATACATATGGGCTTAACTATACTCTTTGAACCATTGTTCCTACTTAGAATTGTGATTTGCCGATGAAATCTTGCCAACTTGGTAAATATTTTCCATCCCTCTTGTATTAACCTCCTACAAATAGCTGATTAGACACGAACCACTGGGAAAAATGTATAAGCACACTTAATGAATCACTGAAGCGCCACACTAAACCTACACCCACAATATAATAATAAGTATCCGTTTAACTTGGGCTCTTCAGCATCGTTTTCAGAATGATATCGCATGACTATACGTCCACTGGGCATCCGGGTGTAAACAGGAAGTAGATTGTTTGCTTATTTTCAGAAAATACGACGAGTATTATAGTACTCTTCAATAATAAAAGGTCGGGCTCGATACTTAAGTACCTCCTCGATAATCTTCCTCTATATAATTAAACGGCCACATTTAGTGGGGGGAAAACAAAATATTGGAGTTGCTCTTAAACTCCGGAGGTAATGGTAAATGGACCTGTACTTGTATAGCGCTTAATCTTGTGCTTTAACGGTGCATGACATCATTCACCCATTCATCCACTGGTGGGAGGAGCCATCTGCCCATCAGGACTAACTAACATTCACACACATTCACACACCGTAGGAACAGCTATGGGAGTAATTTTGGGGTTAAGTGTCTTGCCCAAGGACACATGGACTAGCAGAGCCGGGGATCGAACCGCTGATCCTCTGATTGCCCCAGTCGAGGAGTGTGAGCTATGCGTTTCAAAAATAAAATGTAGTCTTGTGGATGTAGCCCAACTTTTGGTAAAATTTAAAAATATACATTCATGCTTTCTTAAAAAAACTTTCTCAGATAAGAATTTAAAAGAGGCTTTCACAAGCTACTATACTTTAGATAAGAAATGCCGTAGTTGTGATCGGTGTCTAATCTTCACTAATAACTCTGGTCCGTGCTTGTCTTTCCCAAATATTGTATCTTTACTTCAACAATGCATCAAATGATCTGACCGTGGGACACTGAGGTGAATGGGCTGAAAGCAACACCAATCTTAACTGGGATCATCGCTCTTTTTCGGCAAATGTACGGTGTCGAAACAATTTGAGATAAATATGATTGATTTACTTTGATAAAAATGGAATCCATACAATTCAAACTATGTAGGAACTGTAAGGTAAGAGAAATGAGAGGTTTTGTGTGCTACATTTCAGATAATGCAGATGTTTTGTCGCAAACATGTAATATTATATCAACAGGATACAGTGGAAGGTTTATGTGTACGATGGCTCATACTTCCTTACTTGCATTTTCTCCTGTATGACTAAAGTTCTATATAAAGTGCTGGTTATCACTTATTGGTGAATCTTTCAAAAATATGAATTTATTTTTGTTCTGGCAGTATTGGCTAGGTATATCCTTATATATGCTTTTAATCTAGTTTTCAGGAAATTCAAACAATGAAGTCAAAAGCTTTCCAAACTAGTAAATAGAGGATTTTATTTAGTAGTCCTAAATATGAAGATGTGAAAAGCAATTTGGCATCCCCATACAATGATCTTCATGAATTAGGTCTCAATTTAGGTAAGTTAGAGTAAATGAATTAAGTCTTCAGACATAATAGATGTCCACCATTTATCTTGGTTTAGAATGTGATGTATTCTACATTTTCTGCCCTCCATTAAACTGGAAAATACGTTTTCTCAAGTGTCCAATTAAAGAAATGGAAGAGTACCGTGATCAGATCATCTCTGAAGACCTTATTGCGCTCAGCCGGCAGACCATCCCTGGTGTTTAGTTATTTTTTAATGTATTCAGAGCAATGTCTAGATTGTCTTTGTTACTTCTTAATATCTATTTTGATTTTGAGCAATTGATTTGTATCAATTAGTGGAGAGACAGTCTGACACGCTCCCTCTCGGCAGACTGGAAAGTCTTTGTTCGTTGTCCAGGGCTGAAAGGGAAAGATGGAGGGCATGGGTTACTTGATGAACTAGAACATGCATATCTTTGTTTTAGCAGCGAGTAGATTGTGTTTGTGTACGTGCATGACTTGTGTGCATGAGAGGGATTATGCTTATCCTTTCGTTAAAAAGTAAAAATCAGAATCAGCTTTATTGGCCATGTGTGTTTACACATGCATGGAATTTGACAACCGAGACAAAAAAGACAACAGAGTAGTGAAATATGTATTTTTAAACATATTGATTCATCTGGCATATGATTATACTTGACTACAAGCCTCTTTTGGACTCGCTCAGCTTGATCTAAATCAGTTTGGCTGTTTCCTGTGGTGTGTCCGCAACACACCATTCATTACCCTTCCAATGTATGGAGTGAAAGCAGCGGCACTTTAGCTTTATCTTTATCTGTCAGACACATGTTTGTTTTTTTCAACATAATGGTATGGAATTCTATGTTTTGGTGATTTGTAGGTGCTCACATACATGAAGAGCTCAAAGTGTTGTGTAGAGTCTTCCAGCCTGTGGCTGTCACCATTGTGCACCATGGATAGTGTGTCCCTGAGCTCTTTACAGAAGCCTGCTGCTCCTAAATGCTTAGGATGGGTTCAATGAAGAGGTCAGGCTTCATATATGTGCCTGTATGTATACGGCCATTGAAATAGTGTTTCAGTGTTCATGAACGCTACGAGGTCTTAAGTGCCGAGGTGGCCCCCCGTGTGTCATGTGCCGCACCGTCTGAGTAAACAACACACAAACCTGTCAGATGTGAAATGTAGATTACGAGAGTATGCTTTACTACGTACGTGTAGTTGCCGGATAAATGATGAAGAATGCCCAACACTGTGTGCAGAGAACATTTCTTTTTCATTCTCATGGTCCAAGACATAATTCCTCTTGGGCGATGCTCAAGAATGTTACGAGGCATGAAGAAACGGCTCTAGGAAGTGTAGAAGGCAGCAAAGTGTATGGACGCAACGAGTCTCCAAAGAAAATCACTTTCTGTCTTCTGAACCCGACATGTTTCACACCCATGGATGTTAATAACTGTCTTAAATTGGATTGCAACAGGTCAATGCTGGGAATTCATTTATTTACTGCGAAAAAAATTCCACTTGGTTATTTATTGGACAGCGTGTTTGCCCTTAATTAAGTATGTGCTGCTTTGGCATTTATACATGTCTTTTCTTTCTGTTCTTGCAACATTTTTCCCACGGTAGAATTACAAGAAAATGAATGCCGTATATTCCCTGTGCATTGTGTTTTCTTAACTAGAGCTGCAACAATTCGTTGATTGATTGATCAGCTGATCTAGAGCTGGTTCCAGAGGCTCAAATGTAAGAATGAACTACTTTGCTTGGTCTTACTTTACAGTTAATTGAATACTTTTTGGGAGTTTTGGACTGTTGGTTGGACAAAATAAGACATTAGATGATTTCGCATTGGGCGCTCATCAGTTTTCTGATGCTTTATAGACCAAATGATAAACAAGTGATCAATAATAAGTCTGGTAATCATTATTTATTATTGTCTTTCGATTTTTTCCTTCATTTTTCAAGACTGATTTAGAATATGTACAAAACATTGCTCCTGTTGAGATATATTTTGTATTCAGTGTTGTATTTAAATCAGGTTTAAAAAAAACATTCATGTTGTATTCATGTTTTCTCTGCCTGTTTTGTTTCCCGGGAGCATGACACCACAATTATATCCAAAACACGGCCAAAAGCACATGAGACGATTGTTGCAAAGGTCAAAGGCAGTTTGGCTCGGCCGGGATTCCAACCACAACCGGTCCAAAACAGCTGATCAGACTCCGAAAATCTGTCTGACCCTCAGGTCAGTTTCATTAAGCAGGCTTACAGAGTTAGCCAGCTGTCAAACATATTCTCAATTTTTTGAAACGCCAAGCAAGAGAAAAACACCAGCAGTGATAACTCCAGCATGATAAAGACAGCATTCATCCAGCTCTTTCTAGCAGCCACTGGCCACTTATTATTACTCCTTTTTTTTCTCTCTCTCTCTCTTCGGCGCCGATTTAATTGGGAAATCTGTGTGCTGAATAGCAAACCACTTGAAAAGGATTTCCTGCTCCCCTGGGCTTCGCTACTGGAGCTTCGGCAAACACACACAGAAAATTAAAAGATAGGATACCGTCTATTCCAGTCTTTACATCAATGTTTCTAATATGATGAAAGATCTTGCACTCGCACACTGAAATACAATTAAACAAAGCTATATGCTTGAACTTTTATCAACGGTTAGTCTCTAATTTATATTAAATACTTAATCTGCAGACTGTTTTCTGGATTAATAGTTTGTTATTTAAAGCATTAGAAGACATACAAAAATGCCCATCACAATATCCTAGAGCCGACTGGACTTCATCAAATCTTTTTTTTTTGTCCACAAACACAAAGGTATTCCACTATTGGCATTGGGCGATTAATCAATTAAAAAAAATAGTTGCCAAATAATTTCTATCGACCAAGTAATGGCTTCGTCAGCCAATCGCTGCAGCACTAATGCACGCTTTCGGCGTTTAGTTAGTCACTGTACATACTTCTATTTCACTGTATATACTTTATATACACTGTATATACTTTGCATTTTTGCATTTTCTTTATTACTTAATTTTCTTAAATGTAATACCCTCTACTATTTTATTGTATTGTATATATTGAGTATTTTTCATACCTATGTAACTTTGCTTGCTGCTGCCACAAACAAATTTCCCCCTGGGGATGGATGAATAAAGTATCTATCTGTCTTTATATCTATCTATCTTTCTATCTCACATGTACGATGGTTGGTTGGAATCTGTAGCAAACCGATAATCTATTCTATACAATGCTCAATGATGGTGAAGACGAATAAACCCCCCAGGAAACCGTAAAGATGGAGTGTGTGACACTTGAGTTGACGGAGGCAGTGTGGTCTCTTAAGCTCAAACAAGAACAGTGACTTCCTCCTCTCGCTTCAGCTCGCTCTGCAGATATTTACTGTGTGAGCTCTTAAGTCTCTCTCCCTCCCTCTCGCCCTCACAGCCTCACATAACCCTCTTCACACTTTGCCTGAGAACACCTGAGCTCCCAGGAAAGGACACACACGTACCTATCTATCTGTATAGATAGGTATACACACGCGCACACACTCACACAAAAAGACACATACACACATATCAACTCCAGCTGAGCCCCCCCCCTGCTTACAGTGGTGTTAGGACTGCTTCTTTCTCCCTCAGCTTTGGAAATATCCAGATTACTGATGGCTGGGAATGGATACACCCCAACAACACCACGAGACCTCACAACCGAAAGGAAATCGGTCCATGTAATGTTTGTCAACTCGACTTTTATCTCTGTTTTCTTTCAGTGAGTGAGGAGAAAGCTTTTCATTTGCACAAATGTTTTTGCTGTTGGTTGGACTCCCGTAAAACACAGTCTTCATATTAGTGTTGCTTTTCTCTTTATTGTGGAGTATTTTTTTTGGCCGCTAGCATCCAGCCAAACCTGAAATACATTCTAATTATAATCATTCATCTTAATTAAAGTCTTGGATCTTGTTTTTAAACCAAGAGTGTGTCATCTGCTGTTGACTGTGAGCCAAGAAATGAAGAGGAAACCAGCCAATTTAGATGAAGGAATAGACCTCAGTTTAGAGACTAAAAAGAGAATTACCATAGCAAACATGAAAAAGATTGCCTCTCAAACCATTTTCCTGCTCAGACGGGACTCACATCAAACAGCTGCGCTGTCTGAAAAGGTCAAAATCAGCTAGAATCACTTTGCATCTGTGAAATCTTCCACCTTCATCTCGTGGCCTAATTATTTCAAAACAAATGTGAAACAATGGCACGTTCACCACACAGTGGTAGGAAATTACTACACAGTTTTACAACTCTGGAGAAATGACAGTGAGGCCAAGACCTGAACAGTCGCAGAAGGACATTCAATTTTATGATGCCTGAAGGGATACTAAGGTTTACGCAAGAAACTAAATGAATAGAGTCTCACGGGGAAGCATAGAATATAATATGAACACACAAATACAAACCAAACAAGAGCTTTGAGACAATAGGGAAGCAGATTGCACAGAGCACAACATTGAAACTGTCTAATATTCAAATACCTGTGTGACAATACCGGTTTAATCTTGCTAGTCCGGTCGCATCACACCCACAAAGTCTCCTGTCTGCACTCCACCTCTTCCTGCAACCCCCCTCTCCCTCAAACATGCCTTCATCCTCCTGCTAATTACCAAGTGTTCTGCCTTCTTCCTCCAGCAGCTTGTTAAGCTCTCCAGGAGCATAGTTGACCCACTTTACAAGCAGATCTGTAGGCCAGAACCCTGCTGATGCTCCTTTCTCTCTTTCCAGCGAACTCCACTTAATACACTCATTACATTACGTTACAGATGGAGTCGCATAGAAAAAGCAACAGTGACTGTTGCTGTAATGTTTTTTTGCAACAGAGAGCAGATCCTCTTGGGAAGAGACAAAATACAGGCGTGAACAGTAGCAAGAGGTTTAGTGTTTTGTACAATAGATTGATTATAACATGAGCTGGTGCATGTTTTATTTGTATATGTATGTATGGAAGTTAAATATTCCATAATAGAGTGGCAATTTGAACATTTGATTAGTAAAATCTGTGTCATAAATCATAGCTAGTCTTGCTTTGGTTTACGATTTCGCTTGACTGAAGGTCCTGGTGCGTCGTAACTTGTTTAATGTCAGCGGCTTTCTAAACACAAAAGGAAGCTATTGGTAAAGCTCCATTGCATACAGTACTTAGTGTAAAACCCCAATATCAGTATTTAAGCTCACAATGGCATTGATGGACGGACTTATGTCTGTCATGCAAGTATGCTACTCTATGTTAGCATTTATATCAACGTATGACTGCCGCTGATGGAAACTTGGTCTAGGTTTGAGAAGTAAAGGGATGTCCAATAGTTGTTGGTGATACAAATGTTTTTTAGTACGACAGCATTCTAAGGCCGTGGGGAAAAGAAAAATAATTACGGAACTGGGGGAGGGGGAGTAATGTTCAGAGAAAAAACTCAGAGGGAGTGAAATTGTATGTTTACAAGAAAAACTTGAATATTCCCTCAAATTGGTCACAAATGTAGCCAGCGTCTGAATATTGTTGTGCCTAAAGTCGTGATCTTATGGATAGGATCCATAAGTGGCCTATGAGTGATGCATACACGTGTTTTCTTTCATGTGGTTCCTTAAAAAAAAAAAAAAGTACGCCCCTCCCTCTCCTGTAATTTAGTTATGTTTTAACTGCAATGACCCTAATTTGCTGTCGCTAATGTGGGTTAAAAGAAAATCTTTATTATCAAATCAATTTTCAAATTTTCCGTCCAGTCTAGCGGAAATCATTCTGTGCCACACATGAACTTGAATGATATTTACTTAGGCATTCAAGTGAGCCAAATCACCGATGTGACATTTTTATGATTGCAGCCACACCTCTCATCCTAAACACAGTTGTGGCCTCATTGACGTCTCTTGAGGCTGCACTTAAATATCAAATTGCATCCCTTTGTCTCCGTCTTTGTCCCGATCGCCATCAGCAGCAGCTGTTAAAGCAATCTTCATTTTGCTTCTACTATTACACATGTATCATATAGTACTCCACTGAATACAATAATGTCACGGCATCTCAAAAGAAAAGAAAATACTATGTTTTTGTGAACCACATGGAGCCCTTCTGAATTTGGGCTAATCGCTCGTATCCCCGTCTCTTAACTACATGAATATTTACACATTAAAGCAAACAGAGACAACAGTACATCCTATTAGCACTGTGAAGTAAATATCAGTGCCCCCGTCATGCTCGGCTCAGACGCAGACGCGATTGGAATATGCGGCTCCAATTATGAGCCTGTTTGTGCATCCAGCTCATCACTGCTGATGCTGCCTGAAGCCTCGTCCCGACGCCTTCGCTCCTCTGAAGGTTGCACCGGCGTCCAAGCCGTCGCACCGTAGCCGCCATTAACACAGCTCCCTGAAAAGCATGGAGTCATTCTGAGAATTTCCATCATTAGCCGTTCCTCCTCTGTGCCTCCCCACCCCCACTCTTTAAAAAAAAAAAAAAAAAATCAATAGCATCTGCTGCCACACAGCTAAGCCTGCTTCATTGCTGATGGAGACAAACAGCGGGTGAGCTAAATTGATTAAGTATCCAGCTATTTTTGGAGATTGATGATTTGTATGTTTGTCCACATTGATGAAACGGTGAAGTTGAAGCCGAGCATTGGATGCTTTCATGTTCTGATGGTTTGCACAAAGAAACAAAGACATCATCTGCTCTCAACTTTGTGATAAATAGAAAAACAACAAGAACAACAAACGGGAGCATGTCACCCATGTCTGCCACAGCTTCTTTCTTTTTTTTGTAATAATGATGAAAGGGCTTCAGCGCGCTTTGGGGCGTCTGCGCGGCGAACATTTGTCACATGCCTCCAGTGGTTGTGTGTAATTAACGTGCGACAAAGATCGCTTCGGAGCTCGCAAACAATGCATAGGAGAGAGCTGATTACATGTTGTGGCATATTTGCAGTAATTATCAACCCCGCCCACCTCCACAGCCACCCACGAAATGTTAGCCTCTTTAAGTATTATCATAACACACGTGACAGCAAAACGGTTAATCAGGAAAGGGCTTTACTTCCCCTTCACCCTACCCCACACACACACACACACACACACACACACACACACACACACACACACACACACACACACACACACACACACACACACACACACTTCCCCCAGCTGCCTTGGTTTATTTGCCCTGCATCTGTTTAAAGTGTTTCTTTGCCTTGAACAACAGAGGGTTACCATGGTGGAGGAGGTGTCACCCGACCACCATCGGTTTCAACGAATGGCCGCCACATTATTCATGATGTATCAATAACGATCGTGCACGTGTGGTGCACAAGCTTCTTCGTCAAGCTGCACACCTTTATTTCCTGTACACGGGTACATTTATTTTTTTGGGGGGGGATGAATTAATTCTGTGTGCCGATTGTCTGCCTGCGCGCATGAGAATAATGTAGCTCAATTTCCATTTTTATGAACAATCCAGTTACCTCTGTCAGGGAGACTGATGGAGAGCGGTCTCCTGGATCAATGTCATTGTGCCTCTGGCATGCCAAGGAGCTTGTCCACTACTGCCAACCCCCCCCCCCGCGCCCCCACCCCCCCCCACACACACACACACACACTGCCCTACATACTCACACACACACACACATCCTCTGTAACAAGTACATACACTTAAACTGTGTCACACGTGCACCGTTTCTCACAGATTCACATTCTCCCCCCTCACCATTTCTCAACCATCCGTTGACAGGATGTATTCTGACAGTTGACAGGCCCATCAGCATTGTTCCTCCTCTCACTCCACAGACAACCGGCCTGCAGAGACCCAAACGTAACCTTGAGCTAACTTAACCTTGAGCTGAAGGAGCTACTTATCCAGACCCGAGGGGTTCCTCAGATAGTTTGCTGGTCATGTTTTGGCGCTCGAGACCCTAAAAAAAAAAAAGTAGAACAAACCCGCCACCAAAGCATTTGTTGGCAGAGAATGTGACGAGCAGGATTGGTCACTTTTAAAGCCGCAGCTGTTATTATTATTTTTTCGTCATGACCGCTTCGCTCGGCCACACGGAAACACACACCATTTGGCACAGGCTTTTAGCCAAAGTAGTAAGAATGATGTGCAGTGGGGGTGGAAGCAGTAACCCTGGCAGTGTTTGTGCTGCTCTCTCCCCATTGAGCTGTTCGGCGCCACATGGAGCACACAGATAGATAAATCCTCAAGCAGGGTAAGATTAATCAAAAAGGATGGTGGCTATTAGACAATGTCAGGCAAATAAAATGTGTTCCACGGATTCTTGTTGATGTCAGTGTAAGAACACAACTTGCCAAATTAAACCCCCTCTGGGCTTTCATGATAAACAGCATGAAGATAGTCTGGCAAAGTGCAACGTCTTTGGATTTGACTGTCAAACGGAAGAATCCATCCCCGCCATGTGCTTCTCTAAGACATGTGAAGTAGAGGTTTTGTTCTATCTATCTACGTATCTATCTATATATCTAAAAGCTCAATGCTTTTTTGTTGTTTTCCTTACTAAATTTAAGCTGCATGAAGGCAGCATCAGTAACACCTGAGAATGAAATGTAATGTAAAGTCCATGATGTCTCACAAAATTGTCTTCTAAAACAGCCTTGTTAAAATACCATGTACGATTCACTAAACATTTTCTCATTTTATATATATGTGTATATATATTACATTACATATATTTATATATTAAGCCTCGGTACTGTACATTTGTGCATAATCCCAAAAAGAAATTATCAATGTTTAACAAATTATTTAGCAAGCTACATTTACATATATGTTGCTTCTTTAGAAGTGCTGCACAATCAATACTGAGAATCTATTTGTGTTGTTCTCTCTGTTTGTCGGTGTTGTTCTCGGTCAGATAAATCACAATCAGTCAGAAAAGAGATCGGAGATCCATAAACGTTCCAGTGTTCCATCCCTCCGTCGCTATTGTACTGTGAACAGAGGGAGTTTCCGAATGTTCAGCCAAGCCACTGATCACTAGTATGTTGTTTCTACAGATACTAGTATGTCTTCGGCTCACTAATTAACAGGTTATTGTTTGTCTAATCTGTATGAATACCTGAGACGTAACTACGATAATTTGTGGTTTTACAGGGTGTTGCATGCTGGGACACTTTCTCTTTGTCTCTGTGATTTCCTGGAGTTGTGTGTTCATGGTGAGGCTGTATGGAAACGTGTTGTGACTCAAATAGTACACGATAATATAAAGATATAACATGATGAACAGGAGGCTCAGGCTGGTCGGCCGAGTTGGACCCTTGGACAACGCTATGCTAACCGTCCCCCCCTTTAGTCTTTATTCTAAGCTGAGCTACCTTGCTGCTGGCTTAAGCGATATATATATTCACAACCACGGCTTTTCAAGCTTCTCATTTAACTCTCGCCAAGCGAGCAATTTATTTATCTCTCTGAATGTCAAAACTCTGGTGACTTGGTTATTATTGTGTACTGTTTCGACAGAGTGCCAAGCCCCAAACATGTAGCTTTACCCAACGTTGGAATATTTATGTTCTTTGTCTTTTATTTTAAAATGGGGGGAAATCCCCACTGCACATTGCTGCACATGCATTCCTAAATTAGATTTGATTTCATATTTACACCGAATATTCAAAGTTACAGTCGGTGCTTGGTTTTCCTGAGGAGATTGTCTTTTTGCCTCTTATTTCCGCACATTACTCTGAAAACAAGAGAATGTTGTCGCACTTGAACTAAATTGGTTTTCGGTTTACCTCCCACCACTAGGATGTAGTCTGGGTTTCAGATGGCTCGGTGCCCAGTGTTTGTGCAAATGTGAGGGTATCTGCTGAGTCCAAAAGGAACGTTATAAAGTATTAACGAATCAAACTACTACATGCGCGAAGGTATACATTTGGATAATCTGCACATAAGTGTTGTTTTCTTTCTTAATATCTCCTGCACACTATATATATATATATATATATATATATATATATATATATATATATATATATATATATATATATATTCAACATGGGGTCCTTTCCTCAGAGGTATTGTACTTGAGCTAACTGTTAAACAACACTACTGTACATCACTATGCAGAAGCAAAGCAATGCACAAAGCTTCTCATCTCCTGACCTTAAGTCGTGTGTGTGTGTGTGAGTGTGAGAGAGCGAGGTTCTGTGAGTGCGTTCCTTCCACCGTGTATCGGTGTATGCGAGGAGAGAGTGCCTGCAGGGGTGTCAGCGGAGGTTTAAGATATTCAGCTTGCTGTCAGCACCGACACATTTCTCCCTCTGCACCGCTGCACAGATATGCAAATCCAGCTTCCTCAGAATGCAGAGCGCCAGATCAGCTTCAATTTATTCCATTCTGCTCTCTCCCTCTTTCTGCACTCCCTCTCTGTTCTTCCTCCCCCCGCCCCTCTCCTTCCATCTCCACTGTCTCCATTCTGTCTTTGGTTTTTCTGTTTGGTCTTAGCTGCTCTGTTCATGGCATATGCCCCCAGTGAGGAATTGTGTGGAGGTGAGAGGATTTCTACTGAGTCTAGGCTTAGTGCGAAGAAGCGCTTCATTCTATCAATCTAGTACAAGGTACAAGAGGTGCAAGATTGCCTGTGTGCGTGTGTGCGCGTGTGTGTTTTTATTCTTGGCGTTGTCGAGGATTGTTTGTATTGTGCACACGCAACAATGTACCTCTCCCTTCCCTCTTGTTAATTACCAGCGATAGAACAGCGACGGCCTACATTGCGAGTGGTGAAACACAATTAGTCGGTTGCCAAGCTGCTCTCAAAAAGGCTATCTCACCAACACACAGTGCCATCAGTAATCTAGTCTCAGCATAATCTAAATGCCAATGTCTATCCTCTGTGATCCATCCCCAGCCCACACTACATTTACATTCTAATTAGATGTGGCCACGGACGCTTTATAAGGACCCTTTTTAATAACACGGCTGTGCTCACCTTTTCAGAGTCCCATCGCGGCTGTAAAAAAAAGGGCTGCACTTTATATTTTGTCCCTTTGACATTGTGGCTACTGAGGATTTAAGTAGCTTTCTAAAGCCCTCGGCTCCCGAGTGTGTGTTGCCTGACAAGAGATTTTCTTGTCTCTCGAGGATGAATTGCAAATGGAATTGAAAGAAATGGAGATGTGGTGTCAAAGCAAGGATAAAACACCAAAATTATACACATCACACCATAATGTGATCAAAATTACGCATTAAAGGATGTGTCATTGTTGTCCTAGTAGGATTGTTTTTAACGTGTTGAATAAATAAGTGTTTAGATATCTTTTTTTTGTCTGACCAACAGCGCAAATCCAAAGATATTCTAATAAATAATAAAAAAGTAAGAGATCCTACAAATATTCTAATTTGAAATGTTTAAAAAAAAGAAAAAAATAATTAAAATAGATTCATATTTAATTATTCAACTAATGTTTTCAGATTCATTTGTAAAAATAAATTCAGAAAAACCCTAAACCGTAAATCCTGTCTGTCCTGGTTTCACTCTGTTGGATAAACATTGTTATCTGGCTGTAATTAGCAGTCTTTTAGATTTTTTATAATTCTGTTACCTACCTTTTCTAATTTGCTGAGATTTGACAGTTGTTTGAACAACATGACGTCACCAGGCTTTCACGGCGTTTGGAGTACCTGGAACAACACGTTGTTTCAACAAGAAGATGTTCTAGAAGCTGATGCGAAAGCAATACAACATCTTCTGGTCATTCATTCATTCATTCTCACTCTTGTGAGTGCGTCCTTGAGGCTGGTGAGAAGTCTTGATTAGGATACTAGAAATCCTCATCACCACCGTTTCCGTTGCTGGCTGACAATAGCAGGTTTTGCCAGCTGAGAAGATTAAGGGGAGGTCACATCTATGGTCTGCTCATTTTCCATAACAAGTCTTGTTCTCTCTTTTCTGTGGACTTGAAATTAAGCCATCAGCACATTGCAAAATCTGGGGAATCAATGTTAATGACGGATTATCTGGTGATAGCGATGTGCTTTCCTGCGCTGTGACAAGAGTGTGTGAATGAAGCGTTAAGCTGTTTAATTTTACAATTAGCAATATATGAGTATGCTAGAAATTAGCAATATACAGTATATGTGTATGCTAGCAATTAGAAATATGAGTATGCTAGCAATGAGCACTATATATGAGTAATCTAGCAATGAGCACTAAATATATATGTATGCTAACAATTGGCACTATATATATATATATGTGTGTGTATGCTAGAAAGTATCATTTTATTAGTTGGTCAATTCTGAACACAGAGCTTTTATTTAACTGTGAATACTATGTTTTAATTAATTGTATATGCTACTCATTAATCAATATCTGCATTGGTTCTTTGCTTTCCTAGTTATTTTCAAATTACAAAACGTGTAGCTCTCTAAAGAAGTGCACTGCGCAAAGTCTCAATTAAAGAAATAAACATTCACACTCGCCCCTTAGCTTTGCGTGTGTGTGCGCGTGTGCGTGTGTGTGTCAGATTTCAGTCAGGTTTCTCATTATGTTCAAGTTGGTCAGAACTGCCGTTTTGAGAGTCTAATACGGCTTCTGAATTCTTCTGTGTGGTCTAATGAGCTTTGAGCCCTCATGGATAATACATGACGGAGTGTCGTGATATAGGGAAAATGGAAATTCAAAACAGAGTTATCTTCACTGAATCCATTTCTGGGGACATCTCTGAGTTTATTATTGCGCATGGCCACTTACAAAAATGACCTCTTTTAGCCAATAGTGCATTCTTGGTTAAACTCACTTTACAACTAGATGGAGAAATGTACATCAAATACAAAAATATAGCTTTTATGATACTTCAGAAATATTGCTTTCTGCAGTCTGTGCAAACTGAAGTGCCGTAAGCTTTGTCTGTGTTGCACTGACACTACACTAACTGTGACAATCTCTAGCAGAGCATAAAGAAAGCCAGAATAGTGCATGGTGGGAATACGCTGTAGTTGGATCCAGCAATTGAATTAGCAATTAAATCTTTTAAAGCAACATCCCAGAGTCTTCATATTCACTGGGATCTCGGTCAAGACAAAGGAAAACACAGAAGGTTCTGGCCCAGGATCTGACAATATATTCGTACTTGAAACGAGAAGTGTTACAGCACCAATCAATGTATTTCATTGTAATCTGCAGCGCTCATGTTGTCTCCGTCCCCTCGTCTTTCCTGTTTGGCTATGAATGAAAATCAGAACCGGGTGACCATGACAACTCAATGAACTTGAAAGGAACCAAAAATAAAAACACATATTGTATAATTCGAACCACATACAGCATGTATGCAATTCGCTCCAAAAGGCAACATGATGTGAATAAAAAAAATCTGAATTGCCCTGTCGTTAAACGTGGAGCTTTATTAGCAAACTGTCTGTGGCTGATTAGAGGAAATGTGTTACAATATGTGAAGTATTTCCCATGATGCTTTGCAAAGACTGCTGAGCTCCAGTCCTCTCAATAAGGGAACTGTTCTGCAGCACCAGCTTATTGTCAAGGAGAAGTGATTGATAAGCTGCGAGGCACTGGTCCTATTTTCTCAAATCACTCGAGGCTGCAGGGGAAACCTGCTCTCTCTGTTCGAGATCATCAGCTCGGGCAACTCCCAGTAAGCAATGCGCCTTCCTGCTCAGCCATTACAGGTTTCCCCAGTCATTGTGCTTGTAAATCCAGAGTCAGTGTTTCTTTAAAACTGGTGATGTTTAACTAACAGCACTCTTCAAAAGAAAGGGTCAGGCATCAACGGAGCTATGACAGAGTAGGACATGTAACACATGGCTTCCAGAAGGACGATCCATCTGCACTTTAATTTATATTCAACGGGAACTGATTTATGAGCAAACTCCCAAAAACATAAAAAGAAACATTTCCTTTTCTGCGCCACAATTTTTTAGTCGTTTGGTGTGTCCATTACCTCCTGCCAAAAGAGGCTTGAATACAAAAATTACATGATTTTCAATAATAAGCTGTAATAACAGATGTTAGTTCTGCAAGATTCCCTCGCAGTCAACATTTTGTGCCAGAAAATGAAGGAAAGCGCGCTCACCAGACCATGAAGCCGGACTCGGCTTCAACTTTTAGTTTATTTGCAATGCAACATCACCCAAAGCGTCTGTAGCCTTTACAGGTTAAACAAATAAACACACAATTATGTAACCGTAGACTTTGTAGCTTTTGATGAACAGCGGCCACGAGTGGTCATGACGGGATAATGTTTTTAATTTAGTGGTAAACAGTGTAACAAGAGCTTAAAGTGAGTAAACTGCCAGTGTTTCCCCTACTGTAATAATAGGGGGGCGCCCACCTGAAAAAAACCGCCGCACCCCTGTAATTTTATTGTCACGCCAGATATCAGAAGTAATTTAAGGTTCTCTTTCCTATAGAACAGGTCTACATCTTGTTCTGTTATTAAACAAACTAAACGGCCGTATGTTATTGATCGTATCGAGCTTGTAGATACATGGTCGCATGTCTACTTCTCTGCTTAGTGTCGCGCACAGCGGAGTTCCGCCCCCGCTGCACACAGGAGAGAGAGAGAGAGAGAGAGAGAGAGAGAGAGAGAGAGAGAGAGAGAGAGAGAGAGAGAGAGAGAGAGAGAGAGAGAGAGAGAGAGAGAGAGAGAGAGAGAGAGAGAGAGAGAGAGAGAGAGAGAAATGTCGCGTGCTTTTCACAACGGGATTTGCTGCTTTAAGCTATCACTATTTTAAGCTATCAGCGCCAGCAACACCAGATGCGACTTTTAAAAGTGCAGCCGCTTAAAAAAACGCTTTGGCAAAAACGCGCCGGGCAAAACAGCCCGGTGCTCCTGTGGAGCGGGCCTGCGTGCGCAACCGCAGTGACACGGCTCGTTCGTTAGAGGCTGTTTGTTAGAGCTGCGCCTCGCCTGGAATCCAGAGAGAGCAGGCGGCCGCAGCAGGAGGCGTTGTCAATAAACTTTTTGATTAACTTTATTTAAATTTTTCTAACACAGTGATAGCACTTTTCATATTTTTTGTCTGATGGAGCGATCTGGTTTACTTGAAAGGGATTGCAATGCTCTTTATTCTATTGTTTATAAAAGCACAGATGGAGTCACTAGTACTGTGAGGTATTACTTTGTCGTACTGTGAGGTACCACTATGTAGTATGTCTGTCCGTGTCCCCCCCTCCATCCTGAAGCTGTAAACCTAGGGGAAACACTGACTGCCATTGTTGTTCACCAACATCAGCCACCCAAAGCGACCGGTCCCACCAGAGCCAAAATGTCTGTAACCCCCAAGTGAGCTGGATTGAACGAGGATGTGTTGTATTGCTTACGAGTTCAAGTTTTCATTTGCATAGAATAAAAGTGACGTTTGTCAGCAATCCACATTTAGTCTGTGAGCAACTTTCTCTTCGCAATAGCAATACTTGTGTCTTCAATGTTCTTCAACGCGGACAGAGCTTGAAACATTTGAATAATGTATTTTTACAGCTTTAGCGTCGAGGTTCGCGGGACCTCGGGGCATAAACGGTCCATGAACGTAAAAACGGCTCCAACCTGTTTACTCCGTGTTTCCAGAGGGCTGAATAGATGCAATCAACCTTCAGTTTGCACTCGCCAGGTTATCTGATTGGCTGTCGACAGTCAACGACTCCTAAAGGTTTTAGTCGTGTCCAAGGTTCTTTGGCTGACGGACTCTAAATCATTCACATATCAGCTGAGCTTTCCTTCTTGTTCAGCTGGTCAGGGAAATTAGGCCGCTACTGGGAGGTTGTTCATCACGTATATGTTTGCCGTGTGAATGTCGGATAGGGGGAAGGAAAGACGATGGATGGAGCCAAGTGACTCCAGATGGGAGCCATGACATCAGGGTTGAGGGGAGATTCGTTACGTTCAGCATTGAGTTTGTTATTGGGGCCCGGTAATATAACGTGACCATAAAGTTTTAAAATGATAGCACTGTCAACAGAAAGCTAGGGTGCTGATCATGAAGTCCTCGAACATGTTAGAACCTCCAGCGTCTAGCTCACACCGCACATTTGGATTGATTTCCACCAACAAGCTTCTTTCCAACAAAATAATCACAACCTGTGTGTTGTTTTGCTCTGCAGTGTAGGAACCGATCCATTGAACAACACATTTATACACTGAACTCTTTGCTTCTGCCTCAATTTGCCTTTTAGTTTGGCTCATATTTTCGTGGGACATTTGGAAGTCGGTTAGAAACAATCAAAGTCTTATGTGAACGATCAATGGGCGGTTGAGGTTTGTGCCTCACCGAGAAGCCCTTAAACATTGAATTTGTTCAGATTTTAACAGCTTTTTAGGGTGTTTAAACCGCTAACGCTCTCAATATAAGCTTCACTTTATACCCTGCAAGGCCCATGTATGCATACAGCTGGAGGTGGTCTTTGTAAGGTTCTGAAACTGACAATCTGACATTCACGCTCGCTCTCTGCTGAGCAAGCCAAGCACGATTGAAAAGAAAATGGGCAGACCTCCAAACACTTAACTTTTGTTTCTTCTTTTTTCTTCCCCAAATTCCTCACATTGCTACGAGTTCCTCAGTGCTTGTACGGTGATCGAGTCCTTGTGCTTTCAGAGAAGAGGCTGGAGAAGTGAGAATGAAATTAGATTCCGATTCCAAAAAAAGATATACCCTTCACCTTCGCCCCGCGCTTTTGAATGCGAGTTGCACAGCTGGAACTAAACACACACGAGGGAATACAGCAACCTTTGTGCTGCCTGTACATGCAAATTCTTTGTGTTTTTAGTATTCTGGTTGTTGAAGTCTTGTACCAGAAGTTCCCCCGTACAATAACAACCAGCTTCACACGTAACCTACAAATTTAGCAGCTTTAAAAAAAGAACGTACGTATGTTAGCCACCTGACATGATGGCAGTCCAAACTCTTTGATATGCCAATGATGCAGTTTGACTGTAGTTGACTAAGAATAAAGGCTCAAGCAATGATCTGGTAACACTTTATGTCCTCTCATTTAGCATTTGAAAGCAGTATACATCATTAATAATTGGGTTAAAACGCTGTAATGTATTTAACTATAGTCTGTTTCTACACCAGCCTCCATTTATGGGTGTGCACAGGAGGAGTTATAGTCGTTGAAACATGAGTAAAAGACTACATTATGTTTTTATACTGCTTCTGAATGTTTAATAGGGGGTCAATAAACTTCATAGCAAATTGTAATGTAATTGTAGTCCTTTTTTTAAAATCTGTTAAATCAGGTAATCCTCATTTGGAGGTGTTGGCAGATTATAATGCAGAATGTTGCACATGCGTAGTGCATTACACAAAGTACAGTTGACAGAGAAATTGCTAATAATGATAAAATAATGAATTGATTCTAAGATCACATGCTTACTCAAAGTGTTTATACTTATTCTCTCTCTCTCTCTCTCTCTCTCTCTCTATATATATATATAGATATATATATATATATATATATATATATATATACATATACATACATACACATACACATACATATAAAACCAACAAACACCTAAATGCATTCAGAAAAGAAAAAAGCTAAGTGAAAGCAGGTGAGCTGTAAGGAAAGCTGGAAAGCTGTAGTTTGCAGGAGGAGCACTTTGGGAGCACTGATATAAACCAGCTATCACCATGTCCTCACTGCTGGACATCCACCCACCAACCAGCTCCACCTTTGCTGTCTCCGACTTGTCAGACACTGGTTCTCTAGCGAGTTGTGACGAACTGTCATGTGCGTGACTAAACCGGCTCAACACTGCGCTGCTGGTTGGAGAAATCACTCAGCCATTACAGCCCCTCAGTGTCTGTGAAAACAGCTTCAGGCAGGGAGGGTTTGGACCAAGACACGGGGAGAGACTGTTTTCTCTGCAGTGGGAAGCACGGTTCATGCTTCTCCCTCACCCCTCGCAAACAGCATGCCAACGCAAGTCTCAAACAGCACCTTCTCTATCCACTTGTAAATTCACCAGCTCGGCAGCGCAGGAAGGGAATGTAAATTAGGTGTGACTAACAGCGAGATGGGAATCCATGCCGTTCTCTCTCTCCCCTCCCCCACCGCCTCTCTCGCAGTTCTCCCCTGGCTACCGAGGGTTTTGTACACATTCGCTTTCCTGCGGTGCTTAAGGCTGTCGGCTTGGTTTCTCGTACAGAATGACTTCAGCTGGAGGTGTACTAAGCTGAGGCCAGATAAGGAAAGAAAGATGGGAGCGTAGTGTTGCTGAGCTCAAGTCAGAATGAAGCTTTTTTAAAAAACCTATTTGATTTTTTTTTTTATGAACTGGGAGCCCTTTCGCTTCATCTTAAAAAACCATTGGACCAGTCATGCTTGCTGATATATGGGAAATACAACTGCCACATGTGATTTCTCACAAGCATTTTAGCTGTATTGACTGCTGCAAGCTTTGTAGACGTAGCTCCATGGAATTATGTGTACCTGTTAGAGGATAAGGGTGGTGATATGTTCTTTTCATTTCAAATAAATGCCGCGAAAAGACCAAAGTGAACAATAACAGCGAGTACAGCCAAAGCCTGATACCGATTATTCCTCTGTGCCATAAAGCTCCATGTCCCAAACTATTAAAAACACATCAATGAGCCACACATTGTATTCATTACTGCGAACATAGGCTTGTTTCAGTCCCACGTACACCAACCTAGTGCACCTAATGTATATAAATCCAGATAATCCCCAAGAAATGCCCTATTTCTTATGACTCCACACACAAAACACTACAGGAACTAGTAGAATGAATTATCCGTAAAACTATTGGTTGGATTGCAATTAAATCTTGTACATACATTCGTAGTGCACAGTATGAATCCTAAAGATTTTGCTCAGTGCCTGACTTTTGCTTTTAGCGCCACCAGCTGGTCATCATTTTCACTTATCCATTGAAATAACACGATGTTTCCCACTTTGGTGATCACCTGACTTCCTGCAAAACTTATAAAGTTCCCGTCGACTTTCGGCTGTACTTTGTGTTTACTGCTGATCAGCGATTGTTGTCATACTTGATGGTGAACATTAAACCTAAAAATCTGCATGTTAGCATTGTCGTTGGCCTTGTTTAAAAAGTGAAACTTTACAGTTGTGAGCAGTTTTTAAAGATGTCTTTTGTTGTGAATAAAGGGACTTGGGGTCGAGTGTGGTGGCCATTTTTGGGAAGTTAGAAAGTGCAAAGAAAGGGGAAAGTGTGTGGTCAGTACGTGGGACTTGTTCGACAAAAAAAATAGACCAGCATTATCTATCAGATCCCCAAAATAGGTGTGTGAACTAGGGCTGCAACAACGAATCGATAAAAATCGATTAGCAAAAGTGTTGGCAACGAATTTCATTATCGATTCGTTGTGTTGCGCGATTATTACGGCAGTCATAAAGTCGCGGAGAAAAAAAAAAGAGCGGAGCAGAGCAACTGGCCGCCAGCGTGTCTGAGATTGAAGTGAGAGACTGAGAAACGCTGAAGTCGTGATCTTTGCAAAAATAGAACATCTTGGAGGTGACATATCGAGTCTTGGCCAATCAGCGTTAAGATGTCTACAGCGGCTTCATTTCCCTCAAACTTGTTGTTAATGGAAGCTAGTCAGCTTGCTATCACGTTAGCTAACATGTTTGTGTTGTGTATTGTCGTTAAAGTTCCGTTATGTTCCGTTACAGTTCAGTCTTGCTTGTAAAAAACCGTAACGTGATGAAACATGCCGTCACCCCCCGGTCTGGTTCAGTTCACGCTGTCACTCGTTAACGTTAAACCGGCACACCGGAGGATCTGGCTGCAGGTTTTTTTTTACTCAAAGTAGACTGAATCAAATCACGTAGTTGGGCTTAGCCAACAACGTCATTCCGTGGTCGTAAGAGACCCAGAATTAAAGAGTTTAAGGAAGAGGACGCTATATGCAGCGCAGCTTGATGCAGAGCTGAGAGGAGGTGGAGCTGGGCCTGGAGGTTGAGGTCCAAACAGACGTGAGAGGAGCAGTACAGCTTCCCTCTGTCCCAGTGTTTCATACATATTGATAAAGCAGGGCATGCTAAAGCAGCCTCTGCTCCAAGGAGATCAATTACAGTAAAAAAAAAAGGGCTCACATTTGGCAGATGTAAAGCATACATGTGTATGTTTTTAGTGTTAGTCCATTTTAATTTAATTGTTTTAATTAACAGCTCAGGGATGTTCAAGGAGCTTTGCACTCTGAATTTGCACTGTCACTTCTGTTTTTGAATAAAGGGTTGGAAATTAATGCTTTTTTGCTTTTTTATCCGATTCATCGATTAATCGAAAAAATAATCAACCGATTAATCGATTATTAAAATAATCGTTAGTTGCAGCCCTAGTGTGAACTGAAGATTTGTCAGTCCACATGAGCTTTTCTTTAAACTTCAGATGTGAAGGAAAAAAAATAATCCTCCGGTGGAATATATGCCTTCCCGTCTGTTCCTCTACGCCGATGTTTGAATTCAAACCGTTAAATCCTGCCATTTAGTTTCTTTTGCACTCAAAACTTCTTTTTACTCTCCAGGTGGCATAATTGTGATAGATGCAGCATTGGGAGCGCAGTGGAGATCAATGTAACACATACCGTTGACGGTGTTACATTCAGTCACGGAGCTGCTGGTGCTCCACTTTTAACTTCTCCCTCCCCCCCTTTTCTGTGTCATCATTTGAAGGCATGAAGTAATTACCTGATGTCAAAGTGTGTCAGCGGAGAGTGTATCAACATGTGGGTAAAGTGTATATGCAGAGCTCTGCTTGGTTTATTATCCAGGTGCTTTGGGACCGCCGTGTAATAAAAGGATAGAATACAGAATTCAGCCTTTTTATTCTTCAGCGCGTAGGCAGTCGCTCTCACTGAAAGAGAAACAGCAACCGGACAATTATTCTTGTGATTATTACTGCAAGGAAGCTGATGGGCTTGCATGTTATTGATGTCAGGGAGGATGTCAATGGACCTCTATTTCAGACTAATAAATACTCTTTGCACTACTGCCCCTGGCTTTTCAAGGGATTACGCGAGTGCGCTCTCCGTCAGCGACGAGCTGTGTTCTCCTGCGATGTGCAATGGGAATAATATGCATCCAGTCGTATGAATATGTAGGCTGAGTATCCGAGTGCAGTGTGTACACATGTGTGTGTGTGTGTGTGTGTGTGTGTGTGTGTGTGTGTGTGTTTTTTACAGCCTTGATGATGGAGCGCCAGCCCTCTGCAGACAACCTGTGCTTATTTTATGGCCTCCTCCCCAGCTGCAGCATGTGGGCAATAAACCTTTCTCCTGCAATCTCCAAACAGTGCAGCAATCAATGGGAAATTATCTCAGCCAATCGATGGGCCAGCCTTTCTGCTTCTCTCTCTCTCTTTCTCGCTCTCTTCCTCGCTACCCTCTCCTGCCTGTCCTATCTGTATCCCTTTCTCCCACCTCCCTCTCTCTATATTCTCATCCCTTCTGTCTCATTTCTGCTGTCTCCCTGTTTTTTCCACCCACTCCTTCACTCCCCTCCCCCACTCGTACTTGCCTCCCCTCCAGTTCTCTCGGCTCCGCAGCACCTACACTGAAATGCGACAGCTCAGCAGCTCCGGAGCCATTAACAAAAGTCTCCTTCACCCGAGGAATATGGGTACATTGCCGGATTGACTTTCCGGGGCGAATATAATGAGTCTGACTTGTTCATACAACCTCTGACAGACGTGACAACAGGGGGCCACTTACTGCACTCTGTTGTTGTTATTGTTCTTTGCTTGTTCGTGGCCAGTTGTTACAAAAACCTCGTTATTTGTCCAAGTTTCACTCAAGGATGTATTTTAATAAGTTGAGGAAATTGCCTAAGGGACACTTACTCCTCACACGGTTTCCCGGCATTAGAGAGAAACACTTCAGTGGAACATTCAGTCGAAGCGGAGTTAATACTCGGAGGTTGCCATGGTGATGGAGCTGACACGACAATTAACTGTTACTCTGGCTTCATTCGCACAGCGAAACGCCAAGGAAGTGGACGAACTCCAAGGTATTAACCCTTCTTTTTTATAAACAGAGATCAGAATGAGGAAAGCGCCGATACGGAACACGAATGAACACACGTTGTCGTTCTCGATACACTTAGACAGACATGAGAGCTCAGAACAAGGACAACAACACAAGGGTCAAACGTAAGCATTTAACTACGATTGAAAACACATGGAAAATGAGAGAGTCCTGGAAAATCTTACGTTGCTCTGGAAAATGATTTCAACATTCAACTTTTTGTTCTTTTCGCTGTGAGTGAACAACTGGGCGAGCAGCTCCCCCAAAAACGGATGACTTTGCTATCTGAAGGGCTCAGTAATGTTGTGGAACCCCCCCCCCCAGGTTATGTCACATGGTAGCACATGCAAGCAGGGTGACATTACAAACCGGGTCATGGCGTTAAATTGGTTCGCATGTTTGGTTCAGTTGAAACTGGAATGCTCGCTATAGCCTACATCTTCAGTTGGGTTGGAAATTTTATTATGTGACCAATGTGTCATCATTTCCATGCATATAGAGGTGACTTCATGGGTAAGTTATAGCCACGGAGAGGAACATATGAGTGTATGATCCCTGCTTTTCATACAACTTAAATATGCCCTGGAAAAGTTCTGGAGAGTGATCCCCAGAAAAGAGTAGAATCACTGAAAACAGCAATGGCACAATTTAAAACCATTACATATTGTTGTTCCCATCAGCTCTATGGAGCTTTATACCGTTTTTCTGCATGTGGTTTTTAGTTTAGTTTTTGGGCCCAACTGTTTTTGGTTCTCTCTCCCCGCACCCACGGCACACTTTGAGCTCCAGCAGTCAGCTGTTTCCAGTGAAAAGGCTCTAAAAAGCCAACTGTAAGCCACCTGCCCAACACTTAATAGCAAACAGACACATTTAGAAAATAGCTGGTGAACACAGTGGAGCATTTAGCGGCCGAGAAGCCAAATATTTCCCTCAGGAGTTGTAGACAAAGTAAAACAGTGAATATTGAACGTGCATGTGCCAGGTGGCGTTGACGTTGAATAATTGCTAATGTCGCTCCTTGTCCACTGGAGGTGTAAATAGGCAACTATTTAACAACTTAGTAAGGTGATAATATATCAGTTTGCAGCTCGTTGCGTTGCTTCCAGGTGGCACAAAAATGAGTAAATGGATCCTTCCTTGGTAAATGTATTTCTTAATGCATATTTCAGATGTATTTTATATATGGTTGTATTACTTATTGCGACTCTTGCAGCCAGCCGGCAGCATGATTAAGGTCGAATTCAAGCCACCAAATCAAGCATTGCGTCAAGCATTGCAAAGATTTCATCATTTGTTTAGTGTAGCTGTTTATTTAGTTGTGTGGCTTAGAATGTCTTTGCTCCTGTTTATCTTAGTTTAGCGAGGCACCGGCTGGCCTGGAGATCCTTAATTATAGGAGTTGTATAGAATGTCAATAAATCTGATCTATGACTTTAATACGCTTCACTTGGAAAATGTAACACTTTTTTTTGTTTTGTTTTCTTCGTGCGTCCTTCACTGTCCTTGAATCTGACGCATATTTCATTATGCTCTGATGCACATCGGGCTAACTGTGCTGACATCGGCTAAATGAGTAACTCATTTAACAACACAGTGCAGCTGATAAATACTCCTTCTGCGAGAGCTCATTTTAACTTATATAATCAGCTTGTTTTCATATATATATATATATATACACATACACATACATACACATACATACACACACACATACTCAAACATTTCACAGAAATGTCATGAGGGTGGAAAACTGCCAGAAGCAATTTTCCACAATATTGACTCAAGCTCTCACTGGAACAACACCCAAAAAGAATTAAGAATTATGCATTTCTGTTACGGTGGATTTATCGTTCAGGCAATCTTGGATAACCGCTTGGCAGCGTTCACCCAAAAGAAAATTCCAGAGGTGTTTCCACGCCTAAGCAGCGCTAGCTCCTGGCAGAACAGACAGACACTGACAGCCATTCAGACAGACTTGGAAATGGTGAGCAAACAGCACTTCTCCTAAACACCTTGTTTATGCTGCTACTACCCACAGAGTTCAGCCATAACGTGACAACATGAAAAGAAAGCACAAGTGACAACCACCACCCCTGCCTGTCACACTTTTATCACCTCCCCCCCACACACACACACACACACACACACACACACACACACACACACACACACACACACCCTGCCTCAGCCATGGGGAAAATAGCCAGCTAATGCTGTGGTTTGACAAGCAGGAGGCTTGTGACGGGCTTATTCTCTGCCGTGCAGTTATGGACGGGGTCAACGCCGGTTGTCAAAGCCGGTTGTCAAAGCCCAGCTGAGGTTGTTCTGCACTAAAAAAGACAAAGCGGGAGCCCCGAGTTTCTGAGTATGAGCACTATTGGAAGAAGTTGATATGTTGATTGATGTTGTGAGGGCTGTTTTGGGGAGGAGAGGTGTCGGTTACAGTCCGTTAAGGAGGTCAGCTCCAGTCAGCGGCTGAAGGGGTTTTGTTTACACACCGTAGCTACAAGCCTTTATATAAATAGCAACTTGACCAAATCCCTCTTCAAGTTCTCAGCTGTTTTCATCTTCGCAAAGCTTCTCATCTGAGCCCCACATGAATCCGTGGGCAATAAATTATAACCATGGAGATTTTCACAACAATGGAGGCTACTGTTCTGTGGCTCTGAAATGGCGGTCTGCTAATCGGCAAGTCTGTGCAGGACAGGTGCTGTTAACTGGCTCGGCTACAAAATCCAAACAAAAGAGATAGATGTAGGAATCCTTGACTGTTACATTCTTGGCAAAGCACGAAACATGCACAGACATTAACATTCCTTGGACGCATTAATTTGGTACAAAGAAAAACGATTGTGTAGTGTAATGTTTATTAGTTGCCATTGACAGCGCTTCCTTCTTTTGGTTTGGTGTCAACTCCTCCGGGTCCCCAACACCAAGCTCCGCACCATGGGCGACCGGGCCTTTTGCTAGGCAGCGCCTATGCGCTTATGGAACGGTCTCCTTGACCACCTAAGGGCAACACAGACACTGAACTCTTTTAAGACTGGCCTATAAACCTTTTTATTCAGGAAGGCATTTTTTTTTCCTTTGTGTTAATTCATTGTCAGCTATTCATTTTGTAGTATGGTTTGCTTTAACTATGTTTGTATTTGTTTTACTATATATTGGCTCCGTGGCACTCTGAGATTCTTTTGAAAGAAAAGTGCGTTAGAAATTAAATGCATTATTATTATTATTATCCATTCTGTTTACACCTGGTGCAGATCGTGTTTCTGCTCGAGTTCAGGCTGTCGTTGCTGCAGATGGCTTCAAATCAAGTTGGTCGACAAAGGTGTCCCACAAGGGTCATTATTAGCCCCCCTTATATACATTTTCCACATGTCCATTTTTGGTGCTGATACCATTTTCTATGCCATCGTCTCTCACTCAAATCAGGCCTCCACAGCTCTTTTATTAATTTGAAGCATGTTCCAGGCTAAAACAAAATAAGATCAAATGTATGCACTTCACAAGACCACAGTGCTTTAATATTCCACTCCATTCTCCCACTGGAAATATAACAAATACAGTACCGCATTCTAGGGATTTGTTTGGATTGCAGAAAAACTCCAAATCCAAACTGACCTTTTACACCGGTACTGAAGCTGTTGTCTCCTTTCAAAACAAAACAAAATCCACCCAATCCACTGTACTATCAAGAGATGCTATTTACTAGAGTGATATTCAATCATGTACTCCAGACAGCTACCGCACTCAACACTGTGACTCATACGAGAGGAGCTTAATGGTCATCGCTGACATCCAGGAGGCATCAGCATACCTGTGTTTTCACTTCTACGGCCTTGCTGTCGGCCGTAAATTGCTGAGATACTTCACATCCTTAGTTGAGTTCAAAGAGAACAGCTATGACACCAGATCAGAGAATTGGTCAGCTTTAAAAGCTCCTCGTGCCACCTCTGACCCGGGGCGATGTTCCCGTGGCTGGAGGCGTTCTGTTCTCTGGTGGTCCCGTACGTACGTAGGAGCTCCTTGAGCGAATTTCATCAAATTTGGCATAGATGCCCACTTTGGACTCGTGGGCAAACTGATTCGAATTTGGCTTTCAAAGATCGCTGTAACCTTACAAAGTGTGATTTTGGCCGTGACTCAAGAATTCACTAGTTATTTATGAGAATTTTGCAAAAATGTCTAATGTGCTAAAAAAAAATAATGAATGAAGTGAATTTAAACTGCAACTCGACCGAGGCTTACAACCGCAAGGCTGTAAATTTAGTTTTCACTAACAGCAAATACTGTCGTCCTTTATACGTGTGGTATGTGTGACCATTAGATTATACTGAATGTACATCTATATAACTGATTTGAAATACACCACAGTTGTGGTCTAATCACTCATTGCTCTGGAATACAAGGTCCTCTCTCTCGCTCTGTGTGTGTGTCTCTATCCCTGGCCGCCTCTAATCAGCTGGCCTTGAGCTCTCAGAGAGGTCACTGTCCCTTTGATGGTGTTTTGATTCATCCCTTCCTCTCTCTCTCTCTCTCCCCCACTCCCCTTTCCTTTCACCTCCTTTCTCTCACAGGGAAGCTGGAGAGTCACTACCACCAGGGTGCCAAGAAGGGGCTGGTTCCATCCGCTGCAAAGTGACGTCAGGAGGAGGAAAAACAGTCAGATCTCATGGGAACATGGCAAATTATGTTTTCAAACAAATGGCTTCATTCTCCACTGGGTTGTGCTGACATTTAAACCAGGAGTTATCAACGCTGACATGTTATCAATATGGGATTGCATTTGCATTTTGCATTAGGAATATTGCTGAAAAGTAGGCAGTACGGAGACATGTAATCATTTTGACAGACTTCTACATTCTGCTTTGTCTCCATTTGATTGTTTGCACAAAACAACAAAAGATCCTTTACGTTCAAATTTGTGCATCTCTTATTCCAATTAAAAATGGGATTTGTCAAAAAGAAAAAAGCTTGTTTTGTTGTGATATACAGATGGCATCTTTTAGAAAATGTTCTCCCATCATCTCCTTGTTTCTCAAAGCACAAGGTATAAACTAGAAATTGTTTAACTGTGTTTTATTTTGCTCATCGGGTTTTATGAGACGAAAACGTTTCAGCTTTGTCATTAGTCAAGATCCTCTCTGTTCCTGCTCCTCTCTGCTCATCAGAGGCCGGCCTGTCGTTACTCTTCTCCCACCGAAGACCATTTAGACCAACAATAGCGCTGCTTTATAAAAACACAGCCCTGTCATTCATCTCAATGAGCCCATTTCAGTGGCACAGCAGGGGGGCGGGATGACACAGAGGACTCCGGCAAAAAACAATGCGGGGCCGTCAAGTGAAAATGTTGATCCTGGCTCATCGGCCTAATCCAACGTCACCCAGCAACCCACTGTTTGGAATAATATAATACAGTACATGCATGTGCACATTCCTTCTAGCATTACATACCGTGTAAAGTTAAGCATTGTAGTAATTATGTTGTTTACCTCACGAGCATTGAGCGGAAGGAGAAAATTATTGCTGCCGCAATAACTTTCCGGGGTTGTAAAAATCCTGCCTCAAAGGGGTATGAACCGCATCCTGATAAGCCCTCCGGCTCATGGACTAATTATTCAACCTGGACTTCTTGGATGGCGTTTTATCTTCTCTCCTGGACCTGAAGGCATCGGGCACTGAGGAAAACACTTGGATCTCATTGGACGCAAAGATGTTTACAGTCTCCACAGTCTTCCGTTTTCTTTGAATGGCCTTTGCACGTTATTTGAATGGAATGGCCGACCCCATGCAAACTATAATTATAGAGAGGGACTTAATGAGTGTATACACATTTAATGACTATAGCAGAATAGATGCCAACCATGAATGTTATAAATATTGGTTTACTATGATAAAAAGGATTACAACTTTAAGTGGAATCTGATGTATTACCCCTCACGTGTTGCCATGCTGAGGGCGATGCAAAGTCTTCGTTTTCCCATCAGTCTGATCCGTGGCCTCGGCCATTAATCGCACTCTTGTTGATCACAAAGATGCTTCAACATGATTGCACATCACAAGTGTTGTGTATTAACTTAAGTTACCATGTTAAGATCTGAAATCCTTCAGGATTACTGCAGATTTTTCGCACTGTTGAATCCTCGGCATAAAAGCATTCCTGCGTTCACTTTTCATGCTGCTGAAACCCAAACAATTGGGCTTTTACAGAACTGCACTTGAGTCTTGAATGAACTATTTACTCGCGAATAGGAGTTTGGTTTCACTCGTGAGTCCTGCGTTAAGCCCTCTATTTACAAGGGTTATCATGGTGGAGTCGTTCATCCGGCCTGCATCTTCACTTCCTTTTAAAATAACGAGCCAAATATTCAGTGAGACATAAATCTCTTCGGGAACATGCACAGACTGCGACCCTCAATCTATTTAGGTCTCCTTTTGCTTATTTTCACGTTCGCACAGATTTCTGGCATCTGTTTTGGGAAGTCTTCCTCTGGTTCAAATGCTGTTGTGACAAGCTCTGCTTCATCATCTGCCAATGTAATGTCATTTTGTGTTTCCACATTTCACCTGTTCTTGCGTTGCTGCTGTGTGTTTATTTCCTTCCAAACCGCCTTAGTCAAAGAGCCACTCAACATATTTCCTTCCAAATGTGTTGAGTGGCTCTTTGACTAAGACGGTTCTTGCCCGAGGGCGTATTTCAAAAGTATAGCATGAATCACCAGCACACACCCATCCCGAGTTGTTATGTTTTTGCCTGTGCCTGGCATTGTAATTTGCCGTTGATTAGCTAAGATTTACTCTTGTTTGAGTTGCAGATTAGCTACAACTCTCTGCTCCACTCAATTCAGCATGAGAACGCATAATTGCACCAGCCCTCCCAGTAATCTCCCTCCCAGAGAATGTAAGAGGTCTCTTTTGTAGAGTTTCTCCATAGAAGGTGGGTTCTCTTCACAGAGGCTGCTTAAGAATTTACTAAATTCAGCCCCCAGTGAATCAACGATGACAGCTACTTGCCCTGTGGGTGGCCCCTTCTTCTGTCTTCCAGATCAGGGACATTTCATCCCAAGTTCACATAAACAAGGGCTCTGTGCCGTCATGCTGAACAATTAAGCACATGCAGTTTTGACTAAGCCTCTTTAGATAAACCATAAGATCATGTGTTGTTGGTTTTTTTCACTTACAAAAGATGTGATTTACTTGTGTAGGAGGAATGCTGTAGGTGACCTATTTAAGTATGAAAACTGCCATGTTGTCTGAGCCGCAGTGATCTGCAGCAGTTATCTGCAAATCGTCCTGTTTAGACATTTTTTGGAAATAGGTTTATTCGCTTCCTGGGAGAGAGTTAGCTTAGCGTAGAATAAAGACTGGAAATGGGAACAGCTAGCCTGGTTCTGTCCGACAGCATCCCTAAAGCTCATTAATGAAGCTCTGCTGTTTAATTTCTCAGAGATAAAAAATACAAAAATAATATAGTCTGGCACAACCATAAATGTTGCTTTTACAGTTTTTAACAAGCATTAAACAGACAAGCTGTAGCGCCTTTTACCAAAGAGTTGCTGTGTAATCGCTAAAGGTCCGGTTCCACACACTATATCAATATATCAATATTTCTGAAAACCAATCACGATCATCTTGGGGCGGCTTGGTGCCCTTGCAAAATAGATAGCCAGGCTAGCCGACTCCCCCTGATTCCAGGCTTTGTGCTAAGCTAACAGGCCGCTAACTGTATGTGAGTGGTATCAATCTTCCAATTAAATGTTTCCACCAAAAAGCAAATAAGCCTATTTCCCAAAATATCAATCCATTTCTTGAAATGACAGCATCTTGCCATCATCAGTGGTGTTTCTATGTTCCATCAGTCTGCCTGAGGCGTCTTCTGCTACACCAGAAACCAGCCAGCCGGCTGTTAATGACGCTGGTGGAGAGGGGAGGGAGACGAACCAGAGTGGATGGAGGAATGTAACACGCGGGGCGACATCTAATTCTGAGCACCAATAAGAACGCCATCTAAAATCCATCCGACTTTCATCCAGTTAGCCAAGGTTTTAAATTAAATTAGACGTGAAAATGGTAATGTATTTATTCATCATTTGGGCTGAAGAAGATGCCCAGCTGAATCTCCTGATTGAAATTAAATGCATTTGACTCCAGTCCAGCAGTATGCCTTCCTCGCCATCAAGCCAAGTTTCCAGTTGTAGAAGCAGCAGGACCTTTGTGTGCTTGCTGAGAGACTGATTGGACTGAGGGCGCAGGGTCCCATCCCCCCAGCCCCACAGGCCTGGAAGAGGAATTAGGCTTTGGAGCACTTTGGAAGAGGTGGCGGCAGGCTGGGGAACAATACAACCTGGGAGCAGCTTGTGGCTCATCCATCTCGTAACGTGTCACGGAGCGCTGCCTGCCGAGCCCGGGTGGATGTACAAAGGAAAAAGGATATTGCCAGTGTGTGGCTCATTGAAGACAATTTGACAGCAGGATTTGATGCATTGACATCATTGCCATGGTCACTCATGACCTCAACAGCTCAGCTACATCCCTTCACGCATACAGCACCTCTGCTTTTCTCCAACAGGAAGTAATCTCAGCACTTTGGGGAACTATAGATCGATTAAAGGAACAGTCTGGGGAAACACTGCAGAGACCAAGATAAGAAGATTGATACCGCTCTCTCGTTGGGAGGGTAATTATGGAGCTGGATCCAGATAGCTTAGCTTAGCACCAAGACTGGAAACGGGGCAGCGCTGGCTGTATAGCTTCGTATCTGGGCGAGAAAGCGGATAAGCGCATTTGACGACATGTCGAACTATAGCTCACACAAACTGCTCACAGCCCTGCGTGACTCATATGACTTGATAGGATACCTTTATACAGGTACTAGTCTTTTATAGAGGAGCTAAATAGAGCAGAATGCCTTTGTTCCGTCTCCAGAGTGTCATGGTTTGTCGACTTTGGTTAGTCCAGAGGTACACGGTGGGCCCCATCTGAGGACAGGAAGCACATGAACGTTTGAAAGCTTGCACCCTTCGAGGCATTTGAGTGAAATGCAGGGAGAGAGATCTAAGACGTGAATGTCTGTATGTGTTCTCTCTCCACGAGGAGCTGCGACCTGTTTGCCCTTGAGGTGTGGGCGACAGTAAATGTTAATGTCTGTTCCATAAATTACCTTTTTTCCCCCACAAATGACTGATCAAAGGGGATCTTTGTTGTGCAAATATCCGTAAAGGCCGCACACGAACCAAGAGCCCAACCGACTCTACTAAATGCTTCTGGCTTGACAAGAAAATGATTGTGAGTCCTCAAAGGGGAGAGCAGATGCATACATTCAATTAAAAATGGATTTCCCATCACAAATGGCTTTTACTCGCTGCCATTTCTAAAGATCCACTGATAAGTGATCAATTTAGTCCATGACCTTTTGACCTTGCTGAGTGAGTTGGTACCTGTATCAACACAAACGTAGCAGGGTAAATTTAAAATGATGGCCACATTGATTTTCCAAAGAGAGTATCACAGAAACACCCAGTGAAATAATAGAAACTCCAAACTAAAGAGACTCCTGTGTGTTCATATTAATGCCCCCCCCACCAAGACGTCTTCACAGCTTCTTAGAGATTTTGAACACACATGACGCCCCACAGAAGACAGCTCAGATGATAGTCTGTCTTCAAGGCCTCTCCTGTCACGAGGGCTAAATCTCTGAACACAGTGATTTGTCAAGCTTTAGTCTCTTGAATATGTAAAATAGTCCCTTCCAGGCCTCTGTTTTCTTAGGAGCAGGCACTGTAACAGATACATAACATGATTACTCTGGATTAACTATTAGCATATCACTATATGATCGACAATACATACAAACCCAGTTTTGCCGCAGGCTTACACAATGTGTTCTTATTCTCGTGATGGTTCAAATGCAATGTTATGACAGATGTAGATATTTGACAAAATATACATTTGGAGAGATGACAAAAGGAAATGTTCAGAAAGAATACCATGTATTCACCAGACTAAGTTAAATATCTCTTTCTAGATGAGTGACGTGCAAAGATGCAATGCTTCATGACGGTGGTACGATTTCTGTTTGACTAATTGGGTCAAATCATCAGTTTGTCCCAAATAAGATGGAGTAAAAAAGATGCATTGCTTTCACACTTGATCCCAGAGGGACAGATCATGTTGAAAGACAAATATAATATGTTTTTTATAATCTGCGATTCCCAATTTTTTCTGCGATATTCAAGTCACATATTTGACCCAAGAGTCGTCTAGGAACCAGATCTGTCTTGCAACTTGGCTTTGAAATAATCTCCCCAGCAAAACATACCCAGTATTACTTTAGTGACATTACTGTTCATTGTTGATTAATTCTCTGACCTCGGTCGATCTCATGTCCACATAGACTTATTTCTGCAATGCTTAATGCATGTTGCTGTCTGCATGACTCCCATCCATTAGCCACTAATGGCAGATGCACCTTCGCTGGTGTTTGCATGGCTATAACCATAGAATAAAAAACCCACAGGGGGAAGAAACCAACATACGACTCCTCTCCCTCACCATTTCAATATCCTGTAACGAGACCTTGGCTGTCACTCCCTCGTTCACGCATTCTCTTTCAGGATAATATACACTCAATAGTGCCACAGATGACTTTTTACTTGCAATGTGGAAATTTAAATACAGACACTCAAATACAAATGTTGGAGGGTGTTAATAAGGGACAGTGTTTACCAAGTTCACCATCTTAAGTCAGCACTTTAGCATGCTATCATTTGCTAATTGGCAGTACACAAACAGTACAGCTGAAGCACATGGGAACGTCATTTGTTTTGCAAGTATTTCGTCATAAGTTTATACACTAACCCTATAGTATTGAACAAATACAAAAAAGTACCTGATGATGCTAGATGTGAAGATAAGTTAATACAATTTACTCTTGAGTGGGGCATGAATGTTTGCACCAAATTTCATGGCCATCCATCCAATATTCGTTACATTTCACACAAAGAACAAACAAATGGGTCAACATCCTGGTGTAGAGGGAAAAGTCTGGGGATGATCAAAGTAATTGAGGTTAATCAGCTGGGGACAAAGAATGGTTGTACTAAAGTTCACGGAAATCTATTTGATGGTTGTTGAGATATTTTACTAAAAAAACAAAAAGGTGAAGCTTTTGGTGGCGCTAGAGGACACGTCGGTGGATCGGGGATTATCCTCTGGGGACCATGCACGACCGCACAAAATGGCATGGCAACCCATCCAAAGACATTTTAAGTCTGGACCAAAGTGGCGAACCAACCTTAATCATCTCTGAAGACATGCCTCGAGAAAACACCAGCAGATGTAACGCAGAAGAAAAAAATGTGTGCTTTGTGCCATATGAGCCTGGAGAATGTAAATTAATTAGGTCATGGTAAAAAATAAAAATTGAATCTGTAAAATCTGTTAATACTGCTTCAATACTCCAGCATATTCTATGATTGGTTTCTCCTTGAATTTGTTTATGTTATAATGTAACTATTCGACTGTACGTGTTACTGGCGTCCATGAACGTGCTGCGGTGCTGTCGTTGGACACAGATCTTTAATCCGAGCATGTGCTGAGGAGCAAGTCTCGTTCACATGGGTTTCAGGGCTTTACAGCTTCTTTTATAGAGTAATGGAAAGATGATCACACAAATCAAGCCAGCCCCTCTGTGATTCCACATGGCTGGCTGATTAGCCTCTTTTTTTTTCACTGATGGAAAACACATGGCGTCCACACAGCGTATTCATTTCAGTTTTTTTTTTGTTTTTTTTCTTCTAAGTTGGTGCGACGCTCGGCAATGAGAGCACTTTGGGTTTTGGAGCCTCGGCATTGAAGGGCAGTCATCATCAGAAATCTGTCCATTCCAGTGCCCCACTTGCCTCTGACTGTTATTTAGCTTTCCAATGGAGGCTGGCGGTTCCCTGGGGGAAGGCACGAGTGTGCCTGCCAGCAGGAATGCATTGGAGGCAATAGAGGAAGATGGAGGATGGATGGAGGATGGTGAGTAGCTGCTGCTGCTTTTCCCCCTCTGTGTGAAAATGAGTCCATTAATTCAGCCCCCCTCCCCCTGCAGCCCTCCCTGTGCCTGTTGTCTCTGTTTGCTAGCGAGATGATTCCTTCTGTCATGTCAAAGGCAACATTATCATATTCTTGTTGCCTGGGAAACCAGCGCTGAGAGAGACAACGACTTAAAGCCTTCATGGTGTTTGAAGCTCGTAAACATGAAAGGTTATCCGTGGAGCGGTGAGAGTCGGAATCCTAACATAAATGAAAGAGTCTCGTTGTTGGTAGCGTCTTTTTTTATATATATATTCATTTTTCATTATTTTTCCGGCTCACTGTTCTCAGAGATATTCCCTCTCAGTTCAGTGAAATTAGAACACGGCTCATATAGTCACAGAGCTAACATGTTCAATTTGCCCCCGAAGTGTGAAGATCAAGTTTTAACCTCGGCATTGTTTTCTTTTTGTGGAGTCGGGAGTTTTAAAAGTGTTGACATTCAACAAGATGCACATTTGATGTGGTTGGAAGGAAGCGAAACCAGCAATTATTTACAGATGATATCAACAAAGAATGTTTCCTTCAGTGTGTTTATGATTACAATCGCTCTCTTAACAAAATGCATTTTCAGCGTGTAGCAGATTATGTTTCATTAAGTATTTGTAATAGACTGCTTCAGCCATATCACTGTCTAATAACACACCATTTATGTGTGGGTTTCTAAGCTGTAAGTGACACCTTTATTAATGTCTATTAATGATCTATTAGGGATTTTTTGATCAGTTACATTAATGGATATTATTATGAACAATGCTTGGGTTGCCAGGTTTACTGGTGTTTATGCTCTTTGCTCTATTTTACTTTATTACTTTACATATTCCTGATTGTACTCATATACTTTTTCATGTGTGACATTTTCAATGCAGGACTTTTACTCTAACAGAGTATTTTTACTGTGTGGTATTAGTAATTTTACCAAGTGAATAATAGATCCAACACTGTTTGTACTCATGGAATTAATTGCATTTACTCAAGTACACTCCATACATTTTCCATACTTACCATTTCCATTTTATGCTATATTTCTCCATACATTTCAGTGGTAAGTGTTGCACTCCGCTTCATGTATTTGACATTTATGGTTACTTTGATCATAATGATGATATGCTTCTATGACATGCAGTGCTACAACCGAGTATACACAATGCCTGTAAAACTGTTCAACATTAACAAACCATAACATTACAATGATCTTTCACATATTCGTTTGTTATTGAAACAGAATAATATAATATTCTAAAATAACAAAGCGGTGAAAGGAGCCATTCTGCATAACGAGTAGGGTACTTTTGATACTTTAAGTCCATTTTGTGGAAATTACTTTAGTAGGCTACTTTTACTGAAGTGACATTTTGACTACAATACTTTAGTATTTTGTAGCCTATGGAATTTTTACTTTTACTCGAATAAAGGATCTGGGTAGTACTTCTTCCACCTCTACCACCTTTTTGACAACACACAAATTAGAATCACAGTCCATTCAGAGGCTACTCCAGTTCCACGTCTTTAAACCTGGTGCTGCGTGGAGCGCGGTGGCAGTTCAATCCGACCTGGAACGCCTCCTCCTGGATTTCCCGCGCGCTCCCGCTGCCGCTGGTTGGCTACATTGTATCAGTTCCCACACGAAGAACCAGCACGGCACTCATCCAGAAACGGTGAATACGGAGGAATTAACCTGGATGGTAAACCGTTCGCTGTGGGATTAATTTGCCAGAAGGTCGCGGGAGAAGACTGGACTTGTAATCGGTTCTTGAGACGGCACCGATAATAATAATAATAATAATATAAAGAGAGAAGAGAAAGAAGAAAAAAAGAAAAGAAAATGCCCTCCGGACTCGGGTTGTTTTCGATGAGGACGGTATCTCGAAGTGTGATGGCAGAAGTCCAGTGAATCGCTGGCCTCCCCTCCTCCTCTTGTGTTGGATGTCTCGGGGAGAGCGCCGCCGCTGGTTTCTGCTGCTTCACATTCATATAGAGGTTTTATTCAAATTCACACTCTGATTTGTTCTCTTTTTTTAATTTGTATTTTTGTATGGAGTGCACGCCACCATGGACAGACCTGGGTTTGGAATAGGAGTGGCTAGCTAAGTCGGTAAGTTACTCTCTCTCATTGTTGATAGTGCTGCGAGTCGCCATTTAACGTTAGCCCGTTGCGTGCAGAGCGAGGCTCGGCTAGCTCTCCAACGACACACACACACACACACACACACAGCATGCAGGGAAGCTAGCCGAGCCCGACTGCACTCTGAGCTCATTGTCTCACTCCTGCCAGCTAACGTACGAGTCACGTTAGCTCGTCACGCGCAGCTAAAGTAAAATAAAAAAACTAACGTATAAACGCGTATAATTAGCCGGATGCTACGTAACTTTTGAGCGCCTTGCGTTATTAGCGCTCCAGCTAATGCGATTTAACTCGCGCGAGTAGTAACGTTTAGTAACGGTCGGCTCGTGGGGAGGGAGGGAGGAGTAACGTCTGTTAATCACTACAAAGCACTTGCCTGTCTCCGTTTAGCGGCTATAATAAAACAAAAGAAAAGTTAAATGTTTGTCCCAACTGATGTTTCTTTTCACAACATTTGGGTTGACAGAGTTGAAGGTGCGGATTCCAGCAGTGTTTGTGTCTACAGCGTTCCCAAGCTAGGGGGGGCAGGCAGGCAGGCAGGGACCCCAGGGCACCCGTTGGGGTTTGATCTCAAGATAAACAGTAAATTAAACGTGTCCCCACCCCCATCACACTTCATGTTCACACAATGTGAGAATATAAATATATGTGTGTGAAACTGATTATGTGCTACTTGGTGCCACTGTAACAACAGCTCCTTCCACAAGTTTCTCTTTTCCAAGGTGGCACAGATCTCATTAAAATGGTGGATTTGTGGTCTTAATACATTTGGTACCCGTCTCTCCAGATTACTCAGATTCTTAATTTTTTTGTTGTTGGCTGGTGTTATTGGTGCTGTCCCTTCTCCATGACGTGAGTCATTCAATTAAAGCACAATTATATATATTTTTTACAAGATCACTAAGGGCTCACCCTGTGGTCTGTGCTACTCCAGAGAGTATGACAGTACCACAATAAAGCATGGCAAAGTGCTCCGCAGCCCAATATTCTCATCCAATGGCTCCAACGTGCAGGATTTCATAATTACTCTCTATGGTTCTCACTACAAAACAGGAAGGAGACGTTTCTTCAAAACAAATCAGTATCCACTAACGTTGTATGAGCCGTATTTGCATACATGCAAAAAGACAGGTTGGGTTTTAATTGCAAGTTAGATTTGTCATTGTTCCCAATGCGCCAGCACATCAAATATGCGTATGTTATTTATGTTTCCACCTAGTGCAACAATGCAACTCCTAAAGCTGGGGATGGCAACACTGGAGAACATTTTAAAACTCAACCAATTTAACAATCCATCCCTGTGTCACTAACTCTTCCTCGATGAAAGTAGCTAGCAGCACTAGCTCCGAAAGTCGCTGATTCTGGCGCGAAAGTCTCCACGTCGGCAAAACTGACAGCCCGCCACAACGGACATTGTCGTTATTGGTACTCGCAGCTTGTTGAAGGCTAGGGCCAAATGAAGTGATTGGACCGGTTTAATGCAGGAATCCAGTACCCACCCTATTCTTAAGGTCCTCGAGCTGGCATGACTGAATGAATGGATCTAGTGTTTAGAAAAAAACATTACGATATGTTCTTTTCTTTTTTTAAAGAATTCCTAATATTATCCACCTCAAAAATCCAGCATTAGTCGGGTGTACTACCCAACTAAGGAGTGGCATGTTTTGTCCACAAATGAAAACAAGAGCTGCCATAAGATGTGTGTTCAATGTAATGGGTGGTTTGTTTGTTCTGAAATGTCTAATCACCTACTTTCAGTGCTGTTTGTTGATAAATGAGCTTGATAAATGCATCAATCTTACTCCTAAAGGGCCTTAAACATTTCTGGCTAACGCTGCCGTTAATTTTAAACATCAGGTTGGCAGCTTAGTTGTCGGGATGTAGTAATATCTCTGAGCTGGTGGTGCTGATAAAGGAAAAGCCTGAACATACTGTAAATGTGAGATAGTAACCCTCCTACACACAATTGCAGCAATCATTCAACTCTTAATCCCCCTTGTCACGCAATAAACACGGCTGATTCAGTACTTTGAATGTTCTTAGTTTAGCATCCAGTTCGCGAGCAGCAGACTGGTAGTTTTGTAGTACTTGACGCTTTAGAGCAGAGGTATAGCCTTGTTACGCTGTAGCAGACATGGTGGTTGTTAATGATTTCAGGTGTCATACAGGAAGCAATGTCAACACAGTAGACAAAATGACCACACACACCACCTCAATAACACTACATTAATTGTGTTTCAGTATTTAGGATATTTCACCATTTCATTCCACCAGCCACAAAAGGCTATTTTGTTCCAGGGAACATGGAGAAGATCACCTTTACTAGAGCTACTGTAATGGCTCAGCTGCGCCTATAAATGATTCAAGGCTTTCACTTACCCTGTGAGAGTGTTTGGTCTACTGATTCATTACTGACTCTTTTTGTATTGATTTTATACATTTTAAGGGTGTTTTTTTTTTGCGCCGAGGCCTATAATTACATGTCCTTCTTGTGTCCTCGTCACAAGGAAATCAATATAAGCGATAGTAATAAAACGCTGTCAAGCCCAGAGAATTTCACGTTGGATTTATTTTTTTTTTTTACTGAAATTGTGTAGCTGGCAAACTAATAATTGGCAGACCGGTGTTCCTGCTCATAATTGTAGCACTTCTTTAGAGCAAATATTTGTTTAGATATTATTTCTGGCGAGGAAGCTTGAGTAGCAGTTCACTGTGAGACCGAGCTGTTCACTTTCCAGTTGACTGCCTTTTCAAAAGCAGTTCTTGTCCATTCGATCACCTTGTTTTTTTTGCAGTAATTTGTTCTAATCCTTCTAAAGGATGTTGAGAGCCTTGTCGTAGCACGGCAAACACGTTTTATACAATCTGACGGAGCCATTAATTGTGAAGTGGAGAGGAAATTTAAGACTCTTAAGCTCCACACAATAACATGGCGTTTTATAGTTGTCAGAGATGTGTAAATTCGCCCCATCGCTTGGCTGAACATCAGAGCAATGCCACTTGAGGAAACTACTATTTCCTCATTTGCCAGTTCGATTTTTGTGATAGCTGAGCTGCTTGTGTTTACTCAACGGACATATTAAGTCTCACGGATCTGCAAAAACAGTGAAAGTTCAGTGTTGGTTTTGACCAGTCTTCTCCCCCCCCCCCCCCCCCTTTTTGAAAAATCTGTTCCACATCAGGGTGCGCATCAAAAAAACGGTGTGGAAGAAGAGAATTTAACAGTGTTTGTTTAGAGGTCCAGGGCATCAGATTAGTCCAGGACAAGGGGATTATGTTGGCTTTGTAAGGCTCCCGTCATCTCATGGCCTCACACCAGCTGATGGCACAGTACGAAAGGATTTAGCCCATATCCTTAAAGGTAGCTGGTACTTACTTTGAAGGCTTTCAGGCACCGTAAAAGCAACTGAGTGAAGCCATTTACTTTGGTTGAATGTATACCCCCATATGCACTGAAAAGCAAATGCATTCCTTAATGCCCTTTAGTGCAGCGGTGAGTCCATATTAAGCCTCATAATGTCGTTAGTGTCATTACGTACTGTGGCACTTTTTTCCTCAGTAAAATCATTATACAGCGTTTCCCCAAGGTCGAGATTTATTTGGGGATGGTCTCCCTAAGGGATGGGGGTTGTGCTGGTTTCTCCAACATCCAACTCTTGAATCTGCAGAACATCTTTCCATGGCCTGACTTCCAGATGGTAGTCATTAATTGTAAATTTCTTATTAATGCAATTCTACACAGCAGACTTAAAAAAAAAGAAGGTGTTTTACTGCGTTCAACATAAGGACATTCAGAAGAAGAATTAATGCACAAAACGTATATAAAAAAATCTTGTGGGGTAGTCAATTTATTTTTTTCTTAATCAGATTTTAGCCTTTAGATATCTGTCAATACACAATATAGCTGCCACAATTAGTCAATCAAAATCAAATTAATCTGTAACTACTTTGATAATCTATACTTTTTGTTAAAAAAAAAGAAATCCAATGTGCTACTTTTACGACGGTAGCCATTAATAGAGAATCCAAAGCAATATTCAAAATGTCCCACATTTGCATATGACACAATGTCGGAACACATTAAAATCTGTTAAGCACTGTAAATACACATTTTAACAGTTGACAGCTTTCCTGTCACGGGTTAAGTGTTTTGTATTGTGCTCTACGGTGTTTCATATACAAGTAGTTGTGAGAGGAGGGTTTGAGAAGTGTTGGAGGCTCTTTTCAGCTCCAACCGCAGCACAATCCTGAGGTTCACGGCCGACGGCAGTGCTTACAGACACCTGAGAAAGATTTAAATGGTGGCAAAACAACAGCCCACTTCACCCACAGACCTGCGGCGTCTCTTTCAATGTCATTAATTATAACGGCTTGTTGCTGGTTTTTTTTAACTATTTTTCTAATGTCAAAGTACAGTGAAGCTCGCGGTTTCCTTGAGATTGCGATGTGTTAGCGTAAACAAAGGGTCTGAAATGGATTTGTGTTTCTATCGTCAATATTGATCCACCCATCGCGTGAACCGCTGCGTTCGGTGAGAACCTAACCTCCTTCATTCCCCTGGGGCTGCTATTTGTAAAGTCGGCTAAATGTAACATTTGTCCGTTGAACTGTAGAGTCGTATCATGGGTCAAAGAATATGCAACTCCGCTTTAGTTTTTATTGCACCGAGTGGATTTCTCACTAGCGAATCGCCAATTACAGCAGAAAAGAGCACACACTGAATGCTTGTTGCACAGTGGCTGCTTTGCCAAAGACTGGTGATCCATCTTTTCCTGGGACGTGAGCCCAGGTTACACTCAACTCTTCCCCCACACAAGCTATAAAGATATTGTCAGCTTTTGTGTCGCAGCCCAGCCTTGAGTGCTGCAGATATGCTGTCTCATTTGCCTTCGGTTTGAAGTATCGTCCTCGCTGTTCTTGGAAAGAACAGCCAGAGAAACGCACGAGTCAATTCAAACTCACTCCGATAGGTTTGTTTTTTATTCTTGCGCCGTTGTAACAGAGCCCTGTCAGCTTGCATTAGTATGTTTAACACACAGTTGCTTTCAGTACCGTTTTCATTCAGCCACTCATAAGCGACATGACCTCATTAATCACTCTCGCCTCACTTGTTCCCGACAGTGGTGATCTTTTCTCTTGAAGCTACACGCTGCAATTTTCCATCTACAAATGGCTGATTAGTATACCGCTGTATTTAAAAAAAACATAATTGTTTGACAGAAAGCAGTCAAGTCTGGCGTCCTCCCAGCTGCTTTAAGCTCGATTATTAACCGTCTTTTATGAAGATACCATTTTGAGTTGGGAATTCCTCAGAGCGACATCAATAGCGCGGTGCGCGGTGGCAGTGGGTGGTTCTGAGACGCCGTCCCCATTGCCCTAATCAGGCTGCAGAACCCGCCATCATCTGTAGAATCAAAAGAGAAAGCGGCACCTCCCTCGGATGACACGCGTACATGTTGACTGGTAAACGAGGGAACATCCACTAAGAACAAAATTGCGGCAGTCTAAAGTGGAAACAGACGATCAAGTGGGACTTGAATACAAATGTCGATATTTTTTTTTTTACGAAAAAGCAGAATTTTTTTTCCTTTCCACAACTGTGTTATCACTAGCATAGTTGCACTATCCTGTTTCACCTCCCTGCCTAAGCACACATGATAACAGACATGGTATATCCATTTTAGTTGGAAACGCATTCCCATCAAAGTCGCTTCAGTTTATAGAGCACTGAAGTGTTGTAATTTCAGGCTCACAGTGATCATGGCCAGTTTCTTTTTTACGGAGCATGGATAAGAAATTTACTCGGATTACAGGCTTCAGTTGTTTGATTCTCCAGAACATATAAATATCAGAGGCATAGTTTATTAGGCAATATATATTTCAGTTGTTTAATTGTAAAAACATTACGAAAGAAACTAGTGCTGCATGTGTTTTCAGCGCTACAGTTTTATAGGTCGAGTAAACTGGTCCGAGTCTGCGTTTCAGCTTTAAAGAAATCCCCATTAAATCCCTACATTTTGTGCAAAATGCAGAGTTTTGGCGTGTAGTTACAAGCAATCATATGAGGGCCCTCAGGGTTTGACTGTCATGGTGGGCCGGTTGCCATCGTCAACCACATTTTGGACCAGTGTCAACAATTTTGTGTTGTCCGGTTGCTGTTTTGGTAACCAACACACTGATTCCTCTGATTTGCATGGAATCCTTTCACCTCGGCAAACCAGAGTGCCGCTGTTGTGCTATGTTGGCTAGATCTGTTTAAGGTCACGCTAAAAAAAACATGACAAACCCAGAAATATATTTTCCGGACTTTGAGAGAGTTGAACCCCAACAAAAGATGAGTTGTAACGATTTGTCTATCAAGTCAGACACAAGTTATAAACTACAGGTCCGATCAGGCTGCAGGAAATCGTTATTATCTGCCTCTGTTCATTTTCCAATTAATCTGACACGGTGATGGTACCAAATTCCCCTTTTTGGACATAAATTGTGTCATCCTCTGAAGGAAAATCAATAGAAGCATCACACTTCAACATGTCAATCTCAAGAGTAGAGATCCCTAAAAAAAAAAATCAACGCACAGACACCGGCGATGGCCAGCCGGTGGAGCCGCCCCACAAGAGGATCCTCCCACCCTGAGTGGTCGCCCCGAGTTGAATTCCCCTGGTCAAACTGCTTTTCTGCTCTTTGTATGTTCAACACAACGTTCAATTATTTCGTCTTAAAAAAAAACGCAACCTATTTTTCTGCATTATGTCTGCGACACAGTTTGCCAACTGGCCGCATACGACTTCCATGGGCCGCTTCAAGCCTTCGCCGTCGATCTGTTTTCGATTTATTCCTGTCACCCCTCAATAGATGTGGAACGGCTGATTTGTGAGGTTGAACACCAAAAAGTCTCTTCAACGGTCTCTTTTCCAGTAGATAACACAATATGCAATCTTTTTGTTTTTCAAAGGCGTCGGAAGATGGCGAGCGCCACTCTCCCATCATTTTGCATGTTCACGTCTCCAGTCTGATCTGACTGCTGAGCACACAGCTGAAAGGTTCACTTGCTTTTAGGACGCACCGCTGGCTCTTCCATCGTCACGGTTATTGTGGGGAAAAGACAGACGGCGACGCTATCGCCGCAGAGTGAATTAAAGTGAAAATGCGAGAAAGCAGGCAAATGAGTAGTGAGAACGTTTCTGTTCAGAATCAATGCCTCATCCGATCTGCCTTTTATGGAGACCACCAATTGAACCGTTTTTAAAGCGATCAGTGGTCGATTGATCGGAGCACCCTTACTGTTTATCCGCAGGCACTTGGCACTTGACTGTTTTCTTCTGGTTTCAGTGCCTTGATTTAAAAAAATGTTTGCAGTGTGGATGTTTGTCTAAACATCGAGAGAAGCAATCTTGTGGCTTTAACATAAGTGGATTGTATCGTCCTGACTGGTTTTGAAAAAAAATATGTGTGGGAACCGTTTCGCTCAACAGCTTAAGGCAGATGTAGGCCTCTGTGTTGAGTTGTTGTGGTGTCTCCGTGCTTCACGTAGACCACATGAATTGTAATTGGACAGCTTTGTCTGCTTTGCGTTTTCCCCTACATGTTTCCATCCCTTGCTAGTATTTGTTCATAGGCAAGACAACATGGAGCGGGCGAAAGAAAAGCAGCAATGTTGGACTAATGTGTGCCCTTGTGATCTTGGATAGTCATTTCCAGAAGGCCTTTTCTAACCGCGACCAGCTCTTTTTTTTTTTTTTGACCAAGGGAATAAATTAAGGTAAACTCCAATTACTTTGAGTGTATAATAAATGCGCGACACGGCCCGAGAAGGTGCAACACATCTATCTCGTGAGGTGGCGGTGCCACGGCAATCAGCGGGTTACATCCCCGCGCTCAACTATAAATCAGTTCCCACGCCGTAGGAATCTACTGCAGGAGCAGTGAAACAAGTCGCCAGAGAAGCATAAATTCAGTTTTAGTGTTATTAGTAGTAAAGAGAAATATTCAGATCCTCCGAGCTGGGAATATATCAGACTTAATATGAATATGTAAGTATGGCACTGCTGAGAAAGAGCACTTGTGCCGTTGCGAATGCTCGTCTTGGGTTTTTACATGTCACGTACTGTTATCTGCCAAAGAACATAGATTACACGCCAACATAAAAGGGAGAGTATGAGGTCTGACGGTCTACCTCTTTTGTTTGCTTTAATTCGGCAGGCATAGGGCTGCAACTAATGATTATTTTAATAATCGATTAATCGGTTGCTTATTTTTTCGATTAATCCATGAATCGGATAAAAACATGTTTTTATCAAAAAAGCGTCATTTCCAACCCTTTATTCAAAAACAGAAGTGACAGTGCAAAACATCTTCAGAAAGTGCACAAACAGGTTGCTCCTTGAACATCCCTGAGCTGTTAATTAAAACAACAAAATGGACTAACACTAAAAACATACACATGTATGCTTTACATCTGCCAAATGTGAGCCCTTTTTACTGTAATTGATCCCTCCAGAGGCTGCATTTACATACCCTGCTTTATCTATGTATGAAATACTGGGACAGAGGGAAGCTGTACTGCTACATATAGAGCGTCCTCTTCCTTAAACTCTTTTATTCTGGGTCTCTTATGACCACGACGTCACGTTGTTTTCTAAGCCCAACTATGTGATTTGTTTCATTCTACTTTGAGTAAAAAAAAAAAAAACCTGCAGCCAGATCCTCCGGTGTGCTGGTTTAACGTTAACGAGTGACAGCGTGAACTGAACCAGACCGGGGGGGGTGACGGCATGTTTCATCACGTTACGTTTTTTTTACAAGCAAGACTGAACTGTAACGGAACATAACGTAACTTTAACGACAATATACAACCCAAACACGTTAGCTATCGCGATAGCAAGCTGACTAGTAGCTTCCATTAAAAACAAGTTTGAGGAACATGAAGATGCTGATTGGCCAAGACTCGACTTGTCAAAGATCTTCTATTTTTGAGAACATCACAACCTCAGCTTTTCTCGTGTCTCACTACAATCTCAGAAACGCTGGCCGGCCAGTTGCTCTGCTCCGCTCTTTTTTTTTTTTTCTTCTCCGCGACTTATTGCCCGGCGTAATAATCGCGCGACACAACGAATCGATAATGAAATTCGTTGCCAACACTTTTGATAATCGATTTTTATCGATTCGTTGTTGCAGCCCTAGGCAGGCACCATAAAAAAAGATTGACGATATTGGAGCGACGGAAAGCAGACAGGCATGTAGAACAGGAGAGGTAAATGGATAACTGAAGGAAGTGGAGATTATTTACAATCTGAGGAAAAAGCAAGCAAACGTGTGCTCTTTTTCTATTTAGTTTGTTAGTTTTCAGGTTGAGTGAGCTCCGACCTAGCTGACTTGCATTTTCGGAGGTGGATACACATGTGACCTTGTCGTTAAATGGATGACCCATGAATTGATCGTGTGGAAGCAAATATGTAAACGGGGCCGCCGGATGCCAGAATAAGACAAACTCATTTAAACATAACATTAGGTGGGGTTTTTCTTATTTTTTTTAGCATGATTACTTTGTGAAATATAACACCAAAAAATTGTCTTTCTCCTCCTTAAAAGCTCATTTAGCTATTTTGCAAAGTGGAATCTGTGGATGTTTACAACAGCAGTGTAGTTCCAGGAGTTTAAGACTAGTTTGCTCTGTGTCTAAAAATAATTTGGAATAATGTGATCTGAAATAGGATGAAGCAAACTGCACCAACAAGCAATTATACAATAACGGAGTATGAAAAAAAAAAAGCCTCATAATACACTGGTCTGGTTGTATCTCCATACTGGGTACGACCTCCTAACATCAGTGAAATGTCACACACCGCTCCTCCCCTGCCTCGCAAACTTTCCCCAGCATTTTGAGAAGCCGGCCGTGATTGAGTGCGTACGCAAGTGTCAGCACTCACTGTCAGATGTTACTGCCCACTTTTGCGGTTTTATGAGCCAGGCGTCAGCGGAAAGATGAAGCTACATGAGGCCGAGGGAAGAAGGCCCATTTAATGCGACGCTATGTGCATAAAAAGATAAGCCGTAATAATAATAAAAAAATATAAATAATTGGTGCGGGAATTGATTCCGCACTGTCAAAAACTCGCAGCAATTCGGATCAATCGTGAATCGAGGGCGCCCCAAATCGGTGCTCGTTCCATGATACCTGTCGATGTTTGAATGCGACACCTGTGCCTGCCTCTCGGGGACGGATCACTGTTGGATTGATTCTACAAAGCTACCGTGTTGAAGAGTGACGACGCTGTTTGAAGCCCTGCTTGTTGACTGCGGTGCTGTTAAGCAGCTGCTGGAGGAGAGACAGGCAGTTATGGGAGGTTAATGGCTGTCCGTGCTCTCTCTCTCTCTCTCTCTCTCGCGTTAGACATTCACATGGCAACACCTCAACTGTCCACGCTACAAACAGTAGTGCAGTATATTAGTCACTCAGCAGTGGCCCGTTGTCCTCTCATAGTGTGGCCAGTGTTCTCTGTGGTGCTGTTCCGTTGCTTTATTCCAGATCTTTTGCAGATCATTCGGTGGGTAAGTGGAAGATTCAGTCTGGATTAAACTGGTTTATATATTCCATGTTTATAAGTCATATGTAGATACCATACATAAGGCTGACTGTCTTGTGTGCAGATGGTTATTTCCGCAAGAATTTGCTGGAATCCGGCCTGGCAGGCTGTCTGTGCAGGAATGCATGTTATAAACAATACTTTATCTTATTCTATCACACACACACGCCCATAAAGACACACACACACACACACACCCACACACCCAGCACTGTTATACAAGGGACGGTCTGCTCTTTAGCCTCAGGCCTTGTCCTCTCACTCCTCTTTTTCTCATTTGTCAGTCAGTATTTCAACAGAAAAACAAACTTACTTTAGCCGACCCATTTATTTAACTCCTTTTGTGTTTACGTTTTGTAACGAGGAGACAAACCTCAATATGATGTTGATGGAAGGGGGAAACGATCCACATGGACACTCAAGACTGTAACAACAAACAGTTAGTATAGTTTGTCGATTCTGTCATCAGTATGTTCATGCCCGACTTGAAGTTATCGGCTGCTTGAAATTTGGTTGTATCCACAATGAAATACGGACAAAATCGAGTTAACCTTTCTTTCCCTCTCTACAAAGTTGCCCACCATATTTTCAACCAGGAAGCAAATGGGAAAATGTTACATTACTTCATGCCGGCACTCCCAAACTACATTTCGTAATATGCTAACTTGTTGTCTGTAACTGTCTTTAAATGGCGATGCTCTTATCGCATCAGGGTGTAAATTATGTTCAGTTAATGCGACCGCTTTAGACAAAGAAATCTTTATGGCGGGTGTTTGGCATATGGCTGCGAAGTGCTGCACTGTAAATTGCCTGTTGTGACGATGCATTACACGTTCTTGTTTCGTGTCGACCTTAGTTTATATCGGGAAGAAAATATGGCACAACCTCCATCTCTCCGTCTTAAAATCAAGTGTTTGTCCCGTTTTTATTTTTCAAATGTGCTTCTTATGTTACTTGTGTAGTGGTCTTTTGCTTTGTCTTTGGAAGCTCCCCACTGCGGTCAAATTACCATGCAAGTGCCTTTTGTGTTTGTGTTGGCTGATGCAAAATGCGGCACATAGTGACTTTCTGCTGGATCGGAAGAGTGAAAAGGGAAACGTGCATCGTTGGTTAAGCTGTGCGGCGTATTCACATTAGTTAATAATCGGGATTTGAAGCCTGGCTTCAATCGGGCTAACTGGATGCAGTCGGGCGTTACCGCCACGCTGATTATCCTCTAATGAGAAAGAGCTTGAGCCCGTCGCGCTGACTGACGACCTCAACTCCCAACGTCCCCGCTGATTCCTAAGTCTCATTAAATCAAGTGTCCTTAACAGCGCCAGATGCCCCAAAGGCCGGGGTTGTTTATCTGAAACTGTTCAGTGACGGAAGTTTGAGACCAGTGAGGTGCGGAAGAGGAAATGCCCATTAACCAGAAATGATCATATCCGATCATCATCATCATCATAGAGGGCACGGGTATGAGTGAAAATGAGAAGGGCTAAGTGTCTGTGTGCCTACGAGGAAATATAAAGTTATATGGACTAGACGCATCGCTCAATGTTATTATAGTATTTAAGTAGCACTGTTAGTGATTTAAAAGAGAAAAAAATAATTTGGCTTAACAGCCCTGTAGAGAAATCACCTTGATATTTCTCCAGTAGTGTTTCCAGTATTGAGTTCCTGCGGTGGTTCGGTATGAAGTTAATTCTGTCTATTAATCACTGCTGTGATTATTTAGCAATTCTAAACCTTTTTTATGTTTTTAATTTCAGATAAATGTAAGATGCAACAGCGTCCAAACATAAACATCACCTCTCCTACAGCTGCATGTTAGCTCATTTATTTAGTTACTAAAGTAACTATTTAATGAATTTAATTATTTTTGGATGTGATCATGTTGTGCATAACATTTAATACAAAAGGTTGTTCTGACCAGCTGGCGTATTCAGAGCAAGCAAACAGAAATGTATTGGACTTTATGTAGCTGACGCAAATAGCCGATTCGTTCAAACAGAAGGTGCTGTTCAAATGATGAATAATGCAACGGATCAAAAATAATAAAACACCTTTTAATTGCTGTATTACAGTCACAGCAGACACAAAACAGTGAGTCACTCAGAAAGTTCTGCCACTTCGTGTTCGTTTACTGCTGCTTTTGTTTTGGATTTGTCTACTTTTAGACTTTTGAAGCTTCTTGTCACGCAGCTGCCAGATCTTTGGAGGTCTTTTGTAACAAGATGTCAGAATCTCTCCAGTCGGTCATATTGTGTGGATGTCTGGCCGTCGTGTATTAACACTATTTTGTCGGCAAAGTACGATCTGTAGTCGAGACACGTCCTTCAAGTTGAAACTTCTTGGCAGCAATGCCTGATGGGAACACCCTGATGTAGGACGGAAGCATTCATTCTTTTCGTCAGACTGATGAACCTGATTCGTTTTTTTAATCATCAATCTCAATGATTGTGGACCTGGGAGCACGTGCTTCTGTCTCATTTCCACACCCACAGCTGGCCAAAAATGGATGTAGAAACGCTCATAAACATGCGTTTGCATATCAGTTCTTGTGCCCCCACCACTCATTGTCAATGAGAAACGGGGTGTTTTGTGTGTTGCTGCTGATGTAGCTAAAAAAAAAATAAAAAAAAATGATACTAATTACATGTATAGTGCTGCATTTTCAGTTGGTATGAATGTTTGACTCATCACACTGCATGGCCATTGCTCGTACATCTTAAACATAAAACTACTTTCTACAGCAAAGCTCTGTTCATGTGACCAATGTTAAAACAAGCAGGGAGGAGGCTATGCAGCTGATTCAGACCAAGATGTGTTAATTATTATGGACTTTAATGTCTGCCATCTGTCGTATATAAATTGATCGGCTGTTTTTGATTCCTGCAAACATTTGCTGTCCTCTTTCTCTAAACAGGACACACCAAAGGCACAAAGGTTGGGCTGAATATTTTTTTTTTTTTTTTTACATATTGCTCAACCCTAGTCTCTCCTGAAGTCTCTCCTCTGAGACATTAAGCATGCACTCAGCAATCCTACTTTACAGTTGATCGTAAACAAGTGTGCCAAAGCAGATGCTGCTGCCGCTGTCGTTGTATCGACTGGCATCGAGACAGTGTCTCAATTATAGAATGAAGTGAGCGGAGATAATGAGACTTGTTTTGATAATCTTAGCGACTTGCTTTTGTAATTCAGAAATCATGGCGGAGTGCAGTGGCTGAGCATGTTAATGGAGCTTCTCTTGTTTCTGCCGGAGTCTTTTCTGAGCACAGGAGAAAGGAGAAGGAAAAAAAAAAATCAATCTGGCACCATGTCAGGGTTTTAAGATCTGGGTTTCCTTACACTCTGGCCTCTGCATCAGCTGTGGCCACAGATGAGCCACAATTTGATTATTTATTTGTACTCCTCAGGCGGTCGGATTCCCAGTTTAAACCGGTCACAACTATTACCGCTTGACAAAATGATGGTGTGGGGAAGTGTCATATTTCGGTCTGTTTTCCTTCCTACAAATATTGGGGAATTATGTTCAAACTGTGTGAAATGCTATTAGAAATGCTCAATTCCAGCAGAGAACAAGCACTTGTGTGCCTTTACTTCATAGCGTGCATGATTAAGGATAAGGTCATTTACAGAGGCAAGCATTTCAATGATCTAATGTCAGTAGATGCACTTAATTAAGCTTTGATTCATCTGAATCAAATGTTTGCTTACTTCTAAAACTGATATTTAGCTCAATTTGATTGCAGTTCATACAGAGCTGACTTTATCTGTCAGCTACTTTAAACCTTGAAAGCCAAAAGCCTTTGATAGTGATATCAAAAGATTAAATGACGGAACAAAGTGAGCGTACGTCTCGCTAGAATCATTGCTGCGATTCAAGTTGAATGCAGATTTCTGAAAGACGTTTACCTCACAAATACATTATGTTATTGAGTTGGCCATGTCATTTGTAATTGCCCCATAACTTATCATAGCATAGTGTAAACGGGAGGCCTTTTCTAGTGCTGGTGCTAGTCATCATCTGAAAAACATATTTGGTTAAGTACACAAAATAATTAGTGCAAGTAACACTTCATTTATTTTGATTTGCTGGCAGTTATCTCTGTTTCTCCCCGATTAGACATTTCACTTCAAGATGTCAGCTTTCTCCAGCCCACACGTTCTCTTTATATGCACTTATCTTTTTTCATACCTACTCAGATTTGTTTTTATTTTTCTCTTCAAACTGAGTCACTAATGGCGCGGAACTGGGGTGAAAGCTGAACTATGAATTTGACTTGTTCTCTTACGATGTACTCTACAAATGAAGTTGCCTCACCTCCCTGACCTTAGATAGCATTGGTTAAACTAGATAAGCGCATATATCTACTTTACATGAGGCACTCAGCCAACTAGCAACAGAGGTCTTTCATCATTCTGAAGTAGGCCAATGTGAAGAGATTATCCTTCAGCACAATATTGGTTGGTCACAATGATAATACTCGTGTGTTCAAAATAACAGAACATAGCACATACATAGAACATAGGTTATATAAATGTAATTATCTGCGCCAGAGGGATCATGCAATCGGTCGCATGTGCCCGTCAGTGAGTGAGTGTGAGTCCCTGATTCTGTCCACGGCCACTCTTGCTTTCTGCTGCAGCAAACTGCATAATATTTTGGATGCCCAGTTATGGCTGCATGCTCAAGGACCTTTCGTGGTTGTGGTGACTCACACTTTGTATACTGCCCACTGACTCCTCACTCACTTCTCTTAACCAGCCCCCGGTCAGTAGGGCCCGCTAGTGATAAAACAGCTGAGTGCATCTCGGCAACCCCCCCATCCCCCGGTCGCTACTCTGCATCCGAAGACACAGTAGAGAACCATTGATGGCTCCCTCTCTTTTGGACGGTATTATAGCTAACGAAACTACCAGTACATACATACTGAGTATCTATAGGCTGTTGAAAGACAGACAATGCTTTTGGCAAGATAGTATGACATGTCTTGTACGACAACTTTAAGCCGATTGCGTGCATACATCGCTGCTTGTTTTTGAGTTTGAATTAAGCGTGTTTTACAAAACCTCACAGGCAGTTTGTGTCTAGGGTTTAGTCAATTGTGGTTGTATTCATTCAATCGCACAATACAGCAGGGGTTGTTGCAGACACACCTGGCAGAGATCTGCACTCTGTTGAGGTCATCTTTCTAGTTTATGGAGCTGTTAGACAGCCCAGTTATTACAGGTGTGCGCAGGAGGGCAAACCGTTTTTATGGCTGCAGTGAAAATGATTTTTTTTTTTTCAAAAGGCTAAACTCCAAAACACGTGGATTGAAGCAGAATATTTTGTTGGATAAACATGTTGTGAATTTTGGAAATGATTGCACCGGTTTCAATACATTTTGTACTGCGATAATTAGTTTCTGTCTGTGTGCCGTGTGTGTAAAAGAGGGAGAAGGTGGACTATTGCAGGCAATGTTTCTGTAAGTTAGCAGTGATAGTAATTATAATATGTCTGTCTCTCTTCAGCTTTGTTTTGAACAGTAATTTTGTGTTTTGTTGTTCTTGAAGCCCTATCGTCAGTGGGGGATTAGCTTTCCATGTTAATGCACAAAACAGGGTGACTGGGGAGGACTTTTGGTTAGCAGGAATTTCAACCATATCTATTTTCCCTCTGTTTCCCCCTTTAAATCACAGTGAGCTGTCATGTTTCGAACCAGCTTTTCAACGCAATCTATAATTTTCATAAATCTTGGACTTTGTAAACTATGTAACATGCCTGCTAAGACATGGTGAGGTGTTCTGTGGCAGTAATGTCAAGAAGCCAGTGTTTCGGATGCCTCTAACTATCTGCTATCGCTCATTTTAAATGTCAGCATAGCTCACGGACTGTGTAGCGCGAGCATTTAATGTCAGACGACATTGCAATCAAAAAATAGCGATTTATTCGACAGTCGGTGAAGCAGCTCTAGAAATAGTCTTTGCCTGGTTAACAGGTAGAATTTATGAGCTGTGTTTTAAAGCAAATGACCTGAAAACACAAGTCGTTGGAACATTTAAACTCTGTACGCTAAATGATCCACCTTAGTGTGGATGTAGTCTTGATGTGAGAGGGAACAAGCCATGCAGGATACTAATCAAAAGACATAGGGATAAATCACTGTAGTTATGTTTCGCCACTTAACCTTCTTTATTGATGAAACTACCATAGATAATGATATAGTTCTAGGTCGTGTGGTGTTATAGCCTTTTCTTTTGCTGCATCACACAAGCTGCTGGACATTAAAGCCTAATCAGCCAGAGAACAATCTGCATATTTTACATTTTGGTTACTGTTGATTTGAGTCATACAGCTGCAGTCCAATAGATGCAGAAAGCTGCTGCAGTCAGGGATAAAAAGAAGAAAAAAAGCCCTTTGGCAAGAATACTGGGAATCAACCAAAGTGACCTCATTTAGCTTCTAATTTAGGTTGAGTATAACGTCATAATTTGATCTAAAGTAGGGCTTGGCTATATGGCCAAAATCTTCCATCACTATATTGGTAATTTCATATCTCAATAATAATTACATTATAGCATGTTTTGTGGTGATACAATACATAAACATAGTTTTGTATACTCTTGTGTGACTCAAATACATTAAATACAAATGAGGAGTAGTTTCTCAGTAATATATATTTCTTATTCATATTGAATTATTGGCCAACCGTAAACAAAATACACATATTTCCATAAAATAAAGGGAACACAAACTAAATCATCTCTGTAATTCCTTCAAATGGGCTTCAGTGAGGTCGCACTTCCTGTTGCCGTCCCTGTCGTTGACATATTTACTGATTTAAAGATACCGACTGACCCACAGACTTCTGATTCCCATCACCTGGATTGGTCCGGTACATTTCTATTTTGGTCATCAGCTCAAGCGCACAATCCAATTACATGGAGGTTACTGTGGGGCTCTCTGGACGGGGACCTGCCTTTTTTAAATTAGCTGCAGAAAGAAGGCTGCACATTGTCACACGGTGTACAACTCAAATTTGCATTGTGTCCAAGTGACTTGTAAACAGAAGGCATATCAGAAAAAACACTTTGTAACCACTAATCTATGCATGTTTTATGTTGACGAGTACGTAGAGATCTTGTTATTTTTCTCATTGTTGTGACGCATTAAGGCCAGTTATGTAGTGCTAAAATGAATCATTTCAAATATATTACTTTCCATTTTCAGAATTTATCGGTTGACTTTATCGCCAAGCAAAAAGAATAATCTCATTATGTTCTACAGAGCAATACTGGCTAGTTTTGGAGTGGGTAAGACACAACTAATCATTTTAATGAAATATTAATCTATTTTTCTTTTAAGTTTCAATTCAGTCTTAAGAAGCAACAATGTCTTTTTAAAAGTGCTTGTTTTGTCTGACCAAAGTCAACAAACCTAAACATTCTCAATTTATAAAACTGACATTAAATAAACAAACCATCTCTTTCCTTTAACCTTTTTGCTTTATTGTTTTAGTTCTGCACTGGGTGTCGGCCCAACCTCAGAGCTCCTGCATATGCCTCACTGTTCAACCAGTCAGCGCATGTTTGATACCCGGAGCCACAGCTATGCGGGGCATGTAGCTGAGATTTTCGAGGTGTTAGAATCTCTTTTTGTTGAGCTCTGACAAAACCCAGACTCTCCCCGGCTTCTCTGCAAGACAATTTAAAGCAACTTTAGAGAAGAATCTTTCAGCCCTTAATGAGATTTTGAGCATTGTCAGCGGAGATGAGACAATAATCATCATGACCGCATGCGTGCAATAAAAAATAAAAAAACATCATAACATTGTGAGTTATGATTTACATTTTTTTGCAGGAACAACAAGGAACAAAGGCCTGGCTCCCGTGTGATGCTAGCAACACACATTTAGTGTAACTAAAGCGCTGCTCGCATCTGTATTTCCCCTTAAAAGTGTTTTAAAATGGAAATTTCTGTCAGTATAGTAGCTACGTCTTAATACTGATTTTAATCTCACTTCAGTAATTATTGTGATGCGATCATGCACAGAGAATTGTTCTGGCCCAGATAATCACAGTGTGAAATCTTCATGTCGACACAAGCCTAATTTGGGGGCACATCTCATTCATGCCTGAGCTGAGAAGCTTCTCTTTTTTTTTTTATCCGTGCAATTGAAACGATGAATACCTGTTCTGTACTCTGACACACAGGACCAGAAACATATGTTATTTTTGCTGTAGAAAATGTTAATCTGGCAAATACCATGTTTTTTTTAATTGGCTGCACACAAACCAGGATGTTTTTCACATTTTTAAAAGCTAGAAGAAAGCCACAGCAGAAGTCTTTTTTGTCATATATCCCTTTTGTACTTGTTGTTTTTGCCACCTTTTCTTTACAAACCCTCTAGATACACACCTGTTTGTCACACTTCAGTCAGCGAGATAAGTCTGGTGCTGTGTTCTCTGCCTAAACACACTCCCTGCCAATACAGACAAACATCACACTGTACTTTGTGTTTCACGCACAGACGCCGTTCCTTCCGGTCGTATGCAGAAACCTGCGTTACGGCAGGTGTGATTCAGTTGTGTTCCACGGCAAATCGGCCCCAGAAAACAAATTGCTTCTCCCCAGTCTTTTTCGGCACTTCCACTGCAGCTTATGTGGGCCCCTGTAATAGATTGCTGAATGAAACTGGATCTGTGAAGAAGAAGAAGAAAAAAAAAGGACAAGCACTCTGGGAGTTGCGCAGCCTGCATGCCTTTCGCTAAACAGGGCACTCACTGGGACATTTCCTCTGCAGGGCTTTTTCAAAAGGGCCTGCGCTGCAGTTCCAGCTAAGGGCAGTACAGTAGGTCAACTGCCGATAGAGTTACAACCTCTCTTTTGTGGAGGTGTTGGACAAATTAGACCTCACAACTGTTTACCCAGTCAAACAGGGACAGCTGCATCTCTCCACCCTCCAAGACCTGCCCCTGACTGTTGTCCCTTTGGGGAGCCATCTGTGAGGAATAAGCAGGCACGGTGCTCAAATGATTGTTCAACAGTTTCACCTCCGTCGCTGCTGGAGGGGGGGAGGTGATATGAATGGCCCCTTAACCGAATCAGCACGAGCTCTGTGTGTTATGTGATCCAGCTGCCATTTTAGCCTGTTGTTCTAATGAGAGCTGAGTAGTGGTAGGTGGTGCAAAATGACTGCTTCGCTGGGAACTACTCTGCTTTAAAGACTGGAGCAGCATCTGTACTGTAACAGTCAGATGCTGCTGTTTGCATCTCGCATCTCTTTATTTCCTGGGGAAGATGCAGCTGGGCTTGTCTCGTATGCAGTTTCATAGCTGGACAGATGGGTGTTTATAATATTCCGTTGAGCTCTTCCATGATAGAGAGATTAATTTAATTGTGCTTCCAACAGTAATGAAGCGGAAAATATGCTGATACCCCCATACGATCTCTTTGGATGCCGTCATAGCTTCAGGATTTGACTTGATAAGCCCATGAAGATGAGCTGTATTTAGTACGGGCTAATAGTCCGAGGGTGTACAGTGAATTTGTAATAACTTTGCGGTTTGTGGTTTAAATTCTGCGCAGGTCTGTCGTGTTTTGTAAATGTACAAGTCCGTCAAATAATGTAGGGTTTATATTGTCAACACTTTTTAAAACAGGTGGAGCTCTCAATAAGTCGTGTTCAATTATTTAATTAGGAGAACACACTCAGGAGAAGCATGTGGGAACAATTCAGTTTAGCAATTAAACCCAGATATCCACGAGAAAATCAAGGTTTCATAACACACCGTGGCTACCAATTAGAAATAAGAGCATATGTACATAATTTCTTTACGATCTTTCCAGGGCTCCGCTGTGAACTGTTAAGCTTTTGTATTTTACAAAGCACAAAGAGAACCATCAGAATGAATGCGTGTTTGAGGCCCCATTGATCTCATCACCCTTACCGCCACTCCAGAGTCTTTTGTGCTTCTGTCTTTTCATCTGTCATGTTCCTGATCGCATGGGGAGATGACAACTGCAGAAGGGAGTGTTAATTATTTACCAACATGCAGTGAGCTCCTGGGGGGGAAGGGCTGTAAGCGCAGGGTTTTCAGTAAATAGACTCTTTCTGGTACTGGTATCAACACCATCGCACCAGTGTATTCACAGGTTATCTGGAGTTAAACCATACGATGCAATGATAACAGAAAGGAGCATAAAATACTACTTCTGGTGAATTAATCGTTCCATGAATAAATGTGTCGGTGATGTTTATTTGTCCAGGAAGCCATTTAAAGACATATCCTTGAGATGCACTTCTGGTGCACAAACAGCTATGGTTTGACTAGTTACATTTTAAGAATCTCCACTATTTCTCCTCCTGATTGTAGTTTTTTTATTTTTTTTATTGTAAAACTAATTGGCTGACACTGAGCAGTAATGGACATATTTAAGGTGTTTTAAAGACATTTATTTTCAGTCACTCACAATGAACACGCAAAAAAGAAAACCAGTTGATGCTTACATTCTTCCTGCTAAACCCTTATATATCTATCGCTGTCGTATTTTACAAAGGACCTACACTCTTCTAGACCCTGAACCCCTCCCAATCTGAGGACATATATGCTCTGAATTGTGAAAATGACCGTAATTTAATAATAATAATTCCTGAGGTTCCATTTTCCAACCAAGGTTTTTTTCATCCATGTTGATCTGCGGTTTGTCCAAAATTGCGATCCGTCTTGGAAGTGCTGAAATACATGAAGGCAAATATCTGGTGACCTTTTGGCTGTATTATGTGAGCAAATACAACAAACTGATGTTCTCCCGAGCCACACACTGGTTCATTCATGTTTCTAAGCTCCTCTGCTAATGCAAGATTAGCATTGTGTGCTCGAGTTGAAAAGGCACGGCTCGATAAACCATGTGGGGGTGTGTGAGGCCAGCTTCTCCTTATTTATCAGCAGTGACACTATCAGCGGTGCCCTGTGAAAAGAGAGCCAGTCACTCAGAACAGTGGGGCCACCGCAGCTGTCAAAGCAGGATTTAAGCTACATTTCCCACGGTTGCCATGGCGACTGTGGGGAGTGATTATGAGAGTTTTTCTTTTTTTTTCTCCCCTAGAGCAGTGCTGTCGCACCAGTGGGTATTACCATAGAGGTTTGTGCCGTGAACATCAAAAGAATTACCAGATCGTGATCAAACGATTTTCTTTGTGCCCCGATCAAAAAAAGCTCTGTTCCGTGTTTGCAGAGTGGTAGTACTGTTATTTTCTAGGAAAGAATTATCCGACTAATATAAATCATTTTCTCTCTCTCCTTTTCTAGGGCAAAATGTGGTTAAATGGAACAGGAACGAGTAGACCGTGAGGATTCTCTAACCCTAGCCCCTGAGTCCCGACCGTCTGAGAGGGTGTCGAACCTCACTGAGGCAATCCTGGGCCGTTGGCACTAAAATGTCCCTAAGTGGTGGCACTGCAGGCGGGAAAGGTGTGGACTCTAATGCGGTGGACACTTACGATAGCGGGGATGAGTGGGATATCGGTGTTGGAAATCTGATTATTGACCTTGACGCGGACTTAGAGAAGGACAAACTTGAGATGTCTGGCACCAAAGACGGCATGGCGGCACCACCCAGTGCAGTGGCGGCGTTGCCCGACAACATTCGGTTTGTTAGTCCAGTGTCTGGAGCTCAAGGCAAGGAGAGCAAATCCAAATACAAGCGCAGCAAGAACTCTAAAGACAATAGTGGCAAAGCTTCAGCCGGGGACGGCGGCAAAAAGGAAACTACAGGACGGACTCAAGTGGAGCCGACGGGCACAGCGGTGAGCGCAGGAGCTGCTGGCAACAATACCACCTCTGGGAAGAACATGGAAAAGGCCGGCAAAGCCTCCAGAAGTGTGCTGAGTGGTAAAAAGGAGAAGGAAGGGGCTACCGGGAAAAGCAAGAAGGACAAAACCGACGGAACCCCGGTCGTGGCAATCGCGGCTGCCGAGAAGGATGTTGTGTCTCAAGCCCAAGTCGCTTTGGGGAATAGTCGTAATGCGTCCTTTGAGAACACACAATCCACAGACTTGGCAGAAGCCAATCAAATGGGGAATATTGCACTTGAACCTATAGGGATAGTACCAGCATTGACCACAAAAACTGAACCCGAGGAGGTGGAAAATGGTAATACTGAATGCAAGACGTTAAAGAAGGTGAAAAATGAGAAGGTAAGCTTTTCCCTTTTTGACATTCTTCTGATGCTGCATGGATTTGGTTGGCGCTGTGTTTCGTGTATCAAAAAGGGAAATGACTCCAGTAATTAGTCTCCTTATATCAAAGGAACCCACGGACAAACATCCTTGTGGTTCAAAAGTTGAACTCTCAAAGAAGCCCTGCGAGCTAGCCTGCCACCATATTCCGGAGGAGTCTGTAAAAGTTCTCAGTCGTTGAAATGCGTTGGCAACAGCTGTCTTTTATATAAAATACATCTGTGGTGGTGCATTTGTCTGTGTATCGTTGAAACAGTGCTGTCTTTCGTCAGTTTAATTATTGCGGTATGAATTAATCCAAGAGGATCGAGTGCTTTAGGCTTCTTGAAGTGTGCTTTGGGACGGCCTGTCGTTCACAGCAGGCTTGGAGAAGCACTGACATGTGATGCATTAAAAAAAAGACCTACTGCTGTTTTCTCCTTTTGTTACCACGCAGTGAATAAGGGCGCCCTTAACCAATAAGACGCTCAGACAGCTACAGGAAATGCCCCCCCGTCCTCCCTCTTCTTCTTGACAGCAGTGGGTTGATTAAAAGGAAGTGCCTTCATGTTTAAAAAATGTCTCATGTTAAAAATGAATCCCAGCGTGTAATGTCCTGTCCACCAGGCAGTAAAACTAATGTCAGGCAAGAATATGACATGTGTTGTCGGTCGTGTACACGGCACATCGCGCCAGCAAAGTGAGAGGAATGTCGCATCTCCTTCCACGTTTTTGTTTTTCTTCACACGATTTCTGCACCGACACAATCTCACAATGACAATATAAAGAGCCGTGTAGCTATTCACCCACACTTATCTTGTTCACTCATGGAGTTGATCTATCACCGTTTCTATTGTATGCCTCATAGCGGCCTTTTCATGCTCTGGCAGAATAAAAGACGGCAGTGCAGGGAGGCGCTGAGGACTGTTTTTGTCTGTCATCGTGTTCCATTCTTAATCCCACAAGCCCCAGCAATGCCTGGTGGAGCAGTGTGTGTGTGTGTGTGTGTGGGGGAGGGAGCCGGTGCAAAGCACGCCTTCGTCGTTTTTTCCTGCTGCTCTGAAAGTGGCGTGGGGGATGGGCTGCGAGGAAGCCTGTTTGATTCCTTAAATCCAGGACACCCAGTCATGAACACAAGCTGGAGAGCCTCCTTGGGCTTGCTGCTATGAAAGGGAATTTCAGGAGAGTCTTTGTAATCATAATGTATTTAGAGTGAAAGGGCTTTAGAGGGTGAACCACATGAATTGGTTTTCAACACCGGATAAAGGACCGAGGTCGTAGCTGCTTTTCAAATATCCAGCCTGTGAAAGGTATCCTTGAAAACGTGGCTAAAAAAGGATGTAATGATATTGCTGCTAACATCCATTTTGGCTTCATGAGCAGTTTTAAGGTTGGCAACCCCAGTTTAAAATAAAAGGGCATTTTTCTAAAAAGCAAACAAATAAATATATATTTATATTTCTGTATCATTTGTGCTTTGTAAATCAGCTTGTCATGTTTCTACATGGAGAAACTGGGATGTTTAATTAATCACATGAGGAAGAGGGAGGATATGTGACGGATGGATCCAAACCCAGTGTTGACACCAGTCAGGCTCTCGTACACATTTAAAAGACAACCCCAGCCTTATAATCCTGCAACTGGTACAAAGCCAAAGTTGAGGGAAAATTAGATGCTGTGAGAAAAATGAGTTGTGATGAATAGAGATCATCCTGTCTGGAGTAAAATAACTGGACAGCATGTTTTAAGGAGTTGCCCATTTATTCTCATGAAGGATAAACGCATACCCCCAAAAAGTCTTGAAGGCTGATGTGTTTGGTCCAATGGCTCTAATGATGATAATGCAAAGAGTAGTCAGAGTTCCTGTTTCACTCATACAATCATAACAAAAGAAAGGTCTTGAAAACAACAAATACATTTTTCTAAGGGGGGGGGGGAGATTTGATCGGTCCCTCGGTATTAGGCACAAGAGTGGAAATGTTAAATCTAGATTCCGATTAGCCAGCACCCAGCACACATACTGTATTTTACATGCCCTTCGACCTGAAACGGCGCTCGCTCTATAATGGATGTTCCCTCGGGCAACGGTAAAAGCAAAAACTGCTGCAAATAGCAGAAGACTCGCAGCCATATGGACAGACGAAATGGCACCGACCCGATCCTGAACTCCACAAGAACGTCCAGTCAGTAGAAACATGATCTCCACGCCTAAAATGAGCATTTCACGTGATGCGACTGAAGAATCCCATTCCACCACCACGCACTACTCTCAGCAGCTAACGTCCACAGACGAGATTCTTTTTTATTTTGCAGCTGGCACAAACTGAAAAATTGATACTGACTGTGGTCGACAAAGAAACCATAGCTGACTTGACTCACGACTTCGCTATATATGGCGTCCCTTTAAAATGTGAATTTGGAAAATAATTTAATCTTTACATCGCTGTGATAGAATTACATCGGTGAATATGGATCCTACACCTGTTGTCAATGTTTGATTGCCGAAGATAGTGTGTATATTGTGAATAGTTACATTGAATAATACGACACAGCGTTACTTAAAAGTGCTGAACACGAAGCCTTGAGCATATCTGCTGCCTCCACAAGGCTCTCAACATGGCGTCAAAGTAAACAAAGCACAGAGTAGCTCAGATTACAGACCACAGGGGGAGGACGGCTTCATTCTCTGCTCAGGTAGACATCACTCCACTTTGTCTTTACATAGCAGCAAGCGACTGTCTGCTATGTTAATGTTGAATGGAGGAGAGAAAATAAGTATATTTGGGAGTTCGTCAGCCTCATTACGTCTCGCCTGCTGATTTAAACGAACTAGCTGTCCCACGCCCAGTGTAATCCAAGCGCTAATCAGTATGTGTCTCACTAGCTGTCTTGTCCTCTGTGGTGGAGGTGTAACAGCGAGGCTGCATTGTCTGCGTCCTAAGTTAAAGCTCCCCAAAGCTTTTGGCTCTCGGATGCTGAATAAATCATCTCGGCTTCCTTCGTACAAGTGCTAACCACCTCTGAGTGTGTCTCTCTCTCCCACCTCTAATTATACAAAATCTAGAGGAGTAAGGCATTCGTTAGCCGCCTCGATGTGCCACTGGCCTTGATAAATGGAGCAGCTCTCATGGAAAATTACACCGGCAGGGTTACTTTGAAAAGTGGGGAGGGAGGGAGAGGGGGAAAAGAGAGAGAAAGGAAAGGCAGCACTTGATTCAAATGTCCAGCTCTGGTAGTAGAGAGATCTCACGAGAGCTAGCTTGAGATATTTATTTTTTCCTTTTCTCTCTGCGCCCGGCTGACTGTTGCTATTGTGTTACAGCTCGTTCCTTTTTAAGCAGTGCCAGGGCTTTTTAGAGGCTCTGAAAGAGGAGAGACTGTGACTTATTTTAAGAAGGGGAGTAAATTACATCAAGACGCTCGCTACAAAGTGAGCCTGTTAGCTTACCTGTCTGTGCTCTTTGTAAAGCAGATAAGCAGAGCCGTTTCTTGATTAACAGGCGGCACTTGAAGTGCTTGTTCAAATATTTTTCAGATCTCCTCGACATCTTGCACAAACGTGTATCTTGAGCTTTTAGATCTTACCTAAATTTACGCTCTTCGCAGACATCGGTGGCATATTAAGCCGCCGGTTTACAGAACTGCCTGTCTGGCGGTCGAATAGCTTCGGAAATCCCCTCAACACACACCTTTCTGACATCAGCTTAGGGCTGTGTCTCCAGCTCTTTGAGTAACTCAATTTCTTAGTTTTTAAATCCCTAGCCTTCTTCAAGTCGTACATTTGGACAACAGAGTTTTTAAACAAATACCCAATCGCATTTATCTGATCAATGTTCAGTGCCACAGAAAGTTGACAAATCACAGTAATGATTTATATGCCGGCCCCAGTTTCGTTGTGATTTCTGTGTCGGTTGCCTCTGCCTGTGTGCAGCATCCCCCCTCGGGGAGTCTCTCACTACTACAGGAAGAAAACATTTGACACTAATTGTTTTCCACGTCTGCCATTAGCAGCTGACTTCACAATAACGTGAAACGGTTTGAGCTTGTAGGCAAAAAACAAAATGCCAGACTCTATGAATTTTGAAAATATAATAGAACCAAGGACGTCGAATACAGACGCGTTGAACATTATGTTCTTTTTTTTTTTATCACTGAACAGCTGCTGGAATGGACATACAAATGATTTAGTAATGTTAGCATTGGTCGAGTGTTTTTCTATTTTCATTTAATGTAAACGAGCATGTCTCAGGGATACTGCTTGTTTCTGCAGACGAAGACGCATGCCATGCATCGCCCACATTTTCAAGGTTTACTGCGTCTTATCCCTCACTGACATGTCATTGCAAATCAACACAGCCGGTAGAATCAGTGTAAATCACAATTGTTTGAATAAAACAGCAGCAGACAATATTTATCCTTCAAAGCCCTCCATAAATATACAGTGGTTAAAAAACAAACTGTTATTCATATATTACCTAACCTAAAAAAATATATTCTCTAACCATAACTGCATTAGTATGTTTTCCCATGCTTATTGATGATGTATGTATGTATGTAGATGGGTCGGGGCTTAATAGACTAACACAACCTCACAGTACTTACTAGTGGATTGCTCCTGAGATGGGAATGCATTTTTTTATTAATTCCATCTCGATCTGCCACAGAACATGCATACAGCTTCCAAGATTAGTTGGCCCTCGCTCGTCATTTGGTACCAACTCCAAATGCTGCCAAATTAAAGAAATTTCAGTATTTTTAACATCCAACTTGTTTTCGCTTGCCGTCTCTCTCTTCCTTTTTATCTGAGGAAGTCGGTTGGTGGCAATAATGAAACAGTCGAGAGACATTTTTCAATGTATTATCCTTCCAAATACAGCCCCAGGCTTCCAGTTTGTACATTACTGGACCTTGAAAGACAGGCGCCACAAATGTAGACACCATTGAAGTGTCTATTCTAACACAATGTAATAGTTTTATCTTGCAAACCTCCTTGTAGCGATTTCAATAGTGTATTTCCATCACTAAGGGCACAGTCCACTATTTCTGCACCTACGCTTCACTCAGTTACATTTCCAAACATCTTCAGATTCACATTGCTGCATAGACCAGTCATCGACCCTTAACCCGAGAAAACCATATTCGAGAACCACCATTATGCCAGATTCCTCACAGCCCACGCGGCAGTCCACAGATTCAGATATTGAATTAGGAGAAGAATGCCGCCGGCCCACAAAGTTTATAGTCTTGTTGCTCAGGAAATCCCTGTTAAGGGGAACCACAGACTTTGTGTTTGGAAATATTTAATACTGGAACCAGGTCTTTCCAGTCGTAAACACTGCTGCCTGTAGTCACCTTGACCTCGGTGGATGTTTAGCCTGATTTGTGTCCCGTGATCTCACCGCTTCCTGGAGGCTTTTGGGATTTGTTGTCACTTTTGAGATCGAGTGTAAAATTAAGCTCGCTTTTACCACAAGTTCAATCTGGAACAATGAAAAACTTTGGAGGGAAATTTTTGGTTGCATTTATTGTGACTAGGGGAGAGAGCCTCGCTGGCGTCAACAATGATGTTGTTGTGATGAACATGCTGTTTTGTGTTAAACATTGTTTTCCGTGACGGTCTTTTGTCAACAGCATACTGTTTTTAAATCATACCTGACAATTTCCCCAAAGTGGAATGCAATATTGTTCCTTCGCTTTTTGTTCCTTTGGATAGCTTGGTTTTTCCAATGAGAAATATAATTATGCGTCTCCTGCTTTTCAAGTGTTTTGATTTCATTAGGTTTTATTCATCACAATCTGAGAACTAGCTCTTTTTGTATTTTGTTCTATAAACATGTTGGATTTATAGTATTATCATACTTGTCTGTGTACAGTGTTTCAATAGATTTTGAACTCAGACATAATATTTGATGGTTCTGTTTTATTCGTTTTCTATCATGCTTGTTGTTGTTGTTTTTATTATTATTATTATTATTATTATCATTACCTGCGGTCTGTAAAAGCTTCTGGCATTCAGCCCCTTGACACTTGGTAATTGTTTTATTTCCACATCAGTATCACCTAGAAGACATCATTGTACCTTCTTCTTTCAACACATAATTAAGAATCGACGTGAGTGTTTTCTACAGTGATGCAAAACAATGTTGGGCTACTTTTAGAGAAGAAGAAAAGAAGCGATCACAGATCTGTCAAACAAAGCCCTGTGTCGCGCTTTGTTTTTTCCCTCCCCGTCTTTCTCTCTCCCAAAGCTTTCCACGAGGTGTACTGCTGCGTCTGGATCGGCGCGCTACGAGGGGGAGGTCGGTGTGGGGGAAGGGAGAGCAAAGGCTTGTACCACTAATTCAGCTCATGAAAGACTTATGCTGCAGGAGCAGCTGTCTTCCATTGTCAGGGCTGCAAATTTCCAGTGTGCCTCATTGCGCCTCTCGATTCGTGAGTAGCATTAGAGAGCCTGGCAGGAAACAAACCGGGAAAAAAAGGGAGAAATAAGCGAGGGGGAGAGAATATCAAGACTCTCGATGGAGGCCGAGTTGTGTTTTTTTCTATTTTAAAACCATAGTGGGTGTGCGGTTGGACCAGTCTAATAATACACCATGAGCCTGTTCAGGCCTAGTGTGCAGTATGCAGATAGATTTCTTTTTTTTTTTTTAAAGGGCTCTGCTGTGGTGAGAGGGGAGAGAGAGGGCATTTGAGGGGGAGGAGGACAAGGAGGTGGTGAGGCTAAAGAACTGCCTGAGATTAGGAGAGGAGGGAGGGAGGGTTGAACAGTGTTATGAATGGATAGAGTCTTTAACCCCCCAACACACTGAATAGTTTGTCACAGGCTGCTGCGGCTGTATGTGGAATGAGAGGAGCTGGCTGAGAGCTCTTGGATTCCTGAATCCTTGAGGCATGTGGTCTGATTAGCAGAACAAAACCCACACAGTGGGGAGGAGGAGACGAGGCTCCCCCCCCCCTCGACTGGAATTTTCTACCAGCCAGGGACGAGGTGGCTGAAAGTTTGTACTGACTTGCTACGGTCGTAGAAAATAGTTTGCAGGGGATTTCTCTGTGGTTTCTTGCACAACTGCTGTTGTTCTGGGCCATGCGAAAGGAACTTCCTCTAAATTATTTCGTCGTTCAGACTCTTAAATGTACACGTTTTCCAGGGCGTATGTTAAAATAATTACCAATATCCAGACTTTTTTTTTTTTTTTAACGCATGAAACCCTGGCTGAGAAAACATTTGCAGTCCAAGAGCTTAACAGCTTGTGAAAGGTTTTTAGTTGAACAAAGAGGAAGTTAACAGCAAGGCAGTGTTTGAGCAAGAGTGATTAAAGAGAGGATTACGTTTCTCGCCCTCCCCCTCTAATACTTTTCTAAGGGGATTGTTTGCAGCCAGTTTGTTGTTAAATGGAACAAGTTTAGGGAAATCACTAACTCTTCAACTGTGAAATTCCTCATTTCATTGAACCATTGCTTGTTATCAAAGATAATTTATATCCTCTGAAGTACAATGTGTTTGGTTCACCACTTATGTTCTCTGCTTGTCCTGCATCAAGTAAAGATATTGAATGCTATAATAGTTAGACTCCTGAAACCTCAAGAGGCCATAGCGGCGAATTATTGCCTCTGATCAATGAAATGTCACTTGTACATATCCGCCAGCAAGTTTTATCTGCCATGGTTTAAGATTGTATATGCAAGAGAAATGACATGAAGACAAAGAAAGATTCTCTCATTCCCTCATTATGCATTATAATGCCTCATGCTCTTTGTTTTTTGGGGCTTTAGCTTCAAATGAAATAGAGCGTAACCAACTATTACTCACATTATCAATTCTATATTAAGTTATTGATTCATCCTTTGGTCTATAAAATGTCAGAAAACTGGGGGAAAAGTCCATCACACTTTTCAAAGTGACATCAATAAATGTCTTGTTTTGTCCGGCCAAACAGTCGAAAACCTGTACTAAAGGTGTACTATAAAGTAAGATATTCAAGAACCTAGAGCTAACAATAAATGGCTTAAATTATTAATCAATCATTCAAATAGTTGCGTATTAATGTTATTTATTTAACTAAAGGTACTAACTCCACAGTAGTTTGTAAGGTAGAAAGTGGACAATTACTTGGTATACTTTGGGTGAAGTGCTTTTTTGAGGTTTGTTTTGTTTCTGCAAACTAACTGCCTTTTTTTTTTTTATGCCAACATCTAATCTAGATGGGACGAGTCAGTCAGTCCAGGAAGTCCATTTTTTGCATCCCAAAAGACACGAACAGTCAAGTTTATTTTCTCTGTATACACTAGTCAGATTCTTAACTCAGTTCTGCGTCCCAGCTCCCGCTGTGTGATTATCTATAATTGTCCTAAAAATATCACTTGACTGGTATTTGTCAGCCTTTTGGGAAAACAAGTATACACACATGTGTGTGGCTTGTGTTTCCTCCGAGATACCGGACCGGAGAAACTCTAATGACACGAGGGTTGTCTACAGCTTTACTGTAGACAACTGTTCTACTCCATCGAAATATACATTTTCCCATGACTTTGGTGTTGTGGAACCATGCTTTTCCCCCAGGAATTTGAGATGTTTATGTTATCACAGCCCCACGGTGTCTTAAGTGTCCACTCCTGTCGCACCCAGCCAGGCTTCTTGTCGTTTTACCCTCCGCTAAACCCCCCACTGAGGTAGACAACTGAGCAAACAGACATAATAACTAATCCATTTTCTTATCTGTCAGATAGCGTTGTTCGGTGGCGTTTGTTTGTCGTTTTCTCTCCTCTCTGGTGTGATCCCTCTCGTTGCATTTTGTCTGGATGTTGAAAGAAAGGCTCGTCTGCCAGAAATAGAGCGGCGGCCCGCATTTCAGCCTGAGAAATTGGAGAGGCGAGTTGGATCATGTGCGTGCCCTCCCCTGCGCTCAGTCTGAGAGGTCAGCCTGGAGAGCAAAGCTTTTATACGAGCTTTTCTCTAATCCAGCGACTACCGTGCCCCATTTCCAGCATAATTGAATAACATCTGTTTAAATGTAAATAGCTGCTCCTTGTATATTAATAACATTTAACAGCGTCGAGGTCCTTGGCTTTATTTTTTGCGAGCAGAATGCTTTTGAAGGTTCGGTGCGTTGTGTCTGAGCGCACATGCTTCCAAGCTTGGAAGTACAGATCTGAGATGAAAGGATTTTCTTCCCCATTCTAATCCACACAGACAGCGAGGCCCTTGTGATTATTCCCACCCCCTTCCCTCCACTCATCTCTTTGAATGCAGGGCCCGTCTAATTCACCCTAAAAAAAAGGTTTCAAAAGGGGATTATACCGCTGATAGAAATTAAAGGGAGAACACGTCCGTCCTTCGGGAACAATGTCAAACATTCATGAGTCGATGCACAATATAGGGCTGAATTTGGAGCAGTTTGTATTTTGCAAGGCTCCTTTTTTTTCTCTTTCCCCCAATACCAAACTGCTCATTTCATGATGTATGAATTATATTTTGAGAGGTTATTAATGCAAATGCTTACGAGTTGTTACTGAAGCAATTCCCAAAGATTGGTTCACCCACAACATGCAGACGGCAGCAGTTAATAGTGTCTTCCTCTAAAGCGTTTTCAAGTTTCAAATTATCCAAATAGATTATTTTTTTGGAACAAAGAAATGTTGTCATTGTTATAATGCAAAAAGATAGTTTTTTATGGAAGTCTTTTAAGAGTGGGCAGAAATGATGTTCCAGTGAATTTAGAATTGATTCTTAATTACCATAAATCAGGATGTCATTAGCGTACATCAGCGAGGCCTTAACAGTACTTCGTTAATGTGAGGGAAAGAATATCGGCATAAGTGCTTTCCTCAAAGGCTTCTTTTTTGTTTTTTTTATTTGTCTTTTAGATATACGTAATCGCCACCGAGAGTTTTACACTGAACCCCTTCATGTTAAATGTGTCGGGGGGTGGGAAGAGCGTTTGAGAATGAGGTGAAGCATCTTGTTGCTCGCTGACCCGGGCGTCAGTCCAACAACTTAACGCTTCATCACCACTGAATCCCTTAAATCCTCACCCCCAATCTAATGCTCTTAAGGAGACATAGATAAATAAATAAACTATATACGCGTTAAGTGTACGGACATTGCCGCTCTGCTGCCCGAACTGAAGTTCTGCGTCGCTGCCAACTCCTTTCAAACCCGATGACATGGAACTATTTGACTTTGGCATCGAGGAGTCGGTCACTGTTTACATGATCGTTTTGAATTAATGCAGCTGGCAGAGGCTCTTCGACCAAGGCCAGACTTGGCCCGTCAAGAGAGTTGAGAGTATTAAAATAACAATATATGAAGAGTTATGAAGACGTTATTGTGAGCAGAACGACCGTATGAAACCAGCTCTGAAGTCATCTGCAGTGTGAAGTTCCTGTTGAGTTTGGGAAATATTTAATGCCAAACAAAAGCCTCTCCTGTCCCGCATCCAGTGAACACTCTGTGTGTGTTAAGCTATTTATTGACTAAATGTTGAAAAATATTGGAATTTACATCATATACCTCATCTGCAACGTCATCTTTTTTATTCCTCCTCTTTGTCCAGCAAATTAAATCTTCGTAATACTGCAGACTTCTGATCCCTGTGTCTTTATAGATTATCTGCACCTACATGATTTACTACATTAAAAGCCTAAGAAGTGATAAATGTAGGTCGTCCTCTGCAAAAAATAAAAAACTCCCCTCAAAAATTGGTTGAGTGCCAACGACTTCTCCAGTGTGTGTGTGGAGGTTTGATTTTTCTCATGCTGCTTCCTCTACTTAAACAAGAGTACCACATGCATCAAAGTCACCCCTGCCACAGCGCAGTCCTCTTATGAATGCTGATACGCTCAATGGAGACCGCATTGGTGTCCTTGAATACAGAAGCGTTGCATTATCTGTTGCAGGCAGAGAAAGAGTCCCCCCTGTCAAAACGGTGTTCATCAAATATCATGCTGGGAGTTTTCCCTTTCCTCTTCCAGACCCTTTCCGTCAGCAGTCTTGTAAGGGTTTTGTTTTTTTATACACGGCAGTTTCGGGTGAGGTTACAATGTGAGGAGAACTGCTGGAAATGATTAAGACGAGAGAAAAACGAAGAATCCAGGTGGATGTTGGTGCATCAGAATATCCCGTCGGCCAACACCTTCGCAGCTATTATTCTTCCTCATTCACACAAAGGCATTTTTTTTATTTTCCCCCAGTACACCCAAAATAATTGACTTTGGGTTGGGAGGAAACCAGAACCACCTGGAACAAACCCGTGCAAATGCGGGGGGAGCATCCAAAGTCCACACTGAAAGCGTCGGGGCAACTATTCTATGGCCAAAAATTCCTATCATGGTATTTTGTAAGATTCTGGCGGTTTCACGGTATGTTTTTCCAACTGTAAAGCTGTTGCGAGTGGTGAACAGCTGTTTTTACGTTGGTACGTAGAGTGTTAGGAAGCTAAACATGGAGGGACTTAGGACCCAGGGAAACTCCGTCGCAGGAAAAGACAGACCGGAAGAGTCTGTCTTCCTGTGACAGAGTTTCTGTGAAAGTGTGCGAGCTCTACCCAGCATGCAGTTCGGCGGTGTAATTTTATAAATGTACAATTATTAGTGTTACAAATTGTTTGTCACAAACTGTTGTGTCGTGGTGTTTTACCCTGTTAAAGAGCGTTTGTAGTGGGCTATTAATTGTTGTTATAAAGTTAGAAACCATGACTGTCTCAATACACGTAAAGCCTAGTTTATGGTTCTCCGTCACACGACGTGACGCCGTCGTTGAGCATTCGAAGTTGTGCGTCGAGGGACCGCGTTGCTCTGCAATTAACCGCATGCCACCAGGGGGGTGTGCCTGTGTGTCTGTGTGGTTTCAGGGGTTATAGCCGAATTCCGGTCACAGTAAACAATGGCGACCAAGTTGGAGCGGCTGCATTAAAGTTGGAGCTCATCAATATTGAAGAGCAAATGCTTATATTGCAAATGTTGAAGCGCAGGCGACAAAGAAGACGTTTGCGTAGGTGGTCTGTACGACCACTAAACCGGTCGAGGCTGGGAAAAAGCAACTGCCGGAAATTACGTTCTGAGCGGACCAATCACAGCGCTTGTGGTCCGCGTCGTTAGGATTTTTTGGAGGTGCGCGTCAGGCTACGGCGTAGGGGTCTGCGTCGACGGCGTAGCTACGGTGTAGCTACGGCGTAGCTACGGCGTAGGTACGCCGTCGACCTGACGGAGAACCATAAACTAGGCTTAATACAAGTAGCTCCGACCGTGGCGCCCTCCACGGTAAGCTGTGAAAAATAAATGTTGCTGCCTGCTGAAGAGCGACAACTGTTGTTACGGCTACGCACCGGTATGATGGTATGTGAACAATTCATACCGTACGGCAATCTGAAACCGATATACCGCACAGCCCTACATGGTGTGTGTCCACTTTTCTCTGGTCAAGGCAAAAGCACAGAATCTGTCAGCAGGTTTGCACGTCATTCACTACCGAGCATGTTTGTAACCGGTACCGACAACGCTAGCTGTGGAGAAGCTAAACCCTGCACTTTGTGAAACACAATAGCAGAGGATGCTAGTCACCGTGTGAAATCTTAGTAGCGGCGCTCAATGAATATAGGGAGTCTACTGTTCCCCTGCCATAGTTTGAGTCGTATAAGAAAGAGATTGTTGGCTTCACAGTATTATTAACCACCTGACGCGTCACTCAAACTGCCTTCTGGACGTCATTTGAGTGATGTGCATCTACAGTGTTCAATAAAGACCTGAGCCATGTAGCTAACCGCTCACTTTGACCAGACATACAAGCGCCGGAGTACTTCTTCTCTTCTGCTCTTTAATGTCGATACTTTCCAAAGCCGCGTGTCCAGCTGACAGTACGCAGACGCCAGATGTGTCGTATAAACACAACTGTCAAACGGACTCGGACCGGTTGTATTTTTTTTGGCCGTGTCTGCACCTTTTGGATGTCCTTGTTGCAACTGTGAAGTCCTTTTTTTGAATTATGGATAAATTAGTGAAGTAGTGGGGTTAGTGCGTTTGTTGGTCTGGTGCACAGATGGGCCGAGGGCTTTTTGTGTTGCCACGTTAAGGGCAAGCTTCCTGAATTAGTGATTCCATATAGTTGTTGTTTTTTGCCGATGCATTTTTTTACAGCCCACCCAAATAATGGACACTTCACTGAGTGGGCACTGATAGTTAAAATAGTCCTGTGCGCATTTCTTTCCCTCCACCTTTATCCCAAAAGGACTTCAGGGTGTTTGTGTTGGGGAGAGGAGGAGGAGGAGGATGTGTTGAGTGGATCAATGAAGGTGAAGTTGATATGGAAATGAGCTTCTCTTTGTAGTGGAGGCTGGGGAGTTGTTTAGTCCTTGGCGAGGAGCTGAGCTCGCACATTCAATTATGTTTGGTAAGTGGGGCTTCGCTGTCCATCTGGAAAACTAAATTATACTTAATCACATCCATTAGGTTTATGTATCCCTTGAAGAGTGAGACATTTTGCTGTTAAATCCAGTCACTTAAGTCATATGTCACAATTATTTGGGTATATTTTTGTTGTTAATAATACAGCGGAGGATGTTACTCCAGAGGTCCTGGCAATTTGGTCATTGCTGAATAATGTGACATTCAATATAGCTTTTTGAAAAACACAATGCTTTGTTTCTGTGCTACTCGACCTTCAGACTAAGCCTCCCCTTTTATTATGATCTGGGGTTTTGTCCTGATCTAGTTACCTCAATGTATCCACTTGATTCCTGCAGACCGTATTCATACATCGGTTCATTGTATTAGATGTGCAGTTGGTGGCTGCAGGATTGGATTGTCTCTCGTGAATTAGGGTTTATTGACAATTAGGTTATTCACCTTGGCGTTTGTCGCATACGATGAACAATACGCAAATTAAAGATGTTAAAATACAGGGAAAGTACTGTTAAGAACATAACAGTTTTTTTGTAGATTTTTTTAATATCTACTGTGAGTTTAATTATTTCTTCTGCTCTCATCTCAAATCCTATATTGGGTATGAATTATTAAGCCCTAAGAAGCAAAGTGTTGCGAGTAAATGTACTTGGGAAAAATCTTAAAATAAAAGCCAAATGGAGCATGACAAATATCTTTTTGCCTGATGTTCTGCGGCTATCTAAAAGACTCCACAACAAATTCTCACATGTTACGTCTTGAAAAATTACAGCTATGTATCTAGATATTTGAAAGTCACGCCACCTTAAAAGGCATTTATCTTCTACCCTCTGGCTCTTAAGACTGTCAGTTTGACATAAAGTCCTCAGGATAAATAAAGACAGAGGTAACATCTGTGTTTATGGATCGCAGGAGGGAGGAGGAGGAGGGGGGTGGGGCGACTACAATGACTGCACTGACTGTTTCTTTTTATCAGGGCATTAGCAGATTAGGCACTCAAACTAACAAGGTCATCAAACTCTGATGGCTGAGAGCAGCAGACCTCTGCTAAGCGGCTGACAGAAAGAGAGAACGGGAGCTTTGGTGCGTTATAGTGGGTTTCACTTCGCTCCCTCGACATCCCCTCCATCTGATTATTAGTGCTTTTTAATGATCTGAAGGGCACGGGGTATATCATTTCTTTGGATTCCCTGCTAGCGGCTGCGTTGTGCTGACACGCCGCTACACGTCCTCTGATTAAGCGAGCGTCTCGGGGAGCATTTCAATCTGCTTTTGTTGTCATGCCAAAGTGCATCTACTGAGTGGTTCCGAGCAGCTTTTAGATTGATTTGATACTTGCTAACGGAGATTTATTTCCAGGTCATCCCTGTTTTGGCATGTTCGGAGCTTCTCACTTAACTCCCTGGATTACACTCAAGTCAGCTCCGGACTATAATTATCGAAAACAAGACATAAATGTGCTGCGTGGATCAGAAAATAAACTGCGGCGTTAACTCGCCCTGTTGTGGGACTAATAAAGGATTATCTTATCTTATCTCGTGCTCTTCCAGTGACCCGCCATTTCAACTTTTATTTCCCCCTCCTACTCGCAGGAGCGTGGATTTGTCATGAGGGTGCGAGCTACAGCATCCGTTGCGCCCAAAGGTGGTTCAAAGGTGTAAAAGTCTGCCAGGCTTTTAAGGAACGTAGCGCTCGGTAATGGTCGCACATCACCGTCCATTAAGATAGACACGGTTCAATGGGAGCTCTGTGAGGCGGCCAGCAGTCGAGGTCGCTTCGAGTGGCAAGCCTGAGTTAACGTAGTGGGAGTGAGTGCGGCTCGAGCAGTATCTGCAGAACACACACACACACACACACACACACACACACACACACACACCCCTCTACTCCCATAGCCACGGTCTTGACCTCTGCACCTTTATCACCTGCTTATCCATCCGAGCAGCTGAAACCTCTGCTGCATTTCTTGCCTATAATAGATTTTGAAAGCTCATAACGTGGTTCCCCTTGACTGTAATATGAGTTGTTTTGTTAATGTTTCATTATTTACTGTTGGCCCTGTTGCCAAATTCAACTTAATATATCATCCAATGTAATGTAATGTAAGTTTCTACACTGTGGCATCCACATTGAAAGTGACATGTCTATGTTGTGCTAAGTATAATATTCTTTGTTTTCTGTTTATTTTTGTCAGCCAATATAACACAAAACAATGGAAAATAATACGGTATAATGCATTTTTTTTTTTTAGCGTGTTCCTTGATGTGTGGCTTTTGGATTGTCTTTCTAATGTTTGGGGAAGGCACCACCCGCAGAATGCTCGTCAACACAACAGAGAACATCTATTAATAGTTTGAGGTTAGGGGCTCTGGGGAAATCTCCCAGCCTGAATAACAACTTGTATTCCTTGAATAATATGTGGGACTTGATAAATATCTTTTGTCTCTCAGATGATAAGGTTAGTGTGTCTAGGAACATTTATTTTAGCTCGACTGCTTTAGGCTTTGGTAGGTACCCGGCGCTGGAGTTTTTGGTCACAGCTGTCAGTGTTATGATGAACGGTTCGCCACACAGGGAACTAGATTTCTCTCCAGCCTGATCTCAAAAGCCCTGGTCAAAGAATGAATCACTGGTATTTGAGTGGAAGTCTAGGTGGCTGAGCTGTTGACGACAGCGCCTGTTTGTTGTCAGGTTTCCCTTCGCCGTGAGATAAGGTTTATGACTATGGAGAAGGCTGGCGAGAGAGAGAAGTCCTTATCAGCTCAGCTTTGTTTTATCTGTTTTTTCTCGCTGGCGGCACCGCCTCTCTCTCTCGCTCGCTCCCTCCCAGTCGGACGCATGTGGGTGACCTTGACAAGAATGTGGTTTATTGTTGTAATAGATACTGTTGTTGTCAACTGACCTGTGGTCAGTGGGAGGATGAGAAATGAGAGAAAGGGGGAGGAAAACAGGGAGAGATTCAGCAAATGGAGTGTAGCAGAAGCCACATCCAGACGGGATGAATCTCTCCACCCATTAACAGGGAAACCACAGAATAATCAATTTGTCAATCATCAGGAAATGAATCTGCATTTGTTTTCTTAATCACACAATCTTTTTTTTGTCATTTTCTTAGCAAAATGACACAAATTCCCTGTTTGCAGATTCTCAAATGTGAGGATTGTAAGCTTCTTTTGGACATGACTATCTTAGTTTTTTGCACAGTTGGTCCGACAAAAAGACATTTGGAGATGGCACCTTGAGCCGAGGGAGGTTATAGCAGACATTTGATGCTATTCTTTGACATTTTACAAAAAATGAATAGGTTAATTAAAGAAGTGACAAAAACTAGAAATATAATTGTCAACTGCTATACTCCGCTGTATTCAATGTTGCACGCTAACCACCAACTGTCAAACCACAGACTATCTTCTGAACCAACCAGGCAAGAAGAATAGTTTTGTTCCCGTTAATAAAGTACAGCCACAGTACATGCAGCCACTTCCTCAGGAAGGCTTTCAACATGTTTTTATCAGCAGTGAGCACAAAGGGATGTGCAGGTTGCCCTGCTTCTCCGTGGAGATCTTTTCAGCCCTCTTAATACCTCCCGCCCTGAGTGCTCTTCTAACCCAACCCCCACCCTGTCATCTAACAAACAATACCAGGCGTAGGCTGAAGTCAGCCGGCTGAGCCAGGGAGAGAGGGGAAGGAAAGGAATTGGGTTGACAAGGTCAAGCTTGAGCCAAGACAAGAGGAAAGTGTACCAAGCCACCTGGTTAGTGTGTGTCTGTGTGTGTAAGCCATTCGACCAACCAGGCACCCAGCTTACCTGCCAGATACTCTGAGATAAGCAGGTGTGAACTTTTCTTCGTAAAGGAAATTCTGTGCTATTTTCAATTCTTCTTTTTATTTTGAGAATTGCCACAATCAACAGAGGAAAGGTCGCTGACTTCTCATTCGGCGCCACCATAACGTTGATATCTGTGGTTTTGAGCCGCGTGTCTTTACTATGGTTGAATGAATCACCGTGAAATTCGGTTAAACGTTCACATCCCTCAGAGTGAATTGTGACAACAAAATGCTCATCAGTAAATGTGATAGCGTGCCAACACACTGACGGAGCCTTCTAATTGCGCAAATGTTAGAAATAAGCAACACTTTACCGAAGTTAATCTTCACAGCGTTGCTCATACGGCTGTGGTTCTGTTTGAATGCATGAAATGTGAATGTTCGAGCTAAAACGGGTTGTTAAGTTCCTCTTTAATAGTCATTTTTTTATATAATACCCTAGAAAGAGCATTTATAGCTTCTCTATTTCTCTCCACAACTTGGGTTTTATTTTAATTGCTGAAATCTGGGGACTTGGCGACTTTGCCAACAGCAATGCAGCGACTACGAGCATTCAAACAGCCAGAGAGGTTATTAACAAACCCCTAATTTGACCAAATACTGGTCTCGTTCCACTTTTGCAGTTTCATAGTCGTAGTAAAAGGAGAGTATTTTTTTTTCTCTCTCCTTTTTTTCTCTCCCGAATGTGACTTTTCTTAAGCGGGCAAATTAGGCCACTGCTTCATAAGTGAGCAAATTGGTGAGCTCCACTTATCTTGGCTCAGTCCTCTACCCTGCGGTCCCTTGTGCCTTCTGTCTTTTTATATCACTTTTACTTCCCATCATGTTGCTGGGAGCTGCAGGAGAGCAGACTCTTGACTAATGTATGTCGTCCTTTCATCTGGGAATGTCTCCACAGGTAAAAACCACTCACGCCGTCTGAAGAGGTTTCTCTCCGACGAAGCTTTGTGTACTTTTTTTTTTTTTGCCATGAGTATAATCAACCTCCGTTGAATAGTAGCTCTGATGAATGTGTCGCCCCTAAAAAGATATTAAATTTGATTACTACTGAAATTTACAGCAAATGCAGAAGCGTTGCCGTCTTTCTAACCGTTAAGCTGTAATTCACAGCTGTTGCCAAAAGGCTGTGAGATGAAAGTTTACTCGGTGCGGCATGCAAAGCTGTTGCTCGTACAGACGTTTTTCATGTTTATGTCTCGACATTCACGGCTCTGTATCCGACCATGGAGGCTCTGTTGCGTCATAAAAAAACGAGCTGTAACGTTAAGTGCCAAAATGTGTCCGAATTTCCTGGAGCCATTTAGTAAATTACATGTTGTGTGAAGGTTGAAGTGTTTGTTTTTTTTTCGTTTTTTTTCTTCTTTTTTTTTTTAAAAGCTTTTAAGTTAACAAATGTGTTTTATGGTATTTTCAAACTTAATTTTCACTCTCAGGGGCGCTTTATGAAAATGTGTCATTTATGTGCCTGTAATGTTAACAGTCATATGGCGAACGGCAATATTGTTCAAAGACAATAACTGTTTACGGTTGGAGCCCGGCTCACTCATTATGTCTCCATAGAGATTGTGGGTCACGGGTGACCAACTTCATCACAGCTTAGTTTCCTCTCGGTAATATTTATGTGTGGCGGTGCTTTCCTGAAAGCACAATTAGCAGCTAAAACCGAGAAGAGTTGCCTAGGAACCGAGTGCCTGTTACTAGCTGGTGGTCTACAATAGATGTCAGGTGTTTTCTCTTTCAGTTTCTGTGATTACTCCGAGCTTCAAAGGGAGCGAGTGTGGTTTCAGTAAAGGAATTAGGCCAGTGTTCACTGTTTTGAAAGGAAGCGGGTCGGCTCTCACGTCTTGAATCCAGCCACTTTACGTCTCTTTTTTTTCCTTCTTCTTCTCCCGTCTCCCGGCTGATGTAAGTAGTCAAATTAAATGAGGCTTGCGCATTTGTTTTCAATTGTGGCTTAATGTTAATAACCATGATACTTCAATATCACGGCTCACTTGGAAAGCTGATTGTCTGCTGATCAGACTCCACGCTGCTGCTGTCGTCTGGGCTGGTTAGAATTTGAATGCGGCTTTCCTTAAAGTCTCAGCGAAACGGAAGCGAGAGCGTCTTGAGCTTCTGCACTGTGACGTATTCCCCAATGAGATGAGACATTTGAGCGGTGTGTGTGTGTGTGTGCAGAGGGATTTAAATCCTTTGCATTTTGTTGTGCTGCAAAAGGTGGGCGGGCTTATAGTGTTGTCAGAAAGTATTATTGGTTGGTGCTAGCTTAGGTCATCATATTTTGTTTTCTGAAGAGAAGATTGGATTGTGGTTAGAATTATTATGTTTAAATCAATTATGTGGATTTAACAACGTAGTACAGATGGCCCCACATTGTTTCTGTGGCGGCCGAATAAAGGAGCTTGGGTCCCTTTTTTCTTTTTCTTTTCTCAAACGCTTCTTAACTGGGTGTCATTTGGCGCTGAAAGAGGCACCGACCGGAGCCGGCGAGAAGTGTAATCTCCACCCACCTTTGACCTCACTAACTCACCAAAGATGTCCACAGGGTTTGCCCCGGGTGTCAAAAAGAATTACATAATTGAAGCGGGACCACAGAACTCGGCCGCCTAATAGCACTTCAGCAAGGAGTCCTTTTTTTACCAAATAATGGCCCCTTGTGTCAGGAAGAATTACATTTTCTCTTTTCAAGGCAGATGTTTCTCTCTTTTGATGTTGGAAATGGTGTTGAACTCCCCAGGCTTTATCACGCTGGAGAATCTATACTGTTCAACGGTTAAGCAATCAACAGGTGCCAATTTAGATCAATTATAGTCTTCTCTGACTTTGCTACAACTCTATCAAAACCTTGACCCATTTCCAGACCTTTTCTGTTTGACAACATTCAGAATGGCATAATAATTTATCAGTCATGAAAAAAAAGCCAGATAAATGGGCAACCCTTTACTTTCAGTGCCCTATTTAGCATTTTTAAGCAGTACACTTGTATTTAATGATTTATAGCAAAGCAGATAAGTGTTTATTAATGTATTTGTCAACAACGTTAACTCCTCTTGTGGACACTTGGAGGCTGAAATAGAAACACATAATTTATGGCAATGTAGTAAAAGCCACTCTTTTGTACAGTACTTGCTCCTCAATAAAACAAGATCGACCCATAAAGCGCTATTTTCTGATAAAGAGAGAGACTGAGATGATAAATCCACATCTGTGGGTTAATCCAAATGACCCAGTGTGCGTTATCAGACTTGACCTCAGGATTTTATTTCAAGTCGGGTTAAACGCAGGTCTGGATTTTGGTCTGAAATGATAAACACAGACTTCCAACAAGCATGGGTATCCCTCCTAATGTTATAAACTGCATTTCAATCGAACGAGCAGATGCACAAAATTGGCATGTAAAAGAGAAAACTGCTTATCATGCTTTTATTTTTAATTTTTATAGCTACTAATACAGCAAAAGCTCCAGAAAGAAATGTGATTTAATGGTTTAGCGGTGATGTGTATTGAACTGCTGTTGCAGACATAATTCTGTGTGACTTGTAACAGCAGTCACATATGAAAGGGTAAAACCACGACCATGAACAGATTTATGATCCAGTGTCAAACATGAGGTTTGTGTATGAAAGGTCTGTTGTTGAGAATGAACTCTGGAAAAGATAATATCTGTATTATACATATCACAAAGTCACATGGTTTTGAATCCAGAGCCGTAATACTTTTTAGCTGGTTAAAGAAAACCAGTCCAGCGATTAACTGCGTTTATTAATGTCAAATGATCCACGATTACAGTCAGGTGTTGGCTCCCTTACATATCCTTTTGTTTGCATTGTTGTTGTTTTTCACTCGCCGGTATTTGTATGATTGGCACGCTTGTTTTCATGAACTGACACTACCGCACCAAAAGGTATTGCAAAACAAAACAGCCAGGTAATTTCTTGTGACATTTACGGTACTATTAATTTAAAAGCAAGAACAGTGGGAGAGAAATATAGCGATATTACTTGTCATATGCCATAAATAAATATTAACATGTATTCAGTTCTGCCTTTTCTGCTGCTTTCAGTACACTGCAAAAAAATGAAAGGGAATTATTTCCACTATTTTATTTAACAAACTAAATTGTTTTACTGAATACAAAAAGCACCAATACGAAAAGATGGTTACAATTTAAACAAAAACTAAAAAAATCCCTGGGTGCAATCAGGCTTTCACAATGTGATTATCCTGCAAGTTGACGTTGCGATGACTATTTAAAACAACAACAGCTATACAACTGTATTCTAGTTCCCCAGTCGCCAAGACAGGTGTCTCCATATGACACTGCAGAGTAATCCCTTCGTAATCCTCGCCCGAGCTCAGTGCTCAGTTTCTTAATCCCAACTCTAATAAACAAGTTAAAGCCAAACTTAATGTGTCCAGAAAAAGGGTGCAGCAAGTGTCCTGTCTACCACGGGTGAGTTATTGTGCGATCACTGCAAACCCAGTTCACCCCCTGTCAGCGCTGTGAGGTATGCTTGCAGATTCATAGGATCTTTGTCCGTCAGTTAAACATTATTCTGGCTTGTGTGTCTTTTCTCAAGCAGTCGGCATGGGGTTTCAGTTAAGAAAAGGTTTGCGTGACACTGAGGCATTGTGTGGTTTTGGGGGAGATTTCAAAATCCGTTTGTAAAGTCTTGCGAGGAGGGAAGGAATCATGGAATTTGGCATTGGCTGAGCACCGAGTTGAGCCTTGTGTAATTTGACAAGTTGTGTAGTTCAGTTGCATGTGGGGTTTTTTTCCCGGGGGAGAGAAGAAGAAGAATAATAAGAAAAAAAAACCCTGACAAGACGTCAGGCATTTCCCTGTGTGGGTTCACATTCTGTAGCCCCAGAGTGAAAGTCCTTTTGTTCACTCGTCCATTGATAGAATTTGGAAATAGAGCGCCACTGTTCATGCACATTGTACACTGGTCCCATATCCGCCGTGATCCTATTCTATTTCATTTGTACCATTACATATTAGAGAATGGTTCTTTTATTGTATAGCGGCGTTAGACTTGATTCTCCTGTCTTCTGTGGCTTGCTCGGTACCAGGATATATGTGGAAGAGATGAAGTCAAAGTCCATCAAGGAAAAGGTTACACTCTATATGAAAATGTAAGACACGGCTGTGAAATTCATCAAGATGATTTAATTTCTAGAAAGTGTATCGACTTCTGGAATATTGGATGGGATTCTTCTGGGAATCGCCAGCGTTCAGTGTTCATTTAACAAATAAATGAAAGGCTTCTCATACGAAGGCTTTTCTTGGAAACCAGGTGAATCCTTGGACTTGTTCTTTTCTCTAATTCATCTACATGTGATTAGCCTCCTGTCATTTTAAATTTGCGTTTATTACCGTACTCATCGCAAACATATTTTGTGACTAGAAGGACTGGCAGTGGGGTCTTTTTAGCGTGTTGTGTAGTCGATGGGGAAAAAACTATTAGGGATTAATGATTTCAGTCATTTTGTAAAGCCTTCAGCTTCTCTCTATTTTGTCATTGTAAACTGTATAAAGACCTTTTCATTACCGTTCTGTGCTCGGGCAACAGCTTTGGTCCACGTTGCCTTCCTGTCAGCTGTTTCTTTAACATACATTGCAACAGGAAATGCAAAGAGGCCCATTCAGAATGTTAAGTCTGAAAAGATCTATCTAGTAGTGGACTGTTGGTTGAACAAAGCAAGACATTAGTCATTTCTTAATCAAGAAAATGGGATGCAGTCGGTCACTTTTTAGCTAATAGTGTGCATGTGTAGGAGAAAATACTAACGGCTAAAGGGAAGAAAGTCAAGGCTGGCTTGCGAGCGGTTCATAGGGCCTCACCCCGAGTCGTGTCCAGATGAGTCGCCGACACACACGGTATCAATCAAAGAAGCTCATGTTCCCGTTTTGTTGTTTGCTGATCTGCAGGTCGTCTGTTGAACAATTTTTTGACTAGCAAGCAAACAGATGTAGGCTCTTACCCCTGACAGTAGATCAACCAAGTAAACAAACCTCGACGTGAGTTTATTGATGAGCACGACCCGCTACCAGCCAGCCAAAAGAAAGAAGGAAATTGACAATGTGAATCTAATAACACAAGCTTACTACCCAACAATTTCATTAAGGAAAGGTTATTTCCAGGCCGCCATAAAGTCGCCTTAGTCGAGTCAATTTTCCAGGAGGCTCCACATGAACCTGTGGGCACCTTTCACCGTTGGCTGTCACTCCGAGGGAGGGTTCATTGTGTGGTCATGTCTGCGGCGCTCTGCGTCTCCATAAGACCCGGGAACAGTGTGCGGTGACAGCTTGGGTGATTACCTGTCCCGTCTCATTCACTCAGCCGGCCTGCAGCTTGGCCACATCATGCATCAGAAAGTGACACGCGGTGATTACGTTGTCGTTAGGGCCTCGCTCTCCGTCGCTCTCTGCACACGTTAATCTGCTCGTCCTCTGAGCACCGGGCCTATCCGCGCTCATTTGCTGTAAACCATGAAATGTGAGGCTTCTGTGATGACAAGTCTTGAGCTAGCATTACATTTCATCAGGGACTAATGTTTGGTTTTCGAAGCACTCGGTTCATCACGGATTCATATTCCGGTGATTGATCTCAAATGTGTCATGCGGTATAACTCGCTCTCAAATACTTTGATTTATAGATCACGATGAATCACACTATCAATCTACAATAATCAAGTTCATTCATATTGCATTAAAAAAAAGTTCACTGTGCGAAATGAATTTAGAAGCATCTGTTTAAAAAAAAAAAATACACCTTGAATGGAGACACAGCAGTATTAAAAAAAAAAAGTAACATTTAAATGCTAATCATTCTCACCCATTCTCACAAAGTTTATGCTTTTATTCTGTAGGTTTTCTTCACTTGCGTGACAAAGTGTGACTCATGAGTGCATGATTGCAATCCTTTCGAAACCCTAAAAGACTGGATGAATGGCGAGCAAAAAGCAGAAACAATATACTTCTATGTCTAGTCTAAATGTAGTAACGAAGCATCCTCGTGATGTTTGTAGGCCACTCTAAAAGCACTAAATCCTGTAATTTCCCCACTGCGGGACTAATAAAGGATTATCTTATCTTAAATGCAGCTGTATATCAAGTACAGTTGAGGGCAAATGTCAGTAGTTTTATAGGTGTTTGGTCAATGGACTAATCGAAAGTAGGATTCCTCATCTGGGAACCATGAATGAAAATGTTGTGCTCGTCCATCTAGTAAATGCTGAGACTTTTTTCTCTCTCTGGATTTATTAAATATTTGACCTGCTGGTGGCGCTAGAGGAAAAATCAGGGGCTCAGCGGTCGTTGGGATACATCTTCTGGGGACCATGAAATTGTACCAACATTTTCGATCAGGACTGAGCAGTAACTCCGATTGATGCTGCGATAAATAGTTTGACTTCTCCACATCATGCTCAGTTAGGAACAGGAAGTAGATTCAAACCATCATTTAAAGGGGCGTGCAGGCTCGTTTTCTAATGCATCCATTATTATTTTGTCTTCTAAAGTCTAATTGGATCCAGCATTGTTAGGGTATGCCCGAGCACTGAGCAGTTTACACCCAATTAATAAATGTGTGGCGTTAGCTGCAGCGTGGCATTCCTCCCGCAGTTCAGTGCTAATGATTTGGAGCTCTTTATTGTCTACTGCCTTGAATGAGGAGCACTAAGCCTGGTGTCACTGCAGCCCTTAAATCACCATTAGTCTTCCTCTCCCCGTCTCTTTTCCGCCTACACACTTCTCTTCTCTGGTCGTCTCTGGTGTGCTCCCCCCGTCCCTCCCTCCCTTCCTGTCCTTTTCATTTTCGTTTTTCCACGTCGGCCCACCGTCTCTTCATTGCTGTCACAGTGTGTCAGAACAGGTGGAATCAATTACTGACCCTCAGCAGCCTGCGCCCTCGCCACAACTAGCTCTTTACTGGAGGGAATTAATGAGCGATCGGCCCGTGAGATGATTTGGTGTCACGGGTCTCGCTCGGCGGCATGCGAGGGAGGAAAGCTGGGGGGGAGGGGGTGGTGGACGACTGTTTGACCAATCCTGCATGACTAATTCTGTCCTTCCACAATGGCAGTGAAAGCAGTTCACATGTCCCTCCCTGTCTCTCCCCTGCCTCCTAATCACCTCTACGGTTGGGGAAAGACACAGAAGTGTATTACAACGCTAAGTGCTGCATCACTCTTGCTCTGATTAAGATTGCTTTCAAGGGCCAGCGGCGAGGAGGATGACTTCCACTGGCTGCATCTTCCCACACGTGCCCTCTATGTGTTCGTACAGTGGTTCTGAGGTGTCTCATGTGCTCTCTCTCCCTCCCTCTCAAACCCCCACTTCCCTCTTCACAGATGGATTCTCCTGTCTCCACGCCAGCTCCTCCCCCCCTCCACCTCCTGGCCACAGTAGGCAACAGTGAGATTTCCTCGCCGTGTGAGCAGATAATGGTGCGCACACGCTCGGTGGCCGTGAACACATCCGACGTGGCCCTGGCTACCGAACCCGAGTGCTTGGGGCCCTGCGAGCCCGGTACAAGTGTCAATCTCGAAGGCATCGTGTGGCAAGAAACTGAAGACGGTAAGTGGAGCGGTTTAACATGCTGTTTAGTGGAACAAATGAGTCCTGGATTGTCAAGTGGAGAAAAAAATAGCTACAAATATGTGGGTTTGTTTTTTATTTACATAGCCAGTGTGGTTTCACGAAGACGTCAAAGAGGTATTGGTTTTTCAAGGCTTTAGTGAAGCCTCTGTCGTCATTATCATACATGCTGTCATTATCATACATATTTGGCCTGCTAAAATGTACTTGGATATGCCCTGACTGCCTCGGGAGCTGGTTGTGGTACTAATGTGTGCTTTAACAGCCCACATGCTGCATAGTAATGCCAACAAGAATAGTAGTTGGCAGGCAGTTCTTTGGTGGCCTTGATTTGGGTTGTTTTGTTTTTTTGCTCGGGAGTATGCAGACGGGAGTTTGTTGCACAGAGATATCTGCTCTCAGCAACAACATGCCTCATAACACAAAGCACTTATTTTTGCAAGGCTGCCATTTGGGACTGTAGTTGGCTCCTTTCCTGCAGTGCAGTCCGAGTGAAATCGCAGACCCTCAGCCTCTTTGATCGACGCCACATTCAGCTTATTTAATTTTAAGATGTATCACAGGCACTATCAGGTTCTGCCGGGTCTGAAAAACCGCCCCTCGTCTTCTGTCGTGCATGTGAAATAATGCAAACACCTAATCTTCAAAGCAGCTCGCGCTCGGTCTCTCTGCGGGCATGCTGAGTACAAATCGCCCACACATCCACAGTGCTGCTTGTTGGTTCACTTGGAGGGACCGAACAGGAAAAAAGGTCCCTGCCTCATCAACATTCCCAAAGCACAGTCCCTGCTATTGAATGGCTTTTTCCCCCTCGCTCTCTCTCACTCTCCCCCTTTTTTCTTCCTGATTTTTGCTCTGGCCCTGAGCCGTGTCAGATGCCCTGTTCTCCTCTCCATTGCAACCCTTTTTTTCTGTTACCAAGCACCCAGCCAGTCACCCCTTGACTCTGTTTCCAAGCAAAGTGGGAAAGAACGAGTGCAAGGCAGGGGGTTTGGGCTGGGGATGGGGGAGGGGCGGAGACAGACAAGGCTACTTCTGTTAGTGACACAAACATGGCTCAGAGCCAACACCAGTACTATGTTTGTGCTCCCTCATTCTCTGCCTCCCACAGAGTGATTGACCCTCCCCCTCGCCCTGCCCCCTTCCCTTTCCCCGTCCAAGTCTGTCCTTTGCCTGCACTCACTCTCAAAGCTGCTATTTTGTTTGAAAGAGGTAGTGGTTTGGCCTGATGGGGCTGTGTTTTCTTCTGATTCTACGCTATCCGGCTCAGTGGGGTGGAGGCTGGTGGGAGCTTTTGAGTGGTTTTAAAGTGGAATAGTGTGTGTGTGTGTGTGTGGGGGGGGGGCAGCACTCTGCAGGTGTAGCGCGCAGGTTGTTACGGCCATCAGAGCTGTTGAGACCAGTAGGGTTTCCAGAAGCTAACCCACTTCCCTCTCTTTGAAGTTTAATTTTGTTTTATCGCAGACAAAAAACCATCAGGTCGACACAGTCAGGGTAGAAAACATGTGATATAGGATGAAGGCATATATTTGAGACCTGCTGACTTCAAACTACATTGCCATTCTGCTGTTTTTCTCCCTGAGATACCCATGCAGACTTCTCTTATTGTGGTGCAACTCAGCAAATGAGAACCAAATGAGGGAATCAAGCAAATCCAGGCACAGTCTCCGGGGAAGAGCAACAAACAGAGGGCCCCAAAGAAACGGCAGAGGCATCCTGATTAGCAGCGAGGTTGAGCGGTCCCCCCACTTCTCTGCATGACAAGTCTCATACAGAGCTGTTTAGGCATGCACTGTGTGTGTGCGCTCGTTTCATTTAGCATGCCAACCAACAGCTGCTTCATCACCTCCGCCTCTCGGCCTTGTGGGAGTAAATGAACAACAGGCTCCCAGTAATTGTCTGTGCCTCACCCCGGCTCACCGAATGCCAGAGAAAGAAACGGATGAGGAGGAAGCAGGCGACACCAAAAAAAAAAATGCAATCACAGGAGCCGCACCTTTTGGTCAGAGCCGACAAGAATCTCGTCTGATGAGGCGGAATATATGTTTTTCATCCTGTGTAATTTGAGCACAGATGTGGCAGCCCCACCTCCCCCCCCTTTTTTTAGCTGAATCTGGATAATGGGCAGACTGTATGAGAACTGCTAAATAACCCGTATTAATCACACAACTTTCAAGTTGATGCGTTTAGTCCCGTGTTAGGTGAATAAAGGGATAATATGAGGCGAGGAAAAGTGAATCTGTGTCATTCAAGTCAGTCTAGGGGCGAGTGAAGCGTAGTCGGGGGGAGGGGAATGGGGGCCGTGGTATTTTAAGGCCCCGGCATTGACACAAATCCCCTTCCGCACAGACGAGGCAGTGGCAGCTCCCAGGGTCGCGTCGGCAGAGCGATGGGCCAACCCCTCCCAGGCTTAGCATGCTGATACCTCCAAATGTCATCTCTAAAATGCTGGAGAAGTTTATTGCTCTTGAAACGCATCCCAGAATGCCTTGGCTCCTGCTCCAGGGCAGAGGGAACACAGAGGGGGGCCCCTTTGGCCTAACACTGTGCAGCTCCATGCCAGTAAGCCCACCCAACCCCCACGACCGACCCTCCAGTACACAGCAGGCTACTCCCCGAGCAGCTTCCACAGCTTCCTAAGCTGCCTAATAGAAAAATAAAACAGGCTGTTTGTCATAAATGTTTGTCTGGTGGATTATTTATGCAACGCATTACATCATTGCAAGCGTTGGCTTTAGAAAAAGCGGTTTGGCCTCTGCTTAGAACAGAGGTCAGTCTGAAACGGATATCCCTGTATAAACATTTGAGAGATGTGTTTCTTTTTTAATGCTGTATTTCTTCAACCCTGTCAGGGGAGTTGAGAAAGGGAATATTGTATGAAAAGAGCACTTGGCTCTGTAGCTCACTTGCCAGCTATGCCTCTTTGCTCTTTTGAAGACCACCTGTCAGTGGCCTCATTGAAATGTTTTTACAAAGGCGAGCGGTGGCTGCTCTGTGTGAACGCGCTATAGAAGCTGTCCTTGAAATAAGAAGGAGCATTCCCAGGAAGCCTGTCGCCCTCTGCCCGGGCCAATGAGCGAGAAGAAGCCGGAGTGAGTAACAAAGTTCTGAGAGCGGTGGAGGACATATTGAGAAGAAAGGAACAAAAGTGATACGCCTCCCTTTTCTCTGTCCCACACTGTAGACTTTTATCTGCCCGTTGCTCAGCCGTGTTTACTTTCCGACCCAGACAATCTTTACCCGCATCAGCGTTCACCATGCAAGAGTGGAAGTGGCCAATTTCCAGAGGTGGGGGAAGAACACTCCCATGCTGGAAAGTGTTCCTAAATATGTGGTTGAAATACTCGGCGAGGCACGTAAGATATAGATGACTCACATTCTTTGAGGGAGGAGACTTGTCTTGTTAGTCCCAAATTTAGTCCCCGGGTGGTGTTACCAAGATGGCGCCTCTGTGAACCCAAATCCCTTTTCAGAGACACTTGGTTCCTATTCATGTTGGCCCGACAACTGCATTTCTTCCAGCACTCAAATGGTCTTGAAACGTAAATCATATGCCTCGAGGAACTGTAGCCTTTGCTAGTGGTTGTCATAAGATATCATGTTTGCTATATACATGTCAACGAGAGCTTGAGTAATGCGCCTTTGGCAGACCTGTCTCTTAATCTGAGCACCATCTCCTATAAGGAAAAACACCACAGGGTTTGTTTTGACAAAAGGGGATTATAGATTTAACCAGATGGCATTTGAGGAAACTGCGGGGTTTTTTTTACAGTAATGAATGCATGTGAAGTTGGTCGAGATGTTCCATGCATGGCTGCTGTTTTGTGGTCCACTCCCCAAGTAAAGAGTAAACATGTACTGATTTCTCTTTTTGGTGGAGGGAGAATTGCTGCATGGGGCTGATAATGCTGCGGCGATGTGGACAGCATACTAATGCTCCCTTCCTCTGCCTCTCAGTGGTTTGAGAGAATTGACCTTCTCACAGGCTGTTATTCTTGTCAGTGAGAGTGACTTTGCACTTTTACCTCTCGTGAACTGGAATGCAGCCTGGACTTCACAGATAGGGCTCACTTGAGCGCTATATAATTCAAAATATAAGCGTCAACCTTGCAGTCTGTAGTAAACATATACTTACCAAGATGTGGGCTTTTTTTAATATTGTTTATCAGGATTTTATTTTGATGCTTTTGCTTTAAAATGTGTAGTAGGGCTACAGCTAGCTATAGATTACCTATTCATCTGCCACGTGTATATATAGATTTTGATTAATTGATCAATCATTTGTCGGAAAATAGTTGAAAACACCTTTCCTGCCTTCACTATGTGTGTGTGTGGCCAGCTAAACACGCTCCCAATAAAGGGCAAAGGCAACAGTTGGCCTTTCTTTACTGAAAGCAAAAAAAAAAAAGCTAATTGATGATGGGGATTACAAAGCAGACAGAGATGGAGTACCATGATAAATACCATCACCTACAGATACACCGCCGTGGGAGCCTGTCAGCTGTGGTTGCTATAGCAACAGAATGTTCATCGGAAACTAGCTGCTGGCGACCAAAGATGTGTTTTAGTCCAACGAGTCCAAATGCAGCAAATCATTTGGCGACTTTGAAAAGCTGGAATTAGCAGAGCTTTGTGCATCTCCACCTGGGAAAATGGCTTGAAACGGTAATTTAATAGCCGTCGATCTCATTTATCTTAATCTTATTTACGTCAGCCAACCAGTCATTTCCACTGGTGTGTGTGTACACAAACGCGCTACAACTTCCACATTTTACGGTATTGCCAGCATCTCCTTCGCTGAAAGTGACTCCTGTAAATCATGCTACATTCCTGTCTGCCTAGGATTTAAGATAAGGTCAGTTTTAGGACTTTGTATTCTGACTCTGACGTAACCGGACAAGCTCGGCTTCATTTTATGCACCACGCGTGCAGCGGCACTCTTAAAATGGACTGTTAGAAACATGCTCAGACAGTTGAACCCTCAAACGCTTCATTTATCAATGTTGTAGTTATTGCTCGTGGCAGCACCCGGCTATCTTTTATCCTCTCTCCGTAACAAATACTGACACTTTTTCCCCCCTCATTGTTCTCACTTTCCTGTCGACATGCAACTTTGATATGAGTGTTGCTTTTAGTGCAGAGGAAATGAGGATAAGAAAAGACCTGTTTTCGAGGAGGATACAAAGAAGAAGAAGGAAAAACTGTCAATAATTACTGACGGTGTAGAAGATGTGATAATTCCTGGTAATTGTTCACACAATTGTTCACTCAAGACTTTACTTGTTTTTAAACGGGCACATTTAAAGACGCCTTTTTAATTATATGTTCCCGAGAACAGTCGTATAATGTCACTCCCAATCATTACACAGAAGTGGGCTCCCATTTTCAAAGATAACAAAGGCGTTTTGACAAAGTCAGTCAGTGAAAATGCCATTAACCCCACTGGATTCCTGTTGAGTCGGAGCAGAGCAGAGGTCAGCCAGTGAACCCGTGGCCAGCAGCCGCAGCAGAGGGCCCGATATTCTGGCCCCAATGCAACCTAATGAAATCTGTTTAGGAGGGAGGGTGAGGGTGAGGGGGTTGGGGCCAGAGGGGGCAGTCACCCATGCGGCAGACAAACCTACTCCTGACTTAATTTGTCCCCTAACATTGCCCTCTTGTTCGAGTAATCCCATACAAGTGCGCGGCGGAGTTCGGTGCTGCCATTTGTTGTTCGACGGCATTGAAAGGAAATGAGTGGTGAAATTACAGGCCAATTCCTCGCAGTAATGTGGGCTTCACTCAGCTGTCACAAGTGACCCTAATAAGGCTGACACAAAAGGGAGGGAGGGCGGGTAAGGGGGGGTTGTCGTTTCTTCCCCAGAAGCAAAACGCAGCGTGTAAAGAGGGACAAACACGGATATGTAACTTCCCCGCGTGTAAACAAATGATCGTTCATGGAAAGTCATTTCGGTTCCTTGTGTAATTTGCTTTCTGCCACAGGGAAATTTGTTTGGGTTGTTTTGTCGAGGGCTTTCCATGTTTAGACAGACTTGGCGTTGACATCTTTGTCCCGGCAGCTTGGAAATTATTCCTCGGATGAAAGTTATCAGATACATTTAAATGGCTTTCAGCATTGAGACCTAATCTTAATCTTTGAAATCTTGCTTGAAATCATCCCTTTTTTTTTAACCACTCCCTCCTGTTTCCTTTTCCAACCAATGGATGGAAATCAACATATACATTATTGTTAGATAATTCAGAATCAAGAATTGAATGATTAATACGTTTGTAAATTATTAAAAAGATTGTTTTTGATAACAAAACTACTACATATGTGTGCAAGGTGGGACTGATGATACTCCACTTCACTTTGCGCCGAAATAATTATCTCCAGAACATAATCAGTACCAAGTAGAAATGACAGTATTAAAATAGTGATGTAAAAAATAATCTTTCATTATTTCTACAATTTAGAATAAGTGTGGCTGTGTTTATTTCAGAGTTAAGTAATGTGGACGTGAATACGCGCAGTGAAAACCCTTTTAACTGATCCCTGAGACGAGGAATATGAAACGATAACTTAGTGTGATGTTTTTAGTTTCAGTAAGCTATACAGTGTACACACTCTGAAAGCATATAACAACATACAGTTAGCTTGCCTTCCTAAAACATTTCAATTAAACATGAAGTGCGGCAACATTTTGAGTCGGAAAGCATTTCTTGTTGTTTTTTCTTTTCGGTCCATTCTCATTTGAGTTGAGATGCATCACCATTTCTTTGACTGTCCTTGAGACACATAACTTCAAAGAACTACTTTATTAGCATTCACAGAATGCCGAGGCAGAGATCTGAGGTGACCCAGAAGCCAAGGACCACTCTGACAGGATTACAGAGCTCCTTGGATTCGACATGGGAGGGTGGCCAGAAGGATGACACTTAAGAAAAAAATAAAGAAACAAATGCACAGATTCTACAAAAGAAAGATCCATTTAGAATTAAAGACATTTATGTAGTTGAAATTGAGCTATCGGCCTATAAGGCTTTTTTGTAGCATATTTGTTGGAGATGGTAGATGTGTATGTCAATGGGTGCCCTATCCATGTGTTGGTGCACATCCAATACGTTTGATCGAAATAGTTACATTTTAAAGGGTTCTTCATGATTTGATTTTTGCCACTGAACAGGCTGCAATCTCCGGGTCGGAAAAGTGAAGCCAGCAGGAGGCGACTCCTCTGGTTGCAAAAATTATCCTGATTTCATAGATAGACTTGAATTATGGTCCCATTTAGTCAAATTATTCATAAAGCAGGGTATGCTTTAGGGCGGAGCTATCTTGTGATTGACAGTCTGTGAGTTGTACGTGTTTTTGTCTTACAATTTAAAAGCTTTCACGGATGTGTTTTCAGTTCATGACAGTTCAAAGTAACCATTTTGGTTGCCTAAAAATGTTGATGTCCACTTCTTACATACAATACAGTCCATGCACATGAAGGTGTTTCTTGCCAATTGATCAATGACATATATAGAGTGTAAATGCCCATCTTCTCATCACTTTCACATTCATGAAGCAAATTGTGGTCCACTTTCCACCGGCAAACCCCTAAAATGAGTTGTAGTTAAGGAAAATACAGGGAACTTCCTTCGGAGAACCCGATACAGAGATTCATGTTCCAACGGGAAAGTGATCCGTATCAAGCAGCCAAATACACCAGGGGATTTCTTCAGCACAAGATTGTGAAAGTCCTTGAAATCTGAACCAAAGGTCAGACCTTAGTTCATGTAAAAGAAAACCTTTGCAGTGGCTTGAAGATGGTTTTTGAGATACTCCTCATTCAGCTTCACTGAGCGTGAGTAAATCTGTGAGGGGATAACAAAAAAAAAGCCTGGCTCTCTCCATAGGTGTGGGGGAGGGGGACAGGGTGGTTAAAATGTTTTCATTCTTTAAGAAAGTGAATAGGGTTTTATTTTTTAGTTGTAGTACTGACAACACAAAAAATTAAAATTCCATTCATTCCCGTCCGTTGTCACAGCTACTGAAGAGAGGAGACAGTCTAATGCTAATTTAAAATCATTAAAGACCTTTAAGAACTCATGGTAGGGTTTCTAAACCCCCAAGCCAGAGAAAGCAGGGAGGACTATATCCTGTGCATCATGAAAGACTACTCATTCATCTGTCCTGCCTTGATTTACATCCTGCCACAACCAGCTGCCAGAGCCATTTTGTGTTGGAGTGTTTGGAGAGCGTTGGGGGTGGGGAGGCGGGCTGTTGAAGGCGTTTTAGAAAAGGCCTGTGTTCTTTTAATGTGACAGAAAGCTGAGCTCGAGAACCTCTCCTCAACAACATTTGCAGTTGGATCCAGCCTTGACCCGGCGCTCATGTTTTAGGGGCCATAAAGTGAAGGAAGAGACGTGTGGCCAAGTGTCAGCAGGTTCCTGTAAACATATATAATAACCGCCTTATGCCAGAGAAAAATGAAGTCTGAACTGTGACTTGTGTGTAGGAGGGGGAAAGATTGTCAGTCGCGGATGGCTATACCATTGGAAAAAGAGGAAATGAGGGTGAGGGTGAAGGAGAGAGTGAAAACGGGGTGAGCAAGAGAGGTTTCCTAAGCTAATAAAATGCTCCGAGGGACGGAAGCTGCCAGCCAGCATTCCTGTGCCATTAGATAAGTTAGCTCACTGCAGCCTCCAGTTTCTCTGCAGTGCTGAAGTGGCAAGCTGAGGTCACCACCGGGGGAGTGAGGGGGGATGGTGTGTGTGGGGGGGGGCAATGGGCAATAAATTCAGAATGTTTTTGTGCACGGTCGTTACGCCTAATCCTCTGAAGCTGTTTGGTTGGTGATTTAGTTTTGAATTTGCGTGCAAAAGCTGCAAATTACCATTCATCTGCCTCTAGACTGCTGCCCCACTCTGTGCTCTGATTTTATTTATTTTGCATTAACATCAATTGTATTTACTGCCGTTAGATGTGTAAAAACTAAAAGTGCAATGTTTGACTTATGTGAATGCTGATGAAAAGTGTTTGGTTTCCTAAGGAGAAACATGCATAGAGTCGTGTGATTTTTGGAACCAATTTTAGATTTAAAATGCAAGGTCATGTGTCGCACTCGCGCGCAGGTCGGATAGTGTAGCTCACACCGAGCGCTACCAAATTCACACTTGCCAAATGGCAACACAGAAGCGTCTAAGTGTGACCGATTGCGGCAATACCGGGGAAGTCAAGGAGCTTCTCTTGCACACTCGGTTACAGTCTGTCAAACTGAACCATTCACGTTGAATTGGTTTAACCCAGGCGCTTGTTTGTTTTTTTTGCTTTTTTTCAGAAGCCGTAGTAGTAGATTCATTTTCTCCCCAAGGTAGTAAAATTGTGAGCTGCAAAGTGAGTTAGAGGACTGCAAAAAATAAAATATTTGCCTCCAAATAATTCTCCTTCAGGGAAATCTCCTGCACTGCGAGACGGCTTATTTAAATGGAAAGGGTGTTGAGCGAATATTCCCTGGTAACCTCGGTGTGATCATTCTTAGTGAGACCTTCCACCAGTATCTTATCCAGGTTATAAAGGACTGACTGCAGTCGAGTCTGTTCAAAGTCATTTAGAAGATATCAGTCCGTCTTGCCCCTGCGGCTTTACTGTGTGAAGAAGATTAAAAGGGGATCTTTGACTTCTTTAACTGTCTTGCATGTGACACCCTTTAGCAAAGAACAACGCTTTGATGCAGCAGCCACAATGCACTTTCTACTCACTGTGAAACGTTCTTTCTTGTGTTCATATTTGTCTTCTTCTTCCTATTGTCATCCTTAACGCAAAGTAAATGACCTCTTTGTTTCCTCGTCTCACAGGCATGCTGGTGGTCAATGTTACTTGGAGAAACAAGACATATGTGGGCACCTTGTTGGACTGCACACGGCATGACTGGGCTCCCCCCAGGTAAGGAGCATTTCCCTGTTTGGTTCTTATTTCGACTGGAAAAAGCAGGGGCACATGGTGATATCTTTATACGCATCATCTAATCTGCACTCGTTATATTAATGGTGCGTCGCTTGTGTGGTGTTGTTCAAGCTAAAGCTACACTCACCGGTTTTGCGAGGTATTTGCACTTTACAAAGAATTTACTGTCACACATGGTAGTTGTAAATGTCAAGGTAGAGGAAAAAAAGTTTGAGTTTCAATGAATCATTGATGCAGTCTCTCTATCCAAGCTGCACTTGGTCTCTTAACCTTTTCATATTCTGTGTGATATGAATCTGCTGTAGTACCATCAGCTCAAGGATATACAGCCTAATGCACAAACTTGCTTGTGTGCAGCTGGACCTTTCAAGTACATGTTAGCCTCTATCTGGAGTGTGGGGAAACGGGATTCATTGGCAATCGGCTCGTGTCCCAGGAGGAAGTAGTGGAAATAGAAAGCTACTCTAACAAGCCAGATTGCAGAATCCAATTATTGGACTAATAGCTTTTCCTCAACACTGTATAACATTCTCTATCACCAAGGCTGCGATTTCTTAGATCAGTGTTATGTGGGCAGTAGCTTAAGGTGTTTGTAATTTCTGGGTATTTGCCTTTGTTATGCAAAATACACAGGTTGTGTGAAATACATTGCCAAGCACTTGCTTTGATTTAGGGCAGCTGCACTGAATCTAAATGTAAATATAAATCTATATTTGAAATGCATGGTTAAGTGCAATAGAAGAAAACAAAATCAAGATTAAAGCCTGGCTAATGGAAAACAAGGAGAGGCTGCATCACACTAATGTATCACAGTATATCACAATAATGTTCAATAAGTGAGGTTTGCACAGTAAGTGAGGTTTGCTGGGCTGTATTTGGACCAAGATAGTCTTACAGTTTGCAGTACGACTACATTAGGGACACACCATGAATAATTCAGAAAGCTTTCAGCAGACTGAATATAAACTTGGGCTTGTAATGAGTCTAAATTCCTCTACCACTGCCAGACTATGGATGTCTTTACATTCCCTGCTGGGGTTGAAATTGTTTGGAGAGACTTGTAGAGAAAACTGTGAGTCATACCAGCCCGGTGTCTCTCTTTGACACAGATTCCTAACCTTCACTGCTGTGCAGAAAGATAATTACATTACTGTTATGGAGAGATAAGGCCAAACTGCTATTCTAAGTATTTGAGTGGCTTGTAGTTTTGATTACAAAGCAGCTAGAATGTTCACTGCTGTCTTTTCAAATTATGTTTACCTGCCTTTGAGTTGTCATGTGGCTTTGTTCAAAGTGCTTACTCACTTACAGTGCACACAATATCCGATTGGTATGTTATTAGAGGACAGGGACAGAACAATGGCACACATATTTTGCGATCATTGCCATTGTTTATTAGGAATTCTGGATTCAGAAAGACTTGCACCCAAAAGTATTGTCATCATTGGTATTACTAATCTGACTTATTTTCTTAATTTCCTAAGAGACAATGTGTAATTGTGGCATGTCATTTGGCATACCAGTGCAGTAAATAACAGTGTATAGCAGACTCCCAGTCAACATATAACACACTTTAGAAAGGTCAAGCAGAGGAGTACCGTCTTGAACAGTGATGAACAATCATATTTTCAAAAGCATAGGTTTAAAGGCCTTTAGAGAGCACAACTGTTGCCAAAATCAAGTGTTTTGGTTGTGTTTGGTTATCTATCTGATAATGAGGGTAACGGGGGTTTGCACAGGACCTGTGAAACACATCTGGACCTTCCAGATACAAGTGTATTTAACAAAAGATCACTTGTTAGATCTTGATTAGACACAGGCATACTCTACATTACAAATTAACAATTGGTTGCACTATGGACAATGTGGGTGTTTGATCTTTTAAAAGAGTTAAATAAATTCAAGATCATTTCCAGAGATTTGTTGTCATAAATGTACAATTATATTCACCGCAATTTTAATGTTGTAAAATAATAAAAATGCCTTTCTATTGGCATTGTATTATTCAGTCCCCACAGCAATGTTAATTATTGGATGAATGAGCAGTTCTTTTTCCATTGCATCATTTAAGTATCGAAACTAAAGCGTTGAGTTTTATGGAATTCTTACACATGTTTTTTGCCACTACTGCAGATTTTGTGAATCCCCAACAAGCGATCTGGAGATGAGGAATGGCCGCGGTCGAGGTAAGCGGATGAGACCGAACAGCAACACCCCTATCAATGAGAACAGCAACTCATCAGATAACAAGGGCACCACCAACAACAAAACGCGTGCTGCCTCGAACAGCAAGGGCCGGAGGGGGAGCCAGACGCCATCAGAGCGCCGCACCCCACCTAACAGCAACACTGAGGACATCAAGGCCAGTCCCTCCTCAGCTGGAAAACGTAAGACCAAACCAGCCTCGGATATGGAACCCAATTCCAGCTCAGAGGACACCAAAGGCAACAAACGTATGCGGACAAACTCCAACAGTGGTGTGGGACCAACAGGTCTCCCTATTCCTTCTATTAAGACAGAGCCACTTCCACCTCCCCTCGATCGCAGCTGCCCCTCTCCAGTTCTTATTGACTGCCCACATCCTAACTGCAACAAGAAGTACAAGCACATCAATGGTCTCAAGTACCACCAAGCCCGTGCCCACAATGATGATGACATAAAGTTGGAAATAGATGGAGACATTGAATACGGAGAGGACTCGACGCTCCACCCTGAACCAGGGAACTGTAATGGAGCATCTATCTCTCAGAAAGGATGTTTGTCTCCGGCACGTTCAGTTACTCCAAAAGGCAGGAACTTTGATGCTCAAAGTCCTTCCCCATCTCCTAGCAAGTTTGGTTCAAAGCAGAGTAAAAAGAAGCTTGCTGAGACAGATCCAGAAATGGGAGGTACCCCAATGGACGGGTGTGAGGATGGGCCATGCCTCACTGATGAGACCAGTAACGATGGTATAGATGATAAAAGAGGATCAGACAAGTCGAAAAAGGCTGGCACAAAGGCTGAGAAAATGGCTCAGAAAAACATGAAGTCGCCACGGCCAGTTGGCCCCGGCTCGACAGCACCCCAACAGATGTACCCTTTTCCTCCAGGAAACCCCAATTCTTCCCCGGGGCTTACCCCAATGATACAAGGGATTCCAAAGAGTCCCCAAATGAAGGGCACACAGCCTAAACCCCCTGCCACTGGAGAACCTTCATCAAGTAGCTCCAAAGACAAGAAGAAGAAAGACAAGAAGAAGAAAGATGGGGGGAAGGAGGCTGACAGCCCCAAGCCGCCAGGAAAGGGAGGGAAACTAGAGGAAGGGAAGCTTCCATACCCTGAAACCTCCGATCAAGGAAATAAGGGAGAAGGACTCCTCAATGGTTCCTCAGATCCTCACCAGAGTCGTTTGGCCAGTATCAAGGCTGAGGCTGACAAAATTTACAGCTTTTCTGACAATGCCCCTAGCCCATCCATTGGTGCCGCCAGTCGGATAGATGGCAGTGGGATGCCACAGCCTCTCACACCACACGCGGCAAACCAGAATGGTGCAGACAACTCATCAGTCAAAACCAATAGCCCAGCATATTCAGACATTTCAGATGCTGGTGAGGATGGTGAAGGAAGACCTGATGGTGCCAAAGTCAGGACAGAGGAGCAAGCTGTCAGGGAAAGTGTCAAAAAAGCGCTCTTTCCAAACCCGGCACCCAGCAAAGAATCCCCATACTATCCCAGCTATGACACTTATTACTCACCCAATTACGTAAACCCCAGTCCTGGTGGGCCCACTCCAGGCACGCCAGTGGCTGAAGGTCCGATTAAGATCAAAAGGGAAGAGGACCAGGACCAAGTTGAGGAGAAAATCAAAGTTGAGGTTCATGAAGACCGCAAACCTGACACCATTGCTCTTGGCCAGCAACAGCAGCAGCAACAACAGCAGCAGCAACACCAGCAGCAACAACACCAACAGCAACAACAGCAGCAGCAGCAGCAACAACAGCAACAGCAGCAACACCAACAGCAACAGCAGCAACAGCAGCAGCAACAACACCAACACCAACAGCAGCAGCAGCAGCAGCAACCCTCAGTCATCCAACAGCGATCCAACATGTACATGCAACCTCTTTACTACAACCAGTATGCTTATGTCCCTCCATATGCATACCATCCCGATCAAGCCTACCATAACCACTTGATAAACACCAACCCAGCCTACCGGCAACAGTATGAAGAACGGCAGCGACAGATGGCCGAACAGCATCGTGCTGAGAAGAAGTCAGACGTAGCTTTAAAAGAACGAGAAGCCTCCATGAAGGAGGAGTGGAAACAAAAGAGCCCAATGCCACCAAGTCTCTCCAAAGCCTCAAGTCAGTCGGACCTGGGAAAGACATCGCAGCCCCCAAGTAAATCCAGGGACTCGCCCTCTGAGCCCTCCTCCAAATCCCTTGGAAGCGTAAAGGGGGAGGACCCAAAGTCTCAGCAAGCTGAGGGGCTAAAGATGAAGCTGACTGAAGGGGGGCACCATGGAAAGGAAGACTCCAAGCAAGCACTGGAGTCCAGAGGTCAGGCAGGGATGGAGCAAGCCATGTGGTACAGACAGGTAAACACCAATTTAGTATAACAGTGTCAGAATATATGCTTGTGAACCTGTTGTGTGAGAATGTTTTAGAATTATTTCAATATGTAGATGCTGTTTTGTGCTGACTTGGACCTTCTTTACCGCCTTCAGCAGTACCCCGACAGCCAAAAGCCCCAAGCAGAAGACGAACACCAGCAACAACAACCTCGATGGAAAGATGAAAGGGACAGAGAGCGGGAACGCGATCGTAAATTAAAGGACGACAGGCCCAGGCCCAAGGACAGTCAAAGTGGGCTCAAGGAGGAGGGCAAAGAGGGTAGTGATCCCAGAATCACTCCTGAGGACCACCGGGTCATGAGCAAAGACTCTCGTTCTAATCCCCACATGCAGTTCTCATCACCACTTGCACAGCACCAAGGCTACATGCCCTACATGCATGGTTACCCCTATGGCCAAGGCTATGACCCCAACCACCCTGGATACAGGGGCATGCCCTCGGTCATGATGCAGAATTACCCAGGTATGACATTAGATGAACAATATATGTATATATGATGGGATTTAATACACTGAGCTGGTGACATTAGCAAGTTAAAGTCTTCTAGTTTTGAGTATTCTTTTGGCTAATGTTTAGTCATTAATTTGGTGCAAGTCATCGGTGGTTTCCTGGTCAAATACATGTCAGCCTAACATGAGTTTTGATTTGGAATGGTAATAAAGCTGTTGACCCGATCTACATTAAAAAGAATATGAAGGATAGTCACCATAGCGTAAAGATTTAAATATCTCTTACGTTTTGCATGCATTGCTTTTTGAAAGCACAGAAGGCTCTAAGGATTTTTCATTGCAGACTTGGATTGTCTATCATATCTGTATGTGCTTGTCTCAGCAGGATCTCTGGGTTTTTTCTTTTTTGCTGATTTCATACAGAATAGACTGGATTTTCTGCATAAAGCACATATTTAATTTGCAGCAATCTTTGTGTTTTACTAGAAATTACAGTTATGTTTGGAAAATGGTAAAGCAGCATGAAATAATTGATGATGATGATGATGATGATGATGATGATGATGATGATGATGATGATGATGATGATGATGATGGCGATAATTTGGTGGAGCTTGATGGGGGCAAAACACAGCATGGGAGTAATCTGTAAGGAAGTAAGATAGGTCAAGTCAATCAAGGATTGATTTTGTGGTTCTGTGTAGTTCTGAACAGGATTATTATATATGGAAAATGACATGTACTTAAAAAATGCAGGCATCCTTCCATGCTTGAGTTTTCCTACAAAAATATTGAGGGGGTTGGCAAAAATCCTCCTATAGTACACATGTATTCACCACCAGGTATGGCAGGCATCATTTTGACAGTTTGCATAGAGAAAAATGCTTCTCCACTTTCCCCTTTGTAAATTAAATGGAAATGCCAAATTCTGCAGTTACCATTTACCGTTTTATATTGCATTTTCAAGATCAAAATAATCCCATGTAGAGAAAATAGGCTGATACTAGGATGTTTATCGGTCTGTACTTGGATATTAAGCAGATGTGACATTGCGTCCAGAAGTCAAAATGGACTGGTTGGTGACCTGAAATTAATTGTGTTGACAACTCGGCTTGATTGATGTGAGCATTAATGATTGATCGTCAACTGGAACATTAGTATTCCACTTAAACCTAATTTTGAACCGTCAATATTCTTCATCACTCTTAGGTTCGTACCTTCCTGGAGGCTATCCATTTTCTCCATATGGCACTAAAATAGCCGGAGGTGATGAGGGCGGAGACAAATCTCGCGCCAGCCCCACCGTCACCAAAACGGCGGCAGACTCCAAAGCCCTGGATATCCTGCATCAGCACGCCAGCCAATACAAGAGCAAATCCCCCACAGTAGGTGACAAGCCACCCCACGAGAGGGAGAGGGAGCAGGACAGGGGAGCTGGGGGAGACAGAGATCGGGAAAGGGAGCGAGAGAGGGAAAGAGAAAGAGACGTGGACCGACCACGCTCCTCACCCTCGCAGCGCATCATGCCCTCTCACCACCACCTCGGGTACCCCCTGCTCTCAGGGCAATATGACCTGTCCTACGCCACAGGTCAGTCAGTCCTCAGCCGTCCCATCTCTGCTGTTTGGCAATTGATTCTCTGCACTAAATGTTATAAACATGCTTAATAAGGCACTATATATGCAAAGTAGATTAATGCCAGTTAGGTTAATACAAAAAAGAGAAAGCCCACAGTCAGAATATTTACTGTAAGTAGATGCAGACTGTTTTGGCAGATGACCAATCAGCAATCTAAATTCAGAACCTAAATAGGAATTTTCCGACTCGCCATAGGTCTCTCCTCGTCAGCTATTGTTGCCAGCCAACAAGCAGCAACCCCCTCCCTCTACCCACCACCGCGGAGGTGAGAACGGTAAGACCCCCTTAGTTGGAGAGACACGCCGAAGACTGTGACAGTGACACAAAAACACAAGCTGACTGGGACACAAACTCATAGCAGTGTTTGCAAACCCGACAAACGCAGGTGGCAGACATTGTGCTTCACAGGCATCTCTAGTTAGAAATATTAAGGTTACGAGTAGTCTCACAGATTATTGTTCCTTGTCCGGGGTTGATTTGATCCGAAGTGAAAAGAACACCCTGCTCTCTTGAACATTTCTGTTGCAGACTCAGAGGCAGCAACCTGCAAAGAAAACAAATCCTGGCCAAACCAAGCCCTCACTACTCTGTTGCAATCTAGTATAATATGCAGTGCAGCATTTAGCCCCTCAGCTCATCCATCCTAAGTAGGTCCTCTGAGGACAAGTGGATCATAGTGTTGATAATAGAGATGTGGAATGAGCCCGCCAAGACTTTAAACCAGAGCAGGCTGCGCTGACATCTAGTGGCAGCTCTTTGAAATGACAACTGAGTCCTTTGATGAATACATGTGTGGTGGGGATTCAATTTTATAGAGCAATACAGATCAATTTTGTCTTCCAAACCTGAACATTACAACCTTCATGAAAGGGCAATTTATTGCAGGACTATTGTGTTAGAATACGTGAAGTTTTAGCTAGGCGTACCCCATAAACTGCCAACTGAGTGTCGGCTGCATGTCTAGAAACTTACAATTAATAACCCTCAGTGGCGGAAGGAGTCTTCAATTCCATTCCTTAGAAATACCACAAAAATATACTGCATTGCAAGTAAAAGTAGAGTAGTATTATCAAGAAAATGTCCTTTAAGAACCACAAGATATATTATTGTATTACTATGCATTAATGTGTAAACAGTGTTTTAATGTTGTGGTTGGTCAGAGACAATAAAACAAAAAAAGGACAATGGTTGAACATGGCTTAAAGTAAAGTCTTAATCTATAAAGTAACTAAGTAAACATAGTTCCTAAATGAAGTAGATGTATTACATAGCCTAAAATGTTAAAAGTACAAATACCTTAGAATTGTATTTACGTACAGCACTGCCTGCCTTTTTTTTTATATACACACAAGTATATAACGCTTTGTTGTCTTTTGTTTCTGTATTTTCTGTCAATGATTACATGACCTGGTCGTAAACAAGTCTTCTTTGTGTTTCACAGGGAAACCTGACCGTCACACCTCAACCCTGCAAAGATTCATGTGACTGGCTCACATGAGAAGCGAATCTCCCGGGTGTTACCTGTTAGACATCAGTTGAATGGTGTTTCTATCTATATTTTTTAGTCTTGCTGCCCCGAGGCGAGGCAGATTGTCCGTTTTTTTTTTTTTTTTTTCCCTACCCTCATAAATGAGCCCAAATTTTCCAAACCTTGGACTATAACAGGACTGATAATAACCCAGGTTCAAAGCCATCACTCTGCCGCACCACGCAGAGGAATCACCAACCCGCTGATTATCTAGTCTTTGCACTGTCAACAAATACAATGCAAAAAGAGACTATTGGACTGCCAGAACAGCTTTTTTTGTTGTTGTTTTTAGTTTTTTTTTCTTTATTTCTTTGACTGCATTGTTTTTTGTCACACGCAGAAGGAAATTGGCAGGGGACTTTGAGTTGGGTGGCTGGCGGGAAAGGGGAGTCAAACTAAATAAAAGACTGAAAAGAAAAAGAGAATCATATTGAAATGATTTCAACTCTGTCTTTGGCTTATTGTATGCCGTGAAACAACAGTATATCCTTAACTTGACAAATGTTTGGCTATATTTCGGGAGAGGGAGGAGGAGAGGGAATATGGCGACCGCTGCTTTCTTCAGAGACTTGAGAGCCTGAGACTGAAGTTTTTCATTTTCCATCTTCATTGTCAATTCCCATCCTCTTTGAACCCTCAGTTCTTGTTTCAGGGATGATGTCGTCATGTTTTTTGCGAAGGGGACCGCACACACCTCAATGGAGAATAAACACTATTCATGTTTTCTTTTCTCGGTAACACTTCACCCCTACTATATCATTGTGCTCATCCTTGAATGTGTCTGATGCTGGTATGAGTCCTGTTCCCCCCCCCCCCCCCTCACATTAAAAGGGTCACATCCGTCGTTACACTCGAAACGGTGAAGCCACATCAGCAAGCGACGAATTCACAAGGCCGAAGTCTTCTCCGCATTTGGCCACTTGTTGGCTTTTGTTTGAGTTTTTACTGAGTGGTTGTGCTTCATTCAGTTCGTCTCTTTCAGTTGTTTACTGTAAACAATGTGACATTTCATTCAACTTGTGTATTTCTTCTGCTGTAATATAGAGTTTTAGCCTACTTTTCTGTGCATCAATGTTTATATTTATCCCGGCACGCAACTTTTTTTAAAAACTGTCACTGTTAAATAGCTTCCCGGCCTTTGCAGTGTTTCACAATATGTGCTCGGATCGTTGTTTCCCAGACGTCTGCCGTGCTTCTTCTTTGTCTTGGTGCACTTTTTTAATTGTTTTATTATTCTTTTGCTTTGTACAACACATCACAACCTTGCTCCACATCTCACAATCGTCCCAATGTGTCGCACACGCTGTCCACATCTTTTTCAGTGGATTTAACAGCAACTCAAAACTGATGTCAAAAGGGCGAAGATTTCTCTCGATGCTTCACTTGCTCATGTGGCTTCACCATAACGTACATTCACCTCGGACGCTTAGCGTAGGTTTCTTACAAGCGGCTAGCTTTGGATCAACTGGTCCAACATCTGTCTTTGTTCAGTTGCTGCCTGTGCTGTTGGATCGACATGCTGGCACGTGAAGCGTGTGTGAAATGACCCCAATGTTGAATGAAAATGAAATGTTACACCAACCAATGCGATGCAGACTATGAACTTAAAGGACAAGTGTGTAGGATTTAGCGGCGTCTCGCGGTAAGGTGGCCGACCGCAACCAACCGAGTAACCCCTCCCTCTCCAAAGCATGCGGACGAACCTGCGGTGGCCTTCAGGTGCGTTCGTGCCACCAAATTCAAGCTTCCACAGCGTAAAAAAACTAACTGGAAAGGCCCTCAGGCCCAAGTGTTTGGTTTGTCCACTCTGGGCTCCTATAGAAACATGGCTCTCTAATGTTGATATGAAGGGCTCTTTCTAAGCTAACAAAAACACAATGACTCTTAGTATGCTAATGAGGATTACATACCATTTCTGCGAAGACCGCCCAAAATCATATGCACTGGTCCTTTTTAATATGAAGAAAGGTGAGCTAGTGGAAAGTGGCTCAAACGAGTGAAAGGTGACCTTGATCCCACACACATGACAGAAGTAAGAGGGCTCAAAGTTCAGCTGAGAAGAAGCACGTTGCTCCAGGCTTTCCTTTGGGATCTTTCCTTTTGGTGCCACTCTGGAAATTCACTTTTATTCTATGGGGGAGAAAGTGACAGTCAACATGGCCTGTTCTACCAGAGGGCCCTCTTGGCTCTGAGTTACAGTCCTCTTGTATATCAGGGGTTGTAAGTGAAATCCTATCCAGATGCCATTTGCATTGATTCGAGAGGGCTTCTGTTTATGGGTGTGAAGAAGAAGAAAAAAGCAAATTTTCTGCTCTTGAGCCGGATGTGCTGCTGCTGTGGCGGTTTCATCCATAAATGAAAGTGGATCGGCACAGGGACTCGCTAAAGGTTGCTGTGGCGGGTTGTGAACAGTCTTCACGTTCCTCTGGCGCATCGTAATGAGAGTAGAATATTGACCGTGTTGTTGTTAAATTAAATTTTTATTGATTTTTTTTCTTTTCTTTTTTCACACTTGTAATGTTCCCATTGTTGTAGTTTTTTTGGGGGTGGGGGTTCTCATTAAATACTGTTTGTGATCAAGTCCATAAAACCACCAGTTCGCCTAATGTTTAACACCCTCTGGAGTTGGATGTTAGCTGTTTGTTGATTGTGAAGCTGCAACCGTTCATTTCGAGGTTCTCGGACATTCCCAGGAAATAAGTTGCAGTTTCACGTCCCACGGAAGTTTGCAAGGTGGTTTATCTTTTTGACTTTTTGCGCATTTTTAAGGAAGAATGGCTGACATGAAAAAGCTGAATGTGGTGGTGTTTGACTTGTACTTAATCTGTAAGGGTGATCTAGGCAGCAGTGATGTTGTCATTAAAGTCGGTGGGTTTTAGTACCAGCAGACTGCATACAGTACATATAGATTTATCAGACAGTGGTTGTGACAAGTGCATTTGTTCTCTCTCTGACTGGGAGTAGTAATGTTATCTCGGTAGTAAGCGCAGCCCAGTGAAAATCATATATACTGAAGTGTATGAAAAGCCAGAAAAGTAATGTTTGCTATCAACATATTAGAAAGTGCTTGGCTCTTGTAATTTGCAGGACTGTATTTGTTTCATGGTGAAGAGTATATTTATTGGCCAGCAGTTGTCTCAATTGGTGCCTAGTTGAACATTCTTCTGTGAAAACACAGAGACACTTGCTCGTTTGTCCTTTTTTTTTTTTTCTCCCCCAACCCACCTATTGTCTCACCCCAAAGCCCCACCACCCCAAAAGTACCCGTTCTGGTGCTTGCAAGGATGTTTACAATGTCTTCATTTTCTTTCTGTGTGAGCTATTCAGAACTCTTCACCCTCTCCTTTTTTCTCCCTCCCTTTCAGGAGTTTGTGTAAAGTGTACATTGCCATGGTTCTTTTTTATACAATACTCTGTAACTTGCCTTTGTAAATTTGGGCTGGAAAAAAATAAATCTTTTTATGAGACAATCTGTCCTGGGAACTGCTCAATGGCTTCTGCTCTGAGGGTGCTGTGGGATTAAGGTCACAATACGATTAAATTATCATAATTTAAACTCCAGTTTGTTTGTTCAAAGTTATATTTGTACTCGAGAAAACAAAAACAAAGTCGAGAAAACAAAGTTATCATGGAACAATTATTCCACTTGAGAGACTATTTTATTTTAAATTGAAATTAAGGGTTTCAATAAAGAATAAATAGTTTGCCACACAGTTTGATCTCTGAGTGAGTCGTTGACATTAAACCTAACCAGAATGTAAGTTTGAAACGTTGCTAATTAATTAATATTCCTTTCCTTCGAGAATTTTCATATGAAGATGCTAGACATGCACATTAAGAAATGGGAAGTGCACTGTTGCATTTGGCCACAGGAGAGCAGTGTCTCTAAAGACGCCACACAGTCACTCAGTGGTGTCAAATGTCAGATTGTGTCTGTTTTAGGGACTTTTACTGCCGAATAAATGGATACACATGACATTTATTTCAATATGCAAGCCACTCCTTTTTGCATCTATGTGACACAGTCAGATGTTGGTACGGTTTCAGTTTGAATATGTCGTCTTGAAGCCAAAGAAAGTGACACTTCTCATCAATCAATCTTTGTAAAGGTGCAAGGTACGAGACTGGGAGCGTTCAGCCGCACGTCCTGATGGAAGATAACGACGTTGACCTGAGGACGGGAACCGGAGGATGGGTGCTACTCTTTATCAGCAGCAACCGCCACAGGAGAGCAGTGCGGAGCCTTGACCGTTAGCTACCCAGCTAACATGCGCCAACATGCACTGAAAGCAGTGCTAACGTTCGAGTGACTTCATGCTCTGCTCAGGTCGACGTTCCTCCACATTCTCTTGACATAAAACAGTGTGTGATGCTATATAAAAGCTCTGAATGTTGAATATAGCTCCCTTAAAGCATCACATGTGTTTTTCTTATTCTTAAATAGTCCGTTTTCACAATCATCCGCTGAAGGAGGAAAGTTTCTCGCAAAAACTGGTGGTTTTATCTTCGAGCTCGCAAACGCGGTCGAGTCAGTTTTGAATCCTCATAAAACATTTGCAAAGCCGCTTTTAGAAGTGTTTTAATTGACATCCATTTTCACCGGCTTGCAGTCGGCTTCATCTCCTCTGCTGGTGCATTGCAGTATATCTCTGCGTGTTACCGCCACATGTTGAGTGAAATGGCAAACAATACAAACAATAGCACAACTGGAGGTCAGAATACCCCACAGGGAACCATTAAGTCCGGGATTAACACATGTTTGTATCACCAGGGTTCTGTGCCAGTTGTCGTTCATATTAGGGAGAAGCAATTGATGTGGTTTCAAGAGTGTGTCAGTAGTTTGTAGATTTAAATAAATTTAATAAAAAATGTTTTATGAGTGTAAAAAAAAAAACATCAAACAGACTGTACTTTTCGGTACTTTCTATACGGGATCTTTTAGTCAATACTCATGGAAACAATGCTGCAAAACTGCTGGCACAAGTGTCTCAAAAAATGTAAAGTTAAATATCTTAAAGTTTTGAACTGCTGATCAAATGTCAAATCAAGCAATTTCTAGATTACCGTAAAATCTGGAAAACTGGAGAGCATTTTTACAGATTTACGGCAATTTAAAGACTGAACAAAATAAATAAAATGGTCATTAGTTGCATCAACCCGAGCAGTGCCGGCTGTCAAACGGTTCCACGCTCTTCAGTACATCACTTTACCTTCCATACTGTTGCATTCAAACTTCTTCTGCATCTGCTGTGACATGCACTGCTACCAGTCAGTTAGGGATATTTTTAACTGCCCCTAATGCTCGTGAACTGAGAGCGCGCTCTGTGCATTAGCATAATGCAACATCGGTGACAGGGAACGATTACGGTGGGGATGATTTTGTTGAGTGTAAATGTGAAATCTGATTATCCTCGATGCTCTCAGCTCTGCAGAGGGAGGAGGAGGAGGGCCAGAGAGAGAGGGAGAGGGAGAGAGGGAGAGAGAGGCTGGCTGGCTGGAGAGATTCAGAGGGAAGGAGGGGTTAAGATAGCAAAGTGCTGAGCCAATGGCTTTTTGCACAGAGCAGCTGGCTGGCATCAGGGCAGGACAGGCCGCTCGGAGGAAGGATACCTTGAGGACAGCTCTTCTCTGCTCGCTGTAGGACACCGAGGGTGACGTCCAGGAGGTGTTCATGGGATGCACTATCTACGCAGCCAGCCCTAAGGCCCTGCCTGCCGACGAGGCCCCAGGCCAGGACAGATACTACCAGCTCCCCCACTACCGCCACCCTCATGGTAACTGCAGTCAGAGGATAGCAGCCGGCAGAGCCAGGTCAGTCAACGCCACACAGGAAGTGCACCGGGTGCTTGGCATGCTTGTCCTGAGTGACACTGATGAGGGGAATCCAGGTAAAAACAGTGTATTTAGTCAGTGGCCCCTCTTTCCATCTCAACCAATCACAGAGGAGATGTAGAGGATGAGAGGGACGCTTGAACTGAGCTACTGGAGGGAGCGGTAACTTCAGCATCAGGAAGACGTCCTCTGTGATTTGTTGTTTTACATTCAGGGTATACGTTTAGAAAAACGACGTACAAGATAGAATTTGAATATATAAATTAAAATATACATAATTAAGATGGAAATGCTTATGGAGATATTTAAATCTGAATTCAGCTAAATTGTTGTTGTGATGTTACTCCCAAATGAAATCTACTGATTCATTTTGTTTTATTTTTACATTATCCGTGAAGATGTCCAGTTTGAGGTTTGCAGTTTTAGTGTTTTTCCTTCTGGGTATCAGATGGCTACAAGCATACAGGGAATACAAAATTAATAACACATTAAAATCCACTTCACAGTGACAGGATTAAATAATTATATTATTATATAAATAATAAAACGGTGGGTCGTTTGGTGCGAAAATGCCAGCCAGATGTGGGCGTCGTATCGTCTTTGTCAGCAATAACAAAAAGAGACTAATGGTATTCACAGATTTTTCTTACCAACATAATGTGGATCCTTGGGTTTTTCTTTTCTTCTACTGTGTTAAGAGAACAGTGTCTGCATTAGTTTTGTTCATAATTATCTTTATTTTGCAGCTGTACTTTTACCAATAGTTCTTCATTTGTATATTCAGTAATCACTTGTGCATACTGACTCCACTCTCAATAATAATGTGTTAACAAACTGATAAACAAACACACAAGAATCAGAATCAGCTTTATTGGCCAGTTGTGTGTACAAACACAAGCAATTTGACAAATGCTAAAAACAAGGACATCAAAGATGAACAAGCTAGTTATCAACATTTGACTACTATGTAGAGATTTAGATATATATATATATATATATATATATATATAATATATATATATATATATATATATATATATATATATATATATATATATATAATATATAGTTTGCTGCGTTAACGCGTTTAAAACGCGTTAACGCAGCAAACTATTTACGGCGTTAATTATTTGACCATGCGTTAACTCGTTTTTTTTTGCATTGGGAGGGGCTTAATGCCGCCGCACACAGGTGCTGCACTTTAAATCTCTCCCAGACAGCGTAGTTCAGACCTGGGCATCTTACGGCTCTGCCAGTCCGGCCCACGTGAGGTAAATCAAAAAAGAAAGAAATACATGCCATAAATGCAATACAACGGCACTGCTTTTACTTTGAAGGCGATTTATGTATGCGCGCGCACTTCGACAGCCTCACAGACTGGCTTGTTGCCATCAGACTGAAGCACTTACTGTTATGTAGTTTCTGTCCTCAACGAGGCTCTCACAGGAGCCTCGCGCTGCCTGCAGTCTCCGCGTCCAGAGGGAACATTAATCGCCGCGTCCAGACGGAACATTAATCGCGCATCCTTCACATCTCCACCTCATTCAACCAGACTTCGTTGCTAACGGTGCTAGCTGTGCTAACAGCGCTAACAACGGCAACAGTGCCGTCGATCGGGATTCCGTTATCGGCTGTGGCCGGTAACGGAATGCCGACCGACCATTCTCTGATCAAACATTACTCCACTATATCTTTACGTAGCAGATAGTAGTTTGCTGCTCTATCAATGCTCTAAATATCGTGCAGTGAGACATTAAAAATCATAGTATTAAAATTGTCAATCCTTAAGATGTCAGTCCTTTAAATTATATTTGACTCAAAACAAAGGGAGTTTTGCGTTATGCAGCTGTAAATCATACTGACGTGTGTGTTGTTTTTCAGGGTCACCACATGCACCCAGGTGATAATACTACAGATATGTAAACATTGCATTGCTTTCATCAGGGGCCATTGACTCAACCACTATTGTGTTACCGCCTTGTGTCCCAACAATTTATCGAAATGAAAATCTTTAAGATTGCCACATTAAACTATAAAATAGTGCGCGTGCAGCCTGTTGCTCGTAACTGTAAAGTAAACAAATTTCCTCCTGGGGATCGATAAAGTATTTCTGATATAATTTACAGGTACAGTAGGTGTTAGAGCTACAGTTTAAAGTTAGTCATTTATACCAGATGGATGCTGATAATTGGCCCTGCAGCAGTGTTTCAATTGTAAATAAGTCTCCCAACAATTAATCCTCATTAAAGGGGATTTATTTGAAACTCGTCCTGAGTAAAGCTTCCTCTGCAAAGTTTTCTTTTAACCCGAGAGTGAACTCTCTTTAACTTCACTGGTTGGAAAGTGGCTCCACGTAGTTATGAAGGTTTGAATGTTTGTAGCAGTTTACTGAGTAAAGTACTCAGCTGTAAAGTAAAGTAATTGATATGACCCCCGCTCTTTGATACTTTAAGTATATTCTGATGTTAATACTCAGAGGTGGAATGTAAGTACATTTACTTTGGACACGTGTACTATGAGTATTTTCATTTTGTGCTACTTTATACTTTTATTTAAATGCATTTCAGAGGGAAATTTACTTTTTACTTACTTATGTTTTACATTGGAGAAATATATACTATGCTTAGATGATATGAGTCAGCACTATACTGAGATAATACTAGAGTAGTTTATTAAGTATATAACAACTAAAATACTCTTTCATGTATTCATAGATAGATAGATCCCAGGGGGAAATTTGTTTGTGGCAGCAGCAAGCACGTTACATGGTAAACATACAAATATTAAGTATGGGAAATACTCAATATATACAATAAAATAGCAGAGCAGAACATATTAATTTAAATTAAATAATTAAAAAAATGCAAGTGTATATACAGTGAATTAGAAGTATATACAGGGAAAGCGGTATTACAAAAAAAAGAAGGCTAATATAGTATCCCATAATAACAATAATACACTTTGAAAGGAGCCTGCATAAGAATAAGTAGCTGTAGCTTCTACTTGCAATGGGAGTATTTGTATGCTATACTTCTACTTTCACTGAGCTAATTAACAGAGTACTTTCCCCCCACCACTGCTAAAACGAAATGGGGAGGAACTGCATGACTTCACAAAATAAAAAAAATAATTAAAAAAATGCAACCGGAGAGTGAGGTGCGGTCACTTCGCAGTCTGCGGGGAGAAAATAGCCACCGTTTAATCCCCTGCAGTGTGTCAACAGCCCGCACTGGGCTGAAGGTAAGCTCAGCCCTCCTCGCGCAGGACACACACTTCTGAGGAGGTCACGGCTCCGTCCACACGACGCGCTCTCCTCCAGCTCTCTCTCTCTCGCGCGCGGGCTTCTCGTGCCCCCAAAAACTGCTGGAGGTTTTATTTGTCCCCGGGTTTTTTTTGTTTGTTTCGTGGATAAACAGCGTGAAATGAAAGCGCAGACCGAACGAGTTCCGCGGGGAGACGAGGAGACGACACGGCGGAAAAAGTAGAGGTGACTTGTGGGAGCTACAGGTAAGGGAGCCTGAAGCTGGCGAACGGAAGAGAGGAGAGATTTTCAAAATAAGAGCACCAGCGACCGACTCGTAATAGCATAGCAGAATAGGCATGACAAATACCGTTGTAATCAATATTTAGGTATTTATTGTAATATATTCAAACAGAGTGTCGATTTGAGTTCATTCTGAAAGTCATAATTGCAGTGCTGGCGAATATTTGTCAGTAATTTATTTAATAACACCTTGACAGGAGACTTCAATCGTTTAATTATGATATGTGAATGAAAATTACGAATTAATCATGATGTATTGCTACGTATGTAGATTTAATGCAAAAGTGAATCATTTGTTTTACTTTTATTTTGAAGAATTGTTTATTTTCCCCCATCTTAACCTGGCAAGCTTGACAGGCTTTTTTGCTTTTGATAATAACAGACTGCTTATTAAATATATATTTCAGGAATGCAATGTGTCTCATAGTCATATTTAAAGTAGTCATTCGGTGGAAAATGTTCGTAAAACATGAAATCCAGTATTTATTTATGTTATACGACAGTAGCCTCCTATCTTACATCAGTCTGCAATAAAATTATACGTGTTAAGGGAACCTGCCACTTCCCAAGATAAGTGTTGTTATATTTAAACATTCCACAGTTTACTTTATGTTTGGTCTCTTAATGAGACAACACAAACACTAAACAATAAATTGTGTTTTTGCAAATACTATTCCTCCATGAAATCCCTTTTGAATTTCCCACTAAAGAGTAATTACTCTGCGCCATAAAGTCTTCAGTAAAAAAAAAAAAAGAGCCTTGTGCCGTCTTAAAACACACTTCTGTCATCAAAGGCTGTTTTGAGGTGCTTGCACAATGGGGAGGTTATTTCAGGAGGTCTCAAGCAGTGCGGAGTCCAAAGGCTTAGCCTCTGTTGCAGCTTCATAGGCTGTCTGTGAAATACCAGAAGACCAAATTAATTTAGTGTACAACAACAAGACAACCGGCACTACAAGGAAACATAAAATCATAATGATGACAAATGATGCAACAAAGTTCTGGCAAAAAAGTTTGAAAAGAGCGGCATTGTCATGTTTTCCCTTTTCTTATTTGTTTTATTTATTGGCACACTCTTGTTTGTGTAAGTCTGAACTCACACACATGAGAGAAACCTACCAAGATGGCAGACAACTTTAATTGTCTCTAACACTAAGACAAACTCCCTTTCCAGACAATTAAACCTTTGTGACGGCACACCCACAATAAACAAAGCACATTGCTTACAAAGCTGTGTGCTTCATGCTCAGGACTCTCCTTAATAATAATAATAATAATAAATATTATTTATAGCACTGTTTCAACACAATTATTACAAAGTGCTTTAAAAGGTAAAAACGACAATAACGGAATTATAAAAGTATTCAAGCATACTGCCATAAAACATAGTAAAGACATTACAATTTAAAGAATTGAAACAAGTGGCGTGGGAAGATAAAATAGAAATATCGCAGGAAGGCGTGGCTATAAAAGTGTGTTTTAAGAAGACTCTAGATAGCTTTAGCCATCCTAATCTCCTCTGGATGATTGTGTCAAAGTCAGGGGGCCCTGGTGTCAAACGCTCTGTCGCCTTAAGGTGCAGAGACGTTACAATACTGTACATAATATTGATTTGTGTTTTTAACGAATTCTTTGGCCGTGGTACTTTGATGCTCAGGGCAAAAGGGACACGAGCGACTAGAGGCAGAGAGAGAGAGACCTTGCGTCAAAATCTAGTTTGAAGACCTTAATTTTTGTGTTATTTATTAAAGAAAAACATTGCAACTTGTATGTATGGGGACCCTGCTGCCTCGATACTGTAGAAAGCAAGACTTTTAAAATGATTGGCACTGAATGTCATCCGAAGGTTTGCAAGGCCTGATGATGGGGTTTGGATCTGAGCTCTAAACTCAGAGAACCACGGCCACATTTGTAACTTTGGGTAGGACGCATGTTTTGTGCTGAACAATTTTCTGATTGAATGATTCTGTATCAAATGGGATCGACCCGCAAATTAGATTGTTCGTCCATGAATACCTCGAGGAACCTCATCAGAATGCTTCTTGATGTCCTTTTCTGCAGCAGCATGGCATGAAGCATTATGCACTCATCTACCGTAGACATTCTGAGGGTGAAATCGCAAATTCTGGTGTCACGGAGGCAACATGTATTCTATCTTTTTGATCATTTGTTTAATGCCACTTCCTAGAAACCTGCACAGACGAACTCAGACTAAAGCCTGAAACTTCTTTATGGCTACAAAAAAGAAAAGTGTTTCCCCTCACAGAGAATGTTTATCCCAGAGCTGTTTGTGTCAAGAACTACGTGACCATGGCCGTTATGTGTTTCATGAGGTTTTTAGACTGTAAGCAAACAATTTTGTGAGTGAGGTCACCAAAGAGACATCCAAAGTCTGTTTCCTGTGCCGCCAGACACAGTGGACACAGTGTGGTGTCAAAGCAATTCCCAGCGTTCAGGTAAAGGCTCGTAAAGTTGCCCAACTGTTTATATACTTGTTTATTCTCATGAAAAAAGTACCATGAGCTGGCTGGAGGGCAGGACTTTAAGCTCAAAACAGTTATATACAGATTTGCAGTTTTATATATACAGTATATTTTTCAAACACGCAATGCTAGTATAGTCATTGAAAAGTTGTTAAAGCTAACTAGGCAGAACTTGATTAAATTGCACAACACAATTCTGATTTAAACTCAGGACAAATTTAGGAAATTACTAATTTAAAAGAGAAATCCAACCCAGCTATTAATAACAGACATTTCTATGTTGTTACGGAAGTTTTAATTTGCAACAGTTTGACCACGTTTACAGAATTCATTAAAATATATAAGAATGCATCTCAATGATTTTGTGAAAATTGGTTTAGAGAAATCTTTGCTTAAATATTCTCCATGCCCTCAGCTATACTGATCATGATTATCTCATTAAAATATTCCTTGCAGAGAAGAGTACAACTACAAGCAGTCCCTTTGAACATTGCTTCTAAATGAAGGGGAAACGGCACAACATGGCTCTGTTTGGCCCTGAGGCTCACATCTGGGATCAGATACCTCTCCTAAATCCCATAACCTCAGGCTTAAGGTGAAAGGACCCCACTAACCCTTTCCGTATCGAACAATAGGCCCTTCGTCTGCGATTCAACCCTCTGTGATCACAGATGACCAGTCAGATGGGAAACCTCCGGGAAGCCCTTGTTGTTTGAACAGGTCAGTGGCTGACGTGAGGCTTCTGGACAATTAGAGATAATGCGCTGGAAACTGCAAGTGAGAGCCTATTTCCATCAACACCTGTAATTATACCAGAGCAGGTGGTAACGACTTCCCCTCTCCCAGAGGAAAATATTGCACAGGGCAGGTGGCTGTTGACGTGCAGATGAGAGGAAGAAACGTAGATCAGTTAAAGGTTGCCAGTATTTTATGACAACCCAGCAACGCATTTGAGGAATAAAACCAGCTGGTATCTTCCCAAATGGGTGTGTTAGTCCCCACCTGTAACATTGGGTACAATTCAGATAATGTGAGTAAATTAGGATTTGATTGAAAAACATATCCATTCAGGGAGGAGATGAATAGTCAAATAGGATTACAGATTGCTTAATCTTGGTTTAATTACAATAACTCTGCTACCAGCTATGACAGCATGGTGCACACAGCAACCTGAGGCGGTCGTAACACATAAACACCACGTGTAGTGGAGAGTGCACAATAAAAGCAATACAGGTTAGTAACAGTTTGCTAAATAATGGATAAATGGTTGAAATCGCTAGTGAACCGACTGGTTGAAATAGATAGTCAAATGTACTGGATATAAACCGGCAGTTTAAAGTAATGGATAAACAGTTAGCATAGCTAGCTAAACGATGTCTGAACAGACGAGCAGTTAGCTGCAAGTAGTACATTGTGGAAATAATTAGCTTTGAGTTTAAAGATTGGATAAACAAATACAATATAAGGGAGTTAAAAGTAATGGATGAACAAATACAACTGTTCAGAGAAATGGATTAATAGTTTAAATAGTGAGCAAACATTCGTTAAACATTAATTTAACATCTGCTAAAGGTAATGGATGAACAGATAAAACTGTTTGCTCAGAGAAATTAATTAATTAAAAGTTGAAATAGTGAGCAAACGTTCGTTAAACACAAGATAGATTAGATAGATAGATCAATTCATAAACAATGGAAATAGTCAGAAAAAAGCAATGGATAACTTGAAATAATTATAATTAAATGAGGGTGCAAGTATTGTTGAAGTAGCAGTAATGAACAGCTACTTAGATATTGCATGAAAGCAATATCGTCACAACATAAAACCACATTTGAGACATGATGGACTGAGGGTACGTCAGACAGCAATGGTCCCACTGTAGATGCTGAAGAAGGCTTGTGTCAAAGCAAAATATTAGCTTCCGTCCATATTGTATGCAAAACAATTTAAATAAGCCATGAAAATGACCTGAGCCACATAATCCATCAAAGTAACCAGGAAGCTGGGATTTAGTTCCCTTCCTTTTAATTTTAGTGGGAGTGTCATGCTTTGTTCTACTTACTGCCAACCGGCTCACATCATTACGATATATGCTCACTTTGGTATCTGTAATAGTTTCTTTTACAAGAGACATCTGGTGCTGAAAAGTTTCAGCGTGTGTTTGTAGAAAATGTTTGAGTCAGCTCGCAGCAGCGCATCAGGTCAGCCATCTGCACAACCTCTGAGGTGCTCTCTGTCTTTGTAGACATCTGTGAGAAGAGATACTGACCCCATTTACACAATCACAAGAACACTGCTTCATTCTGCCGAGTGGAGCTTATTAATGTAGCATAAACCAGCAGAATCAGACTTTGACATCACAGCTGCGTTGATTTTAAAGACAGAGTTCACTTTGGTTGCCCTATAAACTGTTTTTCGGGGGAGTAAGAGCTCTCTTTGAAGCCAAACCTGGGGACGAAAACAAACACCATTATTTTTTGGGTCTTTTTATGTGTGTACAGTCAGTACCTGACGATCCAGCGGAGAGGTCCCTGCTGTTAGCATAGAGCTGTGTGTTTGTGTATTCAGGGCCAGGAGCATGACTGAGCAGCAGGAGCAGAGCGAAGAAACGGGCCTGCCCCCAACGCAGGACCTGGACCACTGCAAGGACGACGACGCACACGGCCACTTCAGGCAAAGCTCATACACACACACACACACACACACACACACACACACACACACACACACACACACACACACACACACACACACCATCTGTATCCTGTGCATGGTCATGGGTTACAGCTACAGGAGATTTATTTGCACAGCCCTTATTATTTTGTGCTTTTATTTCAGCTGTATTTGATGTCTAACAATGGTTAAAAACATACAAGCACACAAAGGGACAGCAAACAAAGTATTCATATGCACAATGTCTGTGTGTGTGTGTGTGTGTGTGTGTGTGTGTGTGTGTGTGTGTGTGTGTGTGCGTGCGTGCGTGCGTGTGTGTGTGTGTGTCTGTGGATCGAAAGAGTCTGTTATATCAGAAGGTTTCGAGGCAGGAGCAGTGTAGTGTAATCCCGGGGAATCTGTTCTGGGATGAGATTTAGCGCTGAAGCAGGTTAGTAGATTCGGAGAATGGGAGGGGCTTAATGTACTTGTCAGTCTTGAACTCACATCCCTCAGTAAGCCATGTGTGTATCTTTAGGTTTATCCCCTCTTATTGCGTGACTCACCTCAACACTCCTCTGTCACTGCCTGCAATATTTCAGGTTGTAGATATTGGTTTACGTAAAGTATTTAAAGTTGCTTTAATAGCTCAAAAAAAGGCACATACACAGGTTTATACAATTTACTTAAAAAATACTTTCATTCTGAGCTCTGTTTTGGTCTCCACCAACTTGCACGTAGCATCTTTATTAACTGCTCCACTGTGTTCAGCAGCCTGTCGCTGAGCAGCGGACGCTGGGTTTACAGCTTCCAAAGGATGTTAATCAAGTTTAAATTAAATCTGCTGTAAAACCAAAAGAATGAGCTAAAAGAGGCTAAAGACAGTGATGCTAATTCCCTGTGGGTTTGTCGCTACAAGCGACCACTTTCACACCACACAGAATCAATTGATTCAATGTGTATAGAAACAACCTTAGTGAATGTTATTCATAGACTAACATAAACATGCTATTGTGGGTCACACACTGAATTCAAACACTCTGAGTATTTGTAAAGCACTGTCTTGTATTAAGTATCCAGTGTGGTGTTTGCAGGATATTTGTTCATGTTGTTTATTTAAATGTCTTTCCAATAGTCAAAATAATCTAAATTGTTGCACATTTAAGCCTTTTACATTGATTTTCTGTGACATTGCAATAAACAGAACGATGGTTTTTACAGCTCAAAGAAAAGCCTTAAAATATCCATCAAGTTCCTCTAAACAGCTCGTGCACCATAATTTTTCATAATTTCCTCACTGAAAATGTTTGCGTTGTCTTATTCTTTACATATTACCAATAAGGAAATCACCAGACATATGGAAGTCACAACTGAACCTCCAGTTAAACCGTGTCCTAATATTTGACTATAAAACACTCGTGATAATGCTTTGATAAGATACCAAGATAAACATGTTATTCTTTCTATAGATATGAAGCTGATTATGAGCGTGTGATTTCCCCAGAGATTAAGCTGCAGGTGCTCACTCGGGTTCTGTCGGTTCACTGCATGAACAAAATATCAGCTGACGTGGTGAAGATGTGATTTCCACATCCGTATGAACTGTGTTTTTTAATTTAGTTTCAAATGAGAACTCTGATCCATGAATCTGATACTTTGATTTTAAACTCAGGAGATGTTTTGAAAAGTTCCTCTACTTCTCTCATCGTGCCTTTTCCTTTTCCCAGAGTGAGACTCGCTTCTCTCGGTGCCAAACTCGTCTCCTCCAGCTAAATTATTGACTGGGAGTCCACTCCTCCACCGTCCACCGATGGGAGGTGTTCGCTTTCTAATTTAGAATTCAATTTAGGATTCTTTGAGCTTGTAATTAGTTTCACTACTCAGCCTCACTGCCAAGGGCACTGGGATACACTGGCACAGGCGCATGCACGCACGCGCGCGCGCACACACACACACACACACACACACACACACACACACACACACACACACACACACACACACACACACACACACACACACACACAATTGCATGCAGAAGCAACATTCTGTTTTGCTCACAGGGATATAAACTGGTACACAGGTTTAGTTCAATTTCCAAACCACAGCTCTTGTAATGATGGTCAATTCCTTGGTTTATTCCAGCTTGTTATATCTTCTGTGCTGGACTCAGAAAGGTTCACTACGTGTACACAATGTGATTCACTGTCCACTTAGCCTCCAGGCAGCTGGGAAATACCAAGTTATGCTGCTGCTGCTGCTGTTTTGTGGAAACCATACACGATTCTGATTTAGTGATTTTTATGTTTTTAATCCAGCTGGAATAACTTCATGGTTCCTCCTGGGCCTGGGAATTAATTTCAAACCCTCTGAATAATATCCGAAATAAACCTTAAGTGACATCCTGGAGAAGCTTTTATCTTTAACTGTCCATCATTTTCACACATGTCATCCCAGCATGACCTTGTTTATACCCTTCGTATAAAAAATAAAAAAAAAGCTTTGCCTCGACATGCTCACAGCTCTCCTACGTATCGCTGTGATGGGAATTGCCTGTAGCGGTTTACTTCTGACACTCACCTAGCGCCTTGATGTACCAGCAGTATTGATTAGGACCTGGATCTTGTGTAAGAGACAGATGGAGAGTGAGAGCGAGGACTGGAGAGCCGGTTAGTCCCCACAGAGCTGCCTGTGTTTTTAATAATCACTCTCTTCTCTCCACCTGGGTGTGCAGAGCCTATTTATAGGCAGCAGGCAGGAGGAGCAGCACACATGCACTATTGTTCTTAACATGGTCACAAGATAATGGGATGTCGTTTCCAGGGGGGCACCATGAATTTGAACATCTGCATAAAACAATGAAATGTTGGAAAGAAGTTAGATTTTGGCCTCTTTAAAAAAGAAGAAGAAGGTTTTAGCTTAGTTTGTTTATGGATTACTTAATTTATTAATTTAAACAGCATCAAAATTGTTTCGGAAGTCTGACTTTTAAAGGTGTACATTTCAAATGTGTTTTGGATACTATTTGTATGTATTCAATGTACAGGATATGTACATTTTGTAATTGTATTCCTCACAATTACGTTCTAGTAGATTAACAAAAGATACAAAATGTGCAACAGTTAAAGTAACTTAAAGAACATCTTCACTGATACAGCAGGAAAGAGGCTGCTTTGCCTTGTTGGATGGGCGCATGGAGGATGTTCTGGCTGTTTTGAAGTTAATAATTAAGTGATGTAAAGTGACTGATGCATTACATTAAGTGTCTGTAGAGGTCCAGCACATCCAGCTGGAGAGCAGCGGAGGGCTGTCACAGCTGTGCTGCTCTGCTGTAAACAACTGCCTTATCCTGCTGTTAGACACACACACACACACACACACGCACACACACAGACACGCACAGCAGGCAGCTTAGCATCTGTCAACCCCCTCAGCTCTCTGACACTTTAACCCTACTTGGGTCTTTTTCCAGCCTGGGTTGTGGATCATTTGTTTCACTTCAATTCTATTTAAAGCGGCTTTATTGGCATGAAAGTCAAAAAATATATTTAAACAATGTTGCCAAAGTATCACATTCCCTCTCTGATTCTCCCAATGAAGGAGAAGATGATAGTAGAGTCACAATAGAGACTTAAACAATAATGACCTAGCACTTGAAGACATATACTGTAGCCTCTATATTTTTTCGTGGCTTTCAACCCTGTCTCACAGTTGTACCATGACAACAGATGTATCACCATGACGGTGCAAACAGCGCAAACTCCAACTGCAGATGAAGACTCTGTTAGAAATCTGTATGTAGTTGTAGACTTCATATAGTGCTAGTTGTGTCTCATATTTGCATGAGTAATATATTAAGCCTTCATACTTGTATTTGTTAAACTCAACTGTGTGAATATAAAGTCCTTGAATTAGATTGTAAACATGTTTTGTGTCTGGAGAAGACAATCCACACATTAATTATCTCGTCTCTCCGCTCCACATGGTGCTTGTGTTTGTTTGTGTGTTGTTGTTTTTATTCATTCTTCAGCGAGCATATTTCTGTCCTTGATGCCCACACCATTTCTCCCAACTGCTGCTCTCACCTTCATCTCACCACTTCTTTAAAAGTCTCTCTCTCTCTCCCATCGACTGTATGTAAGAAGCTCGCTCCTTCTTTTTTAAGTAAGAAACTGTTGCCAGCTTAAATACCACTCATTGGGCCATAAGCCTGCTATTGTTTAGTGTTACTGGTTGTCTTTTAATAACGTAATACAATTGGAATTATATAATTATGCAAAGTTAGTTTGTGTCAGTTAATGCACAAAGGCAGAGCAAAATAAATCTAATCTGGTAATATTATGAAATAATAAGTAAAACATATTTTTCCCATACAGTACAATGTGAAGAACTTTAATTCCTGAGAAGATGCTGATTCAGATTGATATCAAATTACATTCTCATATTGTCGTTTAATGGTACACAGAAAAACAGAGTTAGTATTATTTTCCTCTAAAGTAGTAATATTTCATCATTTTTGGAGAGTAATACTAGCCGTAGCCAGTAGAGTAGGAGCAAATATTCAAAATAAAATAATATTAAGAGAGTAAAACAGAGTGACCACGCCCACTACGGTTCCTTAAGTTCTGTTTCCGCCGCCTTGAAACTTCTCGCTACTGGAATGAGCTGAGGGTTTATGGGACGGAAGAGAGCTGAAGGAGTTGAATCCAATTCTATATAGAATTGGATTCAACTCTATATAGAATTCTAAAATATATCATCATGTAGAGTTAAATATGAACACTGAATAGAGTAAAAAATACTCTGAATTATTATAGATTTGACTTTGTTTAGACTGGGTACATGAGTAAAATTTACTTTGACAAATGTAGTGTGTGCAATGGCATGGAGAGTTTTACTCCTAAATAATATAATTTCTGCTGATGCTGACATTGGTTTAGTGAAATACTCAACGGGTTGACTGCACTGAGATAGAAATCAGTATTTCTCTGACATAATTGCCACGGTGATAGACGGTGCAGAGTTTACCTCTCTCACCTGAGAGGAGCCGGGACATGGGAAGGGTGTGAGATAGATAGAGGTCACGCTATCTTCTTACCCAGAGGAAAGTCAGCGATTTTAACACAATGGCACCTTGCTGTATAACACAGCAACTCTGTTCAAGGAGAATGCAAATGTGGAGCTGTTATAAAGTCCCTGCTGAGTCATAGGGCAGCTGTGTAGAGGAATAGATTTTCACGAAACACTAGTCTGGAGGCCCAAGTGAGGATGAATTAATGGAAGTTGCTATATATTTATGTCTTTACATTTACACTGCATTAACATTAGTACAACCCAGTTCAATTATCATGTTAAGCAGTTGTGGAAGAAGAAGTAGAACTAATACTTTCACTTTGCACAATAAAAGAAATACCAATCTTAGAATACTTGAGTAAAGGTCTGTACTGGAAGTAAATTCAAAGGTGAAAGTATGCATGATGCACAAAGGCACTTTTCTTCATTATTATAAAGCATTATCATCTCCACTCACATGTGTGTAAGGCTGTAAGCAGGGTTTTAAAGTCAGGGTAGAGCTGACTTGAACAGCTATATATATATATATATATATATATATATATATATATATATATATATATATATATATATATAGCGTGTGTTGTATGTATACATCTTAATCTGAAGGGTAAATGTAGTGGAGGAAAAAGTCCAATATTACCTCAAAATTGTGCTCTAGTGCAGTACCTCAGTAACGGTAATATTTCTTAGCTTAGTCCACCTCTGATGACAGGTACGATACGAACAGTACAATTCAAAAGGCTGTGAGTGTGAGGACTAACCAAAGTGTTTTGGCAAATGTAACCTTTGTTCATTTCATTATTCCCGTGGGACTCTGGAGGGTTGAAGATATAAAAGCTCCCTTCATTCAATGCCTTTCACCATCGCACCGTATGAAAATTGCTTCCATCAAAGTGAGATAATCCATCACAGTCAACATCAAGCTGCAATTTGTTTTTTTGCCCGAGCTCCTGTGTTATCAGTAGCTCCTCGAGCAGCAGTGTTTCCATATAAGCACTGTTACGCCGCGCTCTGCTCGCTGTCAATCACCTCGCACTCGCAGGGAGATACAGGAAGAAAGGGAAGTCTCTGTCGGAAAATAATCCCTCAAAAATATCTGCCCTTTCAGAATGCGTAGTTGCTTATACGTGTCTTCTTCTTTAAAGCGCCTTAACTGGGACAGCAAATCGTTTTAACAACATTTTCCTTAGAGGGCTGATTATATTATATTTTATCTGCTGGGTGGTTCTGTCCGCATTAGTAATAGATATGAGCATCATGCTGTGACATCTGCTGCACTGGTCTGACTGCACCTCCTGAGGCGTGTGTGTGTGTGTGTGTGTGTGTGTGTGTGCGTGTGTGTGCGCGTGTGTGTGTGTGTGTGTGTGTGTGTGTGTGTGTGTGTGTGTGTGTGTGTGTGTGTTCATGCATTCTGACTATAAAAAGAACAACATGGATAATCTCCTGGCATGGTCACTATTTGCGTTTAAACAACTCAATATTTATCTTTGATTATGTGGTTTTGTGACAGCCTTCGTCTCTCTGCAGTTATGCACACACTGATGATTAACTCATCATGTGGAAGCTTTGACCCAGCTGGGATGTTCGCGCATTGTACACACAAATACACACACAAATACACACACAAATACACACACACTGTGTTACACGCACACTAGCTAACATCCATTTGTCACGCTGTCTCCAGGCCAGATGAAGGCATCAATCTGCCTTCAAATGTGTGATATATGTATGTTTATTTTTATCCATAGTAGTAGATTTATAGAGAAGAGTTGTAGATTGTGTGGTAATTTGACATATAAGAGAGTTATTATTATTATTCACATGTAAACATGTACCATTTTAATTCAAAGTGTATTTTTCTTGTATTCCAGGTTTCAGTTGATTGAAGACCTCTCCTATGAAGACGTGAAAAAATGTTACCGGGGCTCGGTGAGTCCGGTCTCTCTTCTGATCCTGAGTGATACAGTGTCTGTGATTGGAGTCCAACTAGTTGTATTAATTTTCATCTAAATATTTAATCTATAATGAAAGCGGCACGCTGATTCATTTTGTAATTCCTTGACTCAAAGGCATTTCTCTCAGTTTCATATTGCAGTGTTGAAATATATTTGTCATGAAAATTGGCCGCAAAAGCTGAAAAAAAGGCTCCAACTGATGTGACGCAATCTAATTACAATCTGATGCATGTTATATTTTGAAATGCATCTTTTCTGAATCATATATGAGAAGAATAACATACTGCCATTATACACTTGTGAGAAATGACCACACCTTTCCTGATACTCCCCTACTAATGTGAGCTTTTGCAGACTCATTTATTATTAAAGGATTTTACACTCAACATCTAAAACTGAACAGATCATATGTTCATCGACAGGCTCAGCAGTGCTGTATAATCCTAAATTACCATCACGTAGACCTGCTGCCATCCTGGCCAGTGTCCTCCAGACAAACTTAGCCTTGATAGGAGTCAAACAGTGTAACAGCGTCATCATCAAGTGGAAATAATACAACCACCCCACGAACGAATCCAATTAATTCAGTCAGCGAATGATTATACAGTCGCAGTTTACATTAACTCCGGGCTTTCCCCACCCCGTGGTGATCGAGCCCTCTGCATTACTGTAAGCGCCATATTCCTGAGGACAGGAGCTTGCTCTCGTGTGAGCTATTAATAGAAGGACAAAAAACAGGAACAGCAGACAACTGAGGTAAACCTGAGCTGATACGAGTGGAAGGAAAAAAAGACTAGATGCAGGACAGGGCAGGAAAATAAGCGGTGGATATGTCGAGCTGGAGGGGAGCGTGAGCTGCGAGGGAGGAGAGCGGGGAATGAATGAATGAGACCTCTTGTGTGTTCAGACGGGAGGAAAATGTATGATTTCCTCCGTGAAGTGTGGACTCTTAGGTGTCACACACTGACACTGCAGACGAGCTGACACATAGAAGGAATGAACGGCGAAGGCAGAGGAAGAAGGGGCTCCAACTAAGAGAGGAGAGAGGAGTACCTGTGTGTGTGTGTGTGTGTGTGTGTGTGTGTGTGTGTGTGTGTGTGTGTGTGTGTGTGTGTGTGTGTGTGTGTGTGTGTGTGTTTGTGTGCGTATGTGTGTGCTTTTTTCTTCTTCAGCTCAGAATGATGAAGGGCAGAGTGTGCGTATGTGAGGGAAGGAGGCAGAAGGGGAGGGAGGGTGTCAGCTGGGTGCTTTTTAGCGGAGTCACTGGAGGTGTATTTGAGAAAGAGAAAGGGAGCCTTTCAGTTTCAGAGAAAGAGCTCGGTGGCTGTAAACCGAGGCGTTGCTGCTGTAACTCTGTCGTAGTCTGTGTGTATGTGTGTGTGTGTGTAGGTGTACACATTAGAGCCTGGTGTGTGTGTGTGTTTGTAGGCAGATGTAGATTAGAGGTAGACAGTCCTCCATTCTCGGGGGCCCCGTACTGACCAGCGACAGGGGCACAGTGTGTGTCTTGCAGCGGCTTGCTCCAGGCCCTGGATGTGCGCGAGTGTGTGTGTGTGTACGGTGCCAACGTGCTGAGCCTGGTGCAGAGCTCGCGTCCTTTGAGGCAGAGAGTGGTGTCTGCGGCGAGCGGAGCCAAAGTGGCCGGTGGTGGTGGAGTGGCCGCTGGTGCTGTGCGGGCAGGCCGGTCCGCCAAGGAGATGCTCATGACTCTGCCCTGTCCCTCTGCACAGACTGTCAGCAAGTACAACTCGCAGTACCACAAACTGTTCCAGTGTGTGCCCAAGGATGAGATCCTCATGAAAGGTAACGTCTTTTTCTTACCACGAGGAACACTTTCAGGAGTCTGTTTTGTGCTGTAAAATGTGTTTTAACTTGTTATTGTTCTTGGACGTGTCGTGCTTCAGCTTCACTGTGATTTGCCCGTTATGAATTGGTTCTTTTATTTGCACTCTGTTTAGCTTTTCTTGCCAGCTTGTGATGCAAAATAACCGATATTAGCCTTTTATCAGATACCAGATATTGGCTAGAGATCGATGATTGATTACTCATCAAGTAATTTATCGAGCAATCACCAAAACAAATGCTGAACTTCCCATGTTGCAGCGTTTCAATTGTGGGGATGTCCTGCTTTTCTGTTTTATACCTGTGTTATGTATTCATATGTATATTTGGGTTTTGGGCTGTTAACAATTTTCATTTTCATCATTATATTTGGCTCTAGACGTAGTAAAGGCGAAATAAATAGGTTTATTATAACTTTTTAGTCATGATCAATAACAAGTCATTAGTTGACATGATGTAAAGTAATATAAAAGCTAATGTTTTTAGTAGCATGAAGGCAAATTAGCTTTCACACCCAAACTAGTTGTGGTGAAGACATGCAACGTTGTGCATGACGTTGTTTTCCGTATCTGTACAAAAAACTAGCATCTTCAATAGCCTGATAGAACAAACACTGGTAACAGTTGAACTGAAAAATCACAATGTATTTGTAGTCGCTTGAAGTCGTCTTTTCTTGGCACCCTTCTCCGGCTTTAGTTGGGTTGCTTCAGTGTTTCTGCTTTGTGTTGCATCTCAGAAACACTTCCAGAGTCACCAACTTCTCAAGCACAGTGTGAACTCCTCTGATAGTTCAACCTGGTTTACCATAAACTTCAATGTGCAATCATTTTTAATCAAAATGCTGGTGAGACAGTCGTAGGGTTACAGATACAATGTCTCGATAAGCCGGTGTGTTTTTCTGTATCCGCTCGACAATATAATGAGACAATAATCGTTCTCTTGTGTTCTCAGTGTACTCCTGTGCTCTTCTCAGAGATATTCTTCTGCAAGGCCGCCTCTACATTTCCAGAAACTGGCTGTGTTTCTATGCCAACCTATTTGGCAAGGACATCAAGGTACGAAAGACTGACAGACAGCTTAATAAACGCAAACTGACTGACAAACATATCTCCCAGTCACAATCTGACAAGCTGCATATACGACTTGACAAATTACTTGACTGAAAGTCATTCAGGATTACGGGCTGACTTTCAGTGTCACAGGCTCAGTTCTCCCACATAAAACGACTCTCTCTCTCTCTCTCTCTCTCTCTCTCTCTCTCTCTCTCTCTCTCTCTCTCTCTCTTTCTTTCTCTTTCTTTACGTCTGCACTGTGGAATTATGTATCAGGACAGGTAGACTTACTGAACCTTTCACCTTCACGGGCTATGCGATTTTCTCTCTGATGTTGTGCACGGCTTTTCCTTCATTTCCTTGAAACCAAACCTTTCCTGACATCTGATCGATAATAAGCTACTTATTCAGACGGCATTCCTCACATTCTGAGTGAACTAAGACACGTTTCATGTCCACGACTGATTTTCCTCTTCAGGGCTTTTCCTGAAGTGTATTTCAGTGTCTGCTTTCCCAAATCACACTTCATTTTTTTGTTTCTTTTTATCTTCCCTAGAATTTTCTCCTCATTTGACTGTCAAGTTTGCCTTCTCGAATCTGTGTGTCTCCTTCTAAATGTTCTTATCCGTCTTTAGGTGGCGATCCCTGTTGTTTCCGTGAGGCTGGTGAAGAAACACAAAACAGCGGGCCTCGTGCCCAATGGCTTGGCTATCACCACAGACACCGGCCAGAAGGTGAACACTTCCGTCCCGGTCGCCGTGCATTCAAATACTTATGCTGATCAGTGCAGCGTGGCTGTGTGCTCTAGGCGAAGGTGTGACGGAAAAAACAACAACACCCTGTTATAGATAGAAGCCGAGTGGAGTCCCAGCATGCTAGTGCGAGAGAGTCCAGTTTTTCCACAATTAACGTTCATAGGGGCTTCTTAACATTCACATGTCAGACTCCTGTCATCGAGTGGTGGTTTCAAAGACATCATGCACTCTTCACGTTCTGTTCAGGCCCCAACACCTCATCGATAATGATAGCCAGCAAGCTAATTTTAGCAGTGACCCAGGTTGTGTGTCTTGAAGGATCTGTCCAGTATTGTCAAACAAAACAACCAGCAAATACATTAATTTCTTGGTCGCCCTTCACAAGAGAGGAAACTTAAGAAATGTAAATGTAAGATTGATAATTTAAGGGCACCAATGACCAGGTTTTAACAGGTTCGCCATCTTAGTCTGGTGTGTTTACATGCTAACGCTCTGCACTCGTATGGCGGTTACAGCTGATAAAGACTGTGGAGTTCAGCGCTGGTATGTGCCAGATTTACGTCCCTCTGGCTCCCACTGCCTTCCTGTTTATACATTTATGACGTTGTCCCGTGCACGAGCACAAATGCCCCCTGTTGCAGATTGGCTGGAGTAATGTTAAAGCCATTTAGTTTGTTTCCCATATACAGAGCCTGGGCTGTGTTCGAACACCAGGTTTTGTGTATTGGGTTAGAATCGCTCTCTTGTCCCTACGTGTAGCAATGTTTTTAACAAAGTAGGTCCTGAATGTAGCTTAATTAGAGGGAAAGTAGTTTTTGCTTCCCCGTTGATCTTGAAATAGATCACAGAATATTCTGCACACGTATCATGCAGACTGTTGCCAAAGTACACACACACAAGAGCTTGCTACTCCAGAGATATGGCAGTTGTCACAAAGTTCAGAAATAGCACATGTTTTTAAGTGCTTTGCATACTCCACTATGCACTCATATATACATACACCACAGTACATGTGTACTGTACCGGGTCCATCATTTATTCATAACACAAATCATTCATTATTCATAAAGACAGTGACTGGGCAGATTTCTTTTTCCAGATGCATGCAGGAGTGTGAGCATACTATCAGCCCTGAGGTCCATTAGGGGTCCATTAGCTAACACTTTCCAGATTAATGCAAACTGTCTTCAGGTGAAGGCGTCTGTTTCCCACCTCTTCCTCTATTTAAAGTAACACTGAGCCCAAGCACAACCCAGCCGGGTCAAATAGCTGTTCCATTTGTGCAAAACACTATTATCAAATTGGGCATGTGGCTGAAAATGAGCAAGTAGATCCTTATTACACAAATGATTACTCTAACCAGAACTACGGAGAGTCTGATTCACTGTCGAGCCCAGCAGCTGAGATTAAAGCAACAACATTTCTCTGACCATGTGGGATATGTAGCATAGTATACCATATATGTCTGCGTGGTTGTGTAATATGCGTTACATAACTGTGTGAACATACATGGCTCTGTACAGTACAGGACCGCACTGCAAAGGAGGGCTGAGGTGGGCCCGTGTGTTTACGAGGTAAAAAGTTCACAGCTCGTGTCTGTAACAACAAAGTCCAGGCTTGTTTGTAATTTTTATTACCTCGTTCACCAGCACGGCTGTGGCAGGAGAGATCCAGCAGGACACACAATAACGCAGTGTTGCAAACGCTCATGAATACATTCTAGAAGTGCTTTCTAGACAGCAGTGAGGTTTATCCAGGTCAGAGGGATATTTGGGTGAGCCGTCACTGTGATGAGAGAAATATCCTCTTTGTGTCCCAGATTATGAATCCCCAAAGGGTTGTTTGCCCCAAATTATTTCCAGAAAATGTGGACTCTTCCCCAGTGATGTTACTGGATTATTATATGCTTTGCATGGCTGCAAACGCAACGATTCAAACACCTTTCTACCGCACATGCCCTCATGCTCTGATTGCGTACTTACAACAGGAGCAGAGCGTTTGATTCCGTGCATAAAATAAAGGGATAAAGTGACCAAAGGCAAGCTGAGATCTGAAACAGAAAATTCTTCATCTATTTCTTTATTCAGTTTCTCCCCCAGGGCTCGTCAAAGTTTAATATCATGTCCTAATTTTAGTATATAGCTTATTCATGTTGTTCAGTAGACTTTGTATCCATATATATTCAAGGTAATCGCTCTGTTTAAATAAGCTCAAATTGTCCTTTGTCATCATTTTCTGTGTATGGATAGATTCTGAATATTTTCAAGCGACTATTTTATTTTTAAGCAGCATTATCAACAGAATATCAACAGGATTCTTACATCACTGTTTCACTGTTTTTATTTCCTCAGTATGTATTTGTGTCTCTGCTATCAAGAGACAGTGTATATGACGTCCTCCGCAGGATCTGCACACACCTTCAGGTCAGAGGACTTGGATACTGTTGCATGCACACTATTCACGTAGTCCATGTATTGTGTGGTGTGCATGTCAGTTAATTAGGTTATTTCCTTTTCCCCCTCTTCAGGTCAATGGGAAGAGTCTGAGCTTGAAGCAGTTCATGGAGGAGCCGACCTTATCGCTGGTCAGTCCCGTCTTTCGTGAACCGTCATAAAATTAGAGATCAAGATCCTGGGGGGCGAAACGTCAACGTGTCGTAATCCACGCGCATTGAAATAACTTAAAGGATTCCTGGTTGTGTTTCCTGTTGATCTAAAGGCCTCCGACAACTCTCCCTTACAACTCTCCCTTACAACTCTCCCTTACAACTCTCCCTTACAACTTCCCCTGACCCGAAGGCCGACTTACATTCTTACACAGAGATCATCAATAGATCACTCTGTTGCAGCTGCAGCCTTGCAGTGAATTATCCCTCGAGTCAGCCAGATTCAAAGAGCTCCGTGAAGTCACCTTGTGCGTGTGTGTGTGTGTGTGTGTGTGTGTATGTGTGTGTGTATGTGTGTGTGTGCGTGTGTGTGTGTGTCAGCCACTGCACCACAGAACAGCTTTTGTATTAAGTTATAATTAAGTTCTGTTAACATCCTCGTCCTTGATCACGCTGTAATCTAAATGGAAAGTATTCAAAGAAAGAAAGTGCGTTTGTTCGCGGTGCCAGGAGCTTTGCTCTCCAACACAGAACATGTTAAGATGCCTGATTTCTAGTCACCAGAAGTATTATATTATATGATATAAGTAGCAGAAATATTCCAATATCAAGAATATTTGTTGACCTTACTGACTATCTCTTTTCATTGTTGCTTCTTTAGGAGGTGATAGATTGCCCTTCAACCTTTTAAAATGAAGAGACAGCAGAAACACCATTTATTAACGGTTATTCAATAATTTACTATCACTTGTAAGCCATTAACGAAAGTAACATTTGGGCAGCAAGGTTGTTTAAAAGCCTGATGATGTGTTGGATCGTACCCAGTGCAAAATATGTTTATTAGCAACTTATTAACATTCATAACTGCAGTTATTCACTTCTTACCATTTCCAATAGTTTTTTTTTTTATCAAATAGCAAGGATGCACACTAATCAAAGAGAGCTCAATAGTTGTTCTCATGAACAGATTTATGGCATTACTTTCAGTCTCATGTTGGGGGTCACAATATATGAATATGATTTAAGTCTCAAAAGAAAGAAGAAAAACACGTTCTGGCTTTCATGTTTTCTGGTTTTCATGTTTTCTGGCTTCTAAATCATTAAAATAAAGAAACATGAGAAGGCACTAAGGCAGTTACATGTACTCTGAGGTCCCGTGTGGATATCACTTTATGTTCAGGGGCCACAAGCAGAAACAGTTTGGGAGCCATTAAAGTCGCTGAGGGTTTGTAATCGAGTAATTGAGGTGATTTGTTTCCCATCTCCGGTTTCGATGATGAGCCACTAGTTTGCTGACAGGCTTCTTTAGTTTAGATGTGTTGCAGTTTGCTGACAATCTACATTCTCCACTTCCCTCCGTGCCACAGGACGAGTTCCCAGTTCCAGACGAGTTCCCAGTGGTCGACGAATTCCCATCAGTGTTAAAGTGGAGAAGGAAACCCTCCGCGGTGTCGGTGTCGTCCTCCCTTCCGGACCTCTTGGGAAACTCCACCAGCAGCCTGAGCACCGCAGACACGCCCTTCAAATCTGAACAGGCGCTAGAAGGTGACAAAACTAGTCTATTGTAGAGAAACAGCAACAGCACTGGTTACCACTGGCTCAGACCAGTGAGGTCATTCATACGCTGTGTGATAAGAAAACCCTACTGGGAAATATTTTAGCATTAAATCACTTATTTGTTGATACTTTCAGTTTTTAACTCGTCCTGCAGGACTTTGATCAATAGCCAATTTAGAGAGAAATCCACATGTGCCTGAGGCCATTTTAGAAATGTTATCAAGTATATTTTGAGTGTGAAATTATACACAGTAGTGTTTCGTTACACCCTGTTTTCTATACACAGTTACCAAAAATGATTCCAATGTAGAATACATATGTTTATATTTCTTACGGGCTGAAAATAATTCAACTTTAGAATAGGGGGAGAAAAATTAATAATTAATCAATTGAAAAATCTTGATGAGAAAATGCTTTCTCATCAACAGCAACAGATGACAACGCGTGCGCATCCATGAAGAGTTTTATATGGCATAAGTAGAAGTTAGTCGTCAGTGAGGACAGATTATGTGTGACATCTTCAAAATGTCACTTCCTTTATAGGATAACAATGTTGAACCCCTGGATGCAGAAGTCTTTGTATGTATGTATGTGTGTGTGTGTGTGTGTGTGTGTGTGTGTCTTTCTACTTTTTTTATTTCTTGTGTCTGTGTGAGAGGGCGAAAGAAAGAGTAATTGCTTTTGGATGGCAGCATCTCTCTTACGCAACGACACATCAAGCTCCAAGTGGAGATTAAATCGTGCGGGGGTTTGTATTAAAAAGCTTTGGGCGGTTCAGATTAAGGAGAGATTATCACAAACAATGTCTGCTGTCAACGTTGTGTGAGGACAGTTTGACGGCTGTATGCTGACAGATAATTTCTCAACACTGAGATATATTCATGTTGTTCTCGATTACATGTCCATCATGTGATAAACGTGAGCTTCTGTGTGCATTTTCCTCACAGCTCGGAAAGCTGGGAAATAATGTAATTAAAAGATGTGGAAGCCTGATAAATAACTTGAGTCAACAGCTGTATTGTAGTAGCGCTACATCACACACACACACACACACACACACACACACACACACACACACACACACACACACACACACACACACACACACACACACACACACAGAGAGGAGCTGTGTAGAACGAAGCAGAGCATACATATCAGCTAGCAGACAATACATGCAGAGATGTCAGGGTATGATAGTCAGCTCAAATGATTCAGACAATATAGTGTTCTCTCTCTGCAATATTTAAAATGAACAATGAATGAAAAACCGCACAAGAGTCTTTATTTATTATTTACCTAAAAGAAAATGTGCAAAAATTGTTTTACGGTTTTATCTTTTTTTTGTTTTTCTGGGTTTGTTTTTCTGGGTTTTAGTACAACATGCACATAATCTAATCATTACAATACAAGTGTATTACTTTTCTTTTTTCAAACACGATACAGACATACGCACATACATACACATACATGCATATATTGTGTATTTATAATAAGTTGGTTAAAAACGTTCTTCAAACTCTTTACTTGGTTGATATTTTTGTCTTGACAAAAGACATAGTTTTATGAATAACAGCTCCCAGTGTTAATTTATAGAATTGAATTGCACCACCTGACATTTCACATCTGTGAACAAAATTTTATTTTTTAATTTTTAAGCTCTTAAGTGCATATTGTCCGAGCACAACTGTAACAGGTGGGCCAGCACTATTGCAAGTGAAACATGTAGTACAGTCAAGCCAAGTACTGTTAATGGTTTTATGTAACTGTGTGTGTGTGTGTGTGTGTGTGTGTGTGTGTGTGTGTGTGTGTGTGTGTGTGTGTGTGTGTGTGTGTGATTTTTACAGAGCGAGCTCTGCAAACAGACAGGGGTCTTTTATCAGAGCCACTGGCAGAACTGGGCCAGATGGAGTACCAGCTGCTCAAGTTCTTCACCCTGCTGTGAGTATACAGAGCGACACACAGACACCAACAACACCACCTTCACCTCCTCCAACAGCTGACTCACAGACACACACACACACACACACACACACACACACACACACACACACACACATACACATACACACACTGCACGCATTAGCATGGAGATATAAATAGCGGCCGATTGACTCCGTCAAACTGAACACAAGGGGATCAGACACCTCCTATGAGACGAAACTTAATTATTGAGACTCATGGCATCAAATAATTTGTCTAAGTGAGTGTCGTGCTCTCCTCGAGCATAGCGGCACGGCGCCGCCATCAGAGAGAATGTCCTTCACCCCAGAGGTCATGCAGCCTCAGTGTCCTTGAGAGAGCAGCGATTCCCTTTCTGCTCCTGAAGGTTTGTCATATTACTGACGGTGACCTCTGACCCTTCTGTTTTATCCCATATTATAATACATATAAATTACAATTGAAAACTCAATGCATGCATATTTAGTCACTCTTGAGTGAATTAAAAGACAAATAAATGTCACTCTTGCCTTATTTATTTCCATTGTTATGTTATCATTGTGTGGTAATACAGTGCAGGTTGATTTCAGATACTCTACACTTGAACTGTAACAACATGAAACGATCATTTAAAATGAATACATAGAGATGTTGTCTCCGATTTCTTTTTTCCAGTGCAGAAATGACTGAAAACCAGTTGCTGCTTGGAAAGTCGACGCATTTAACATTTTGAAATGTGACATCGCAACTTAGTAAATGTTCAACAGGAACATAAAGTGCAACATGATTTGCAAAATGTGTCCAAAAAAACCCACAAAGTTCTTTAAACTGTTGTTCAAGGACAGGGAAGTGCTGTGATATGTTGATGGCAAGTCAAACGTCGCCTCCCAGTGGTCATCAAAAGACATTACAGCTCTCTTCCTCCACATAACCAGAGGGATCATCGTCCTAAATCTTTTTTTTTTGGTCATCTAACTAATCTGTGTGTCTCGTGTTCTTTCGTCAGTATTATTCTCCTCATCCTGTCATCCTGCTACCTGGCCTTTCGTGTGTGCAGTCTGGAGCAGCAGCTGTCCTTCCTGAGTAACCCAAATCTGCCGCTGAGACAGAGGTGATGCTGCAACACGCCCTGACAGATGATTATTATTTATTTTTTATTTATTTAAAGACAAAAACACATTAATTTATCAGAAATGAAGGACATTCAGTGTCCATAAAAGTTGAGATTTAGTCATAGGAGACCAAATAAACCAGATGTGTTCGACAATTTCGACAGTTTATTTTGTTGTATTTGTATATGTTATATTATATTTTATGACATCAAAATAAATACATGTATAAGATGTTTAGATGTCCCTGGTCAGACGTTAAATTAGTTTAAGTGAAACAAATGAGGATTTGTGTCGAGGTCGTCAGGCGTTCGGTTGGTTTTCTCATGTACAGTATTGGTATGTTATTATGTGTAAGTGTGTGTGTGCTGGGATCAGTGTAAGGATGACATAATAACAAAAAGATTAGATGTACGCGGTTGATTTGCTCTCAATTCACTAACCCGGCTGCTTTCTTCTCTTCCAGGTAACCACTGCTCTTGGCTGTGACACGTCGGATTGGCGGCTGTTTTCTCTCCTCGTGCTTTGAGCTGATGATGCCCTCCTGCACAGATCCAGGACCAGCATTAGAGCCCAGAAAAGATCAACCAACACGTAGCAACATGAAAGGAACAACCCCAACCCGAGCCCAGGCATCTGGACAGACCTTCCCCTCCGTGAAATGACTTCCTATCTAGTGATCACTTCCAGACTATGCAAACTGTCTATTTATTTCAGAATTCAACGTAGGCTTTTAATGTAGATTATGATTTTCTACCATCGCCTTTCTCTCCCACGGACATTTCATCTTTCGCCACATGACTCCGCAGCGTAAATCTCTTAATTGAATTAGCGAGCCGGTTGCAGTTGAAGCTGCTGTATGTGACAGCGGTGACGTTTAGGAGTGGTGGTTGAGGCTGGAGGCGAGGAAGGAGAGGTAAGAGATAAGAGATAGTTCAACACATGAATCACTTGAAAATATATTTCAGGGGAGTTCTGGTGTTAATATCAAATCATTTCTGACTGACAAGTTGACTAAACCAAATGTTTGTTTGTCTTTCTAGTGAGATCTTGCCATTAGCCCTCAGTAGACGGCTAAAACAAACAACAAAATGCACTTTTAAAAGAAATATGTCCACGTTATTTCAAATGTATGTAGCTGTTTTAAGAGTTTAGATCTATTTTATTCTGATAATAGGTACTCAGCTGTCATTTTTTAGGGTTTTTATGGAAGGAAGTCATGTTATGACCACAGATACTTGACTGATTGAAGTTACCTGTCATTTAACTGTAATATACTGAAGCGATAACACCACTTGTTGCTGTTATTTATCTATAATGTGAAGGAGATGGTTCGGTGACATGCGTTATTTCTGTTTTAGCTGTAATAATCTGCTGTATGAAAGGAGTTCCCAGGATGTTTGTTTTTATTTTATACATTTCGATTGAAGTCACCAAAGACTTAAAAAAGACACAGTGAGATTCATGTGATTATATTTTTGTCTCGCAGTATGTTCTATGATCTTGCAGACATGGGTGGAATGTAGTCCTAAACTAGGTTGTGAAATCCTTATCAATTAAATTGGCAAGAAAATGTAGAAAAAGGGTTTGCGACTTTTATTTTTTCGGTCATTTGAGTGTCAAGATTTACTTCAACCTTCCATGCTGTCATATCGGCATCGCACACAGGACCACCATGAAAAGCACAGTCCAATGCAGTAACCTCTTCAACCTGCCCTAAATTATTATTATTAGTTGGAGCACAATGTTGGCCGACGCACTTCATGCTTAATACATAACATATGTAGCGTTGGCTGTTCACCACTCGCACTGTCTTCTTCCATGTTTCTGTCTAATTTGAATAACTTTATCCAGTTCATGGATTAAATGTGCATATTTTCTAAAATATCAGCCGTTCCGAAGCTTCAAAAACCAACCTCGACTTACTGTACGTCAAGAAATGCATGAAAACGAATAAATGTTTCTCATTATCTGACTGATGGGGTCTTAAAAATGCTCCATAAACTCTTATGGAGCAGTCTAAACCCACAGTGTGACCCCGTGTGGCCCTTAAAACTGAGATGAAGGCAGCTGGAGTTACAAGTTCTTACAAGGCAAATGCTGTAAAAGCAGCCCAGATTGAATAAAAGACAAACCAAGTTAGTTCACACTGTTTGGCCATACTGTCGTGCTTTTGAACTGATCAACTCTTCAAGCACAAACTAGCAAATCATAAGGAAGAGCTGTGGACATTTCTTCACTCCTGAAGGAAGTTTTCCACATTTACCCTGAAAGTTACAATCTCCGAAACCTGTTTCGTCCTCTTTGGTGCCACCTATGCATCATCTCACTTTCTCAATAGTTCGGTCTAATGCAAGAAAAAAAAACCTAGTTTATCGGTCTCAGCTGAACAGCAAGCCTTCGAGAGATCTGAAGAAGTACAAAGGGCAGGGGCTAACCACCATAACTCTTTGTGTGTGCAAGTCTGTTTAGCTGGAGGGTAATGACAGCAGGTCGCAGCAGATGGTTAGACAAGCTGCAGCCTCATCCATACCTCCAGGGAGTCGTATTGTCTGTTGTGGAATTCTCTCCCGGTGACCTTTGGCCTCTGGTGTGAAGAAGAATGCTGACTGTAACTTCACGGTAATCGGCTGAATCACACACAGTGAAATCGTAACACAGACAAGCCGCATTACTGGAGGTTTTCCTGGAACACATTACCATGCATTTAATGTGTCCGCATCTGCTGAGAGCACAATCCAAGTGCATTACAGTTAATCAATGTATGAAGTGAGAGTGTGTGTCACTGCAGTGGTAGACTGTGCAAGTATTTCTCCCGATTCGAGACGGGTTTTGGAGCAAAGATCCAGAGAGAATATAATTACAAATGACGTTCATCGTCTACGCTAAGGCAATAAAATGATGGCTTTTCTTTTAAGAAGTGATGGAAGTGCACGTTTGTAAGAAAGACTGAAAGAAAAGAGGCTGATTTGATGTAAAAGGATGCACATTGGTTCATACTATGGTTTCCCCAGGCAAGCCATAATAAATTGTATTAGAGAACAATTCCTCTTTAATAGAGAGCTGCAGGGATGACGTATTTTTGGAGGACAACCGGGAAGTCAGCGTCTCACTGGGTGTATTTTTATTATCTCAATGTAAAACCAGCCAACAAGAAGACATGACATCATATTAGGCGGCTACAAATGAGTTTGATCGTAGAAAAACATAAATAAATGTTTAATTTATTCCCTGCCAGTAGACCTCAAATGATCAGAATGCTATGCAGCCCCAAAGTTAAACTGTGTTTTGATTATTGGAGGTTGACCGGGACCACAGACCCGGTATTCACAAACAAGTGGGACAGTTTCACTATATTTTTGTGTCCATGTGGCCACCGTTGACTGTGAGCATCAATTTCACTTCATCAGCTCTTTGGATTTCTTCACTTTTCCTTCCATCAATAATAATAATCATGGACTTTTACTCTCCCCACAGAGTCAGTGGCTTTGGTCACAAATGTCCACAAATTGTCAGAGATGTGGCGAAGCTAAGAAAAATTTGTTTTCACATTTTGGCTTTTTAGACAGAACAATCAGTTGCTCAAATATGTTTTATTTCAAATACTTAAAGTAATAGACATGGTTGATGTAAAATATATTTTGTGGTAATAGATTCTAAGATTGGTACTCCCTTGCTTGTATAGTAAAAATAAGTTTAAAATAGGCAGCCGGTTAGCTTAGCATAGAAAAAACACTGGAAACAGCTGGACTATCTGTCAAATGGTCACAAAATCCGCCGACCAGCACCTCTAAACCTTACAGGTTTATTAACACATTATGTCTTGTAATCTGTAAAATGTACAAGAACTGTAGTGTCAAAAGGAAACGTCTTGGTTTAGAGGTGCTGGAAGGCAGATAGAGCTAGGCTAGTTTTCCTCCCCCTCCTTCCAGTATTTATGCTAAGCTAAAATAACCAGCTGCTTACTGTAGCCTTACATTTACTATACAGTCAAAAGTGGTATCAATCAGCTAACTCTCTGCAATAAAGCATATTTCTCAAAATCTCAAGCTTTTGTCCTAATGATGTCAGAGTTTAATCGGTTTAATATTCACTGGTGACGCAACTATTTATTTCCCTGATGCTAATCTTATCAAAATGGGATTTATGGGATTATTTATAGCCAATTTACACAGTACTTTAGAAGAGATATTGCTCCAATTCCCTGGTTGCCACTAGAGGTTGATAAAAGTCAAGCATTACTTACATCTTTCTAACTGCTCACAGATTTCCTAAAATGTTTGAATTGTCTTGTTCTGCGGTTTCACATCAGAATTTAAATATTTTACATATTGAGATTTATGGCCTTCAGTTGTGTCTTCATTGGGTTTAAGATGATCAATTTCCCAACAGGGACAGACGTTCTCCATAATTCCAGTTTACCACCTGATCCAAGGACAAGGACAAGCCTGGCTGGCACGTCTTCATTTCACCGGTACAGTGTGTGAACGAGGGGGACGATGGTGACGCCTTATCTCGGGGGAACCTTGCTGTACATGCCTGATGTGATGGTGTGATATGGACTTGACCTACTTCCTCCTGAACGCGACGTGTTACCGTGCAGTTGCACACCTGGAAACACTGCCGTCCAGGATGCGAGTGCGCCGGGTTTGGGCCTCTCGAAAGGATGTTGCTTGTTTTAATCAAACTGATTCTCACGCATCCTGCTGTAAATTAAGCTGTAAATGGTTGCAAAGTAGTTGTAGCTGGTCGCAGATGTGTTGTGACGGAACATGGCGGAGTGTCGAACCAACACTCCCAAGACAGATTCAGAAACAGTTCTGAGCTCAATATGTGGTTTCTGTGTATTTGTGTGTGTACTTGTACTGTTCCAGGCCCGCGGGGTTCAATCTGATGAGTAAATATGAACCACCTGGAGATCCTGGAGGGGGAAGCTTGGCTGCTGCTCCTGAAATCAATTACACACAACACTGATGAAGAACAGCGATGAGTGAGTTCACCCATGAGCTCTGTGTTTGTTTATGTCTATAACTGAAGGTATACGTCCGGTCATACAAAACTAAATACTTCAAAAGTTTCGGCTACATGCTTAAAACATGCCTTAACTCTCTTGCAGTGTTTGTCTAAGTCAAGCCCTCACAGGCAAATGTTCCTTTCCAAGATGTGTTTACTGGTGTACATTTTTCTGTATCCACAATTTTCTCTTATTTTGTTAGGTACCATCGATTTCTGGGATTCACCAACTTGTTTCTTATATTTCTGCCTTATTTTTGCTGGTCGAGTGGTCGAGAGCCCTCTCCCCAATTTAAAGAAGAGAAACAACATCTGGTTATTGCAGTGCACACATTGTTTGTCCAATGCAAGTAGACAAACATTTTATATTTGAGAAACAGAATAAACGTGTGAATACCACATAATCAAGTTTAGGTTATTTGATATTTTAGACAACATTAAAACAACTAAATAGATTGGATTAAATTTACCCAAAAAATACCATTGCTTCATTTATCCCAATTTAGGACAATAAAAACCTGTGGATTGTATTGTTTGTTTGATAGCTTTTCGATTTTGTGATTCCTGTAACAGCAGTACTGATGCTCTGGGAAAATCACATGCTTTCTTTGATTTGTCAACAGTACCTCAGTTTAAGTTGTTCTTATTCAGCACTTTTTGGTGGTGTTTCTTAAATTCTTGGGCGTAAGCCAGAGTATTTGCACACGGCGCAACACCTTCCATATATGGCGTTTAGGGGGCGTTACCTATGCTAATGATAAACAATAGAACTTTTGGTGCATTTTGGAGACGAAATTAAAGAAAACTTTCAGAGAATGTTGCTTCATGAGGCCCATTGTGTGAGCTTAATTCATTTTACAGTCCTTTAGTTAAACTGCTTCTGGGTCTGATCGCTATCATCACACATCACGTGTGGCCTTCAACAATTTTCAGTTCGCCTACTTTTGATTTTTCAGCGGGACAGAAGCAGCAATACTAAGAAGCTTTGTTTCAGGCCACAGAAAGACGTGCGGCGTTTGCCAAAAGAGCAAAGAGCAGGGTCCAGTGTTTTGTAGGATTTAAGTTTATCCATCTCAGTTTAGGTTATCCGGCACCTAACAAGGTGCCCCTTTGTATCCTTTTGTAGATTATGACACCAAACCGTGGTGCACTGCCGTACACTTGGACTACCACGACAATGAGGTGACAATAGACAGAAAGTCTAGTTCGGAGACTCGGTAAATTGGCCATTTGGAAGCAACTGTGTCTAAATGACTGAGCCTTTCCCTGGGCTCTTTGTCTCACTAATGCAGTGTAATGCCAGGGTGGTGAATGCCCTGGTTTAGTGGCATTTTATTAGGACAATAGTAAAAACCAGAGGGCCCGTCTGACTGGTCTCTCCGGGTGAAATACGCCTTTAGATGCGCACAGGAATCCAGAGGAAGGAGAGCAGAGGGTGGAAAGAGTCCGAGCAGTGTGACTATAAGAGCAGTGATCACGAGGCGGTGTCTCTAATTCACTGCAACACAATCATGGATGAGTATTCCTGATTACACTCTGTGGTCAAATGACTTCATGTAAACAGATTAAAACACCCATTTTTATAATTACCTGTGATGTTTCTTTTAACCTCCCTGCTCTTCATCGGGTTGCTTTCGGAGAACATGAAGAGAAATCTATTTATCTAAATGGTGATTCATTTATTGAGTTTTCACCACACTAGCTTTGGCTTCCTACAGAGGTGGTGAAGTAATCCAAGACAGGAGAGCAATTGTTCATTTGTTTGCACTCCCTTTTCCTGAAATCACTTTTGACATTTCTGTGAATAGTCTTTCTCTGGCTGGGGTCAGCGTTACTGTCGTTATACATACTTATAAATATGTCAAAGGCCACAGTCTGACTCTGAATAGTAACTAAATAAAGAATAGTTTGACCTTCCTGTGTACTTTTTTAATTTAAAGTACAATGCTGGATGACAGCTTGTACCATTCTGCTTCTGGAAACTGTATATTTTTGACACTTTGAAAAAATGAAAGCGGTTTCCTTTAAGAGATGAACATACGCTTATTTTTAAAGATTGCAAAGTGAGTGTCTCCGTTTCAGTTTTCTGAATAACTGCTAGAGATTTTTTGCACAATGAAGTTTCCACTTTGCCCCTAATGTGTTTCAGCTTTATTTAGCTGCGATCCATCAAGCTGTTCCATTCTTGGAATATTACTTTCTTTCAAACCACAAAAAAAAAAGACGTGTTTCAATGGTAAGCTATTGAAATTTGAGTCCTGACTGAATCCGAGTTTGTAGGAAGATTGAAAATAAGTTTGCTTGTTAATATGTTGTCAGACTCAGATTTGTATTACCATTGAACTGTCAAATACTCAGACTATGAACATGTAAAACTTCTATAACCCCCAAAGTAAGATATTCAAAAGAAAATAGGGATTAATATTTTAAAATAACATGAAGGAACGGAAGGCTGAATTTATTATTTTAAGCTAAACACTAAGAAAAATATACTATGCTCGGTGAGGTAATTGAACAAAAACCACAAGGCACATTCACCATTTTGTCAACAAAAATGTAACAATACAGTTTATTAGATCAACAGACTGTGAAATTGATCCTTTTTGTGAGAACACATCATACATTCCATCTCTCAACATCGACTTTTGTCCCATAAAACAGCCACAACACACATTGCACGGCTCACCCTCATACAGCCATTTGCTTTAAAACGTCTCGAGACTAAAAGCTTGTAGTTGTGTTCAAACAGACAGAATGAACATGAGACACGAAGCAAAAGTTAAGGTTCACATTCTTATCGTCAATTCTAGTTCATTTAAAATGACCCTGAGCAATAATCTGTGTAAACATTTCGACATTCTCCCCAAACTGATACAAAGGAGAAAGTCTGTGCCTCCTTTTCTCCACCCTCACTAAGTACACACACAGGAGTACATTTCTTATTGGCATGCTGGCGTTCAGGTTAACATATTGTCTGTTGCTGTGCAGATACAAGCCAGAAACATGACAGAGTTCTCAAAGAATCGCATACGAGTTCCCACAATGCATTATCTTTTTAAACCCTTTTTCTCTATTATTGAGGATGATAATAATAGAAATATACGTCATGAGTAGGTATGTACTGTATTCAAGGAGTGCAATCGGATGCTCCAGCAGCAGATCTGTAGAGAACGACAGCCGTTCTGCATATAGTGAGGGGCAATCAACGTGCTAAGGAAAGGACAGAGAGCTGCAGCGGTCATTCTGGGCGAGGCTCTGGATCAGTCTGCACCATTCGGCCCTCTTCTGGGTGATGTAGGCCGGGGTGATGATCTGCACAGGAAGGCGTGGCGAGCCCTCCACCCTGGCCTTCTCACACAGGGCCTCTGCGATACAGATCACGTACATGCCGCAGTCGTAGCTGTTCTTCTGCGACGGGCAGGGCTCCTCCAAAAACTGCGCTTTTATCCCCGCGCCCAAGAAGGGCTGCAAGTTGACGGCGATGCGCAGTGCGTGCCGCGAATTGCTGCCGTTTTGAGAGTCGTAGTGCGCAAAGTGGTTGGAGTCGTGATGGTAGACCAAAAGGCTCCAGTGGGAACCCCCGGCGCTCTGGTTGGAGTTGTCGTTAACGGCAAGGAAGACCCATTGGCGAGAGGCAAGATGCAGCGGCTCCAGGAACAGGGCCAACTCATTGGGGCAGGAAGCACACTTGATGAACTGGGTGACCTCCGGGCTGATGAAGGTGACGGTCTCCGTCAGGACTCTGAAGCGCTCTGCAGCAAAGTACTCGAAGGCAAAACCGATGACTTGATCGTTGAGCCAGTGAGGTCCTTCCAATAAGGACACGTCGGAGCGCCGCAACAGGCTGTCCTGGAAGCTCAGCACTACAGGGTCCATCGTCCCAACACAGAGAGTGTCCGTCTGAAAAATACAGAAGATTGCAGTACAGCCGAGTCAATCAAGAGTTACTTGGGATCAATTTATATTTGTATTCATTTAACAAAGTACAATTAATAAATGTATCCTCTAAATTGTGAGAATTGTCTTATGTGACCGTGAAATACATGTATTTGGGTATTATGCTATATGCACAAAATGTGAGGTGGATTTGTTTATTCAATTTACCAATAAATTAAAGGCTTGAGTTTTAAATTGTGCAACATTTATGAAAGCGGTGTCCAAAACTACACTTTTACTGGGATGAATAAAAACCAATCCTGCATATTATGTCGCAAAACCGATTATTGACCTTCCTTTGATGGACAACTACGACTGCGCAGGGACAAAGCTGTGTTCAAGGTACATACATCGTTACACTTCACTGGAAATATATATATATATATATATATATATATATATATATATATATATATATATATATATATATATATATATATATAAATAAAACAAACAAACATGTACAATGGCGTTTGGTTAGACATAACTAACCTAGCTGCCAAACTAACATTACAGGCAGTCGGTGACGTCACTGCTAAGTATCACGTCACCGCAGTTCGTTCAGTTCACCGTTTTTTTTTTTGCCGGCAGGCATTTAATTAGCGGTTTACTGATGAAACGGTCGCACGTTCGCTTGAGCTAACCACCACTTTCGCCGTCACACGAAGTCAAACAACTCGACTGTAAAGCGATTTAAGCTCGTAAAACATCAACGGTACACTGTCGAATAAAAACACACGAACTTGATTTAATGTCCATACCTGTAAAAGACACACTCAGGTAAAAAGTAACACGAAAATTGCGGTGTTGTCCCTCATTGCAGTTACTATCGCAAACCGCTGCCGGAAGACCGTTGACGTTTTTTTTTTGCGACACGGTACAGTACGTTTACTGAAAGGCTACCCGTCTGCTTCGTTACCTCCAGTGACTGAAAAGTTATCGGTACTTACAGTTTGCAGTTATATATTTCAAACGTCAGTCATGTATGTAAAAGAGAGGACATATTTCCTGTCATGGTAATCTTATATAAACTCAAATTGCACGCTTAGATATGTTTTTAACTTAATTTAAAATCGTGTGGTGTGCACAGCGCCGCCGTGTTAGCTCGTTCTCCTGCCTACTTCCTGTTCTCTCGCTACGGAAGCCGGACTGGATCATATAGACTCGATAACTCGCTCAAAAATGGTGCCCCATTCATTCCTTTGAGAATTGCCCAACGGGTGCACATGATAGTTATATTTATATCCTCACACTGTAGCCTGTTTGGGTCCATAGCGCATGCGTGCTGGAGTCCTTATTTAGCCGTTAACGGTTCAGATAAAAAAGTATTAATCGTTTTACAGCCGCTTACGATTGTGTTTGTGAAAAATACTTTTTTGGGGGGCGTTATGATGAATGCGGAAGTTGCAATATCTCGTGCTGCCACTCGGTTTAAAATCTCCCCACAGCCTTGCTCCCGTGGGGCTCGGCTCCGTCACACTCACCTCTCCGGTCTCTTTATACATTCATAGTCCTCCCTCCCTCTATTTCTTTCTCCCCGCCCATGAGCAGCGTGACCGCGCACTGCCGCGCGCGCCCCCAGAGCGGCGGCACTGATTAGCAAGGCAAAGTGGAGTTTTCGGCGACCGTCAGCGAGCTGCGAAGGACTGCTCTTTTAATTACGTCCACAGCGGCGAACACGCACGGATGATAAAAACAAAACCAAAGCAACGCAAGTATTCAGCGCGGACTTGAATTTCGAGGAGTAGTTCGGAGCCGAACGGCGGGAGAGAGAGAAGGAAAACCAATTAATTCAATGGGAATGCAGGGAATTAAATAGAGACGTAATTAGGTATTGTGTGCGTCTCCGGGTGTGTGTGGCTCAGCAGACCCATCCTGAGCGCAGACGGAAAACTTCAGTCCCACTTACGATTGACTTCAGCGGTCACGTCTGGAGGTAAGAGTGTGATGTTTAGTAGTTGGGACACTGTGTATATGTGTGTGTGTGTGTGTGTGTGTGTGTGTGTGTGTGTGTGTGTGTGTGTGTGTGTGTGTGTGTGCGCGCGCGCGCGTGTGTGGTGGGCTGCCCCGCAGTGGGAAGAGGGGCTTTGGGGCTGCAAAGCAACCAGTGAATCAAGAACATTTAATGCGCTCATTTAGTGTGTGTGTGTGTGTGTGTGTGTGTGTGTGTGTGTGTGTGTGTGTGTGTGAGAATAGCCACAACCAGAGGTGTGTATCTATTTACGTGTGGTGTGTAAAGTTTGATTTGCTCGCTGTCACTGTGTCATCTCCACCCCAACGTGCCACCCTGCGTTAAGACAATGATGTTCCTTTTGTTGATTTATAGATGTCATTGTGATGCGAATGTGTCCTGTAGTTCCTGCGCAGGTTGAGGTTGTTGTGCGTTGAAAGAAAGAACCAAAACAACATAAACTCACGTCCCCATATAGGATGATTCGGCATAAATGAAAGGACTCCCTTTACAGTGTTTGTTTAGCAATCATCTTGATAATGGATAATGCATGTCTGCAGTGAGGTGGGGTAAGTGTGTACATGCATTATGAAGCAGAGGTCAGACAGCACAGCTTAGGATGCAGTGGAGGCAATAAAGACTGCAAAGCAGGGAGGTCTGACCGGGTGAAGAAGCTGCTGAATCATGGGCGCATGCCTCAGACTGTCCAGTGGACACTGAGAGAGTCGACTTCAAACACTTGGTGGCTGCACACTCCAGATATCATTCTGTGCACAGTTTTGTCACTTTAGTGTTGCTTTCGGAGGCTTTGGTCTACGTTGTGTCTGTGTCACAGCTGCTGAGGATCTTTTTTGGGGCATTTTTTTATTATAGAGTTGTCAGTGGGGTGATGACAGGAGAATGAGGGGAGTGATGTGTGACGTCGGCCCTCGGTTCAGTAACCTACACACAACATTATCCATCACTATGTCCGTGGGAGCATTATATTTAATACCCCGATTAGATATAGAGATGACTATCGGGGCTAAACGTCTCCATATCGCGCTGTTTTTCTTAACCCAAGTTTGTTTTCTTCTCTTTTCATTAGTAAAAGCATTAGTAGTTTCTGCTTTAGATCAGGATTCCTGTATCCTTTTTAATATCTGCAAAACCTACTTTAATTCAAGTAGCCGCGAGGCCCACCCCACCCCGTAGCCCGTCCGGGACTCGGATCAGCACAGGTGATGAGGGTGAAGTGGGTCTGTCCTGCAGGAATGTGAGGTCTGAGAAGACCCAGCTGCCGTTAGCATGAGAGGCGGCTCAGGCCGAGACTCCGGCAACTGGTCCCCGTCGACATCTGACACCCCGCAGGCCCCCTTCTGTCTGCTGTTTCTAAAAAGACTGGCCTCGGTTTGTATCACATCGGGGGCCCCCGTCTGTGTCGGCCGATATCACCGGCACCACCTGAGAGACCCAAGCTGGGGGCCTGGAAGCTCGAATGAGTTTTGAAGGTTTGCAGGAGATTGTCTGTAGAATATTTTGTGGTTGTATTGAACATATTGCAACACTTTGAATCACAAGACAACCTGCGCTCCTGTACTTTGGAACACTCAGAAGAACTTGAAGAAACCATGACTGGTGTTTCATCTTCACAGCGGCATAATTTGAGATTCAGGCAAACAATTAATCGGCTTCAGGTTTTGTCGACTTGTACACAATGTCCTGTCCACCAGTTAGTCGTGAGGTGTGGCCTCACTATGGGCAAGTCCTGCTCCATGAGTTCACCTCTAAAACAGATTCCCACTTTAAAACAGCGACCAATGGCCAAACTTCCTGTTAATCCTTCACCGGTAAAGATGGAGGGCCATAATGCAAATATGATTTGAGATGTTGTAAGATCCCGCGGGGAAATGTTTTACAACCTTGGCGTGTTTTAACATTTCGTACATGCATGCTGTCATGGATGGGTAATGTCGCCTGAGATCATTTTGTGCAAAGGAAGATGCCTCCTCTGTGTCTTAGTGTGTCATAAATAAACTGCAGCACATTTTCGATGCAGACCAGCTGAGGCATCACGATGGCAGAAAGAGAAAACCGCCACTCTGCAGTTTTAAACGCTGTCATAAGATATTTATCAGTGGTCTTTATATATACCCTCACATTCTTTTGACAGTGAAATCGGTCTGTGGTGTGAGAAAATACTTCTGCAGATATTGTACAGAAATCCAAATTAGAATGAGTTTCAGAGAGTTATCATAAGCATTTCTACTTTGAATAATCAGAATATCAGATTTCTACGGCTGCAACACTGCAAACACATTATTTTCTAATACATTTCTAACTGAACAGGAGGATAAAGGAAAGAATTTATTTAGCTATGTGTGTGATGAGAGCAGATTTACATTTTTCATTTCCTGCTTAAAGTTCACCACACTGTGGCCCACAGAGTGATCGTAACTGCGTGAATAGGCCTATGTGTGATATATGTATTACCACTGGGTCATAGTTGCAGTTCCTGTAAAATTGCAGCTTTGGGAAGAAGGCTACAACTGTAATCGGGGGGCCTACATCCTCACATTTATTTACTTTGTTCTCTTAAAAACCTAAATACAGTGTTTGAAAAGTGCATCGTCTCCTCAAACATGATGTTTTGTCCACTATTCCAACTGATGTAACAAGTCTCTCCCCGTCCGTGGCTATATTTCTTTGCACCGCCGCAGCAACTCCTCTAAACACAGAGTTTCCGACATAATCTGAAAATAGGAATGATACCCCCCCCCCCCCCACCCCACCGCATCATCGGCCCCTGAGGTGTCACCTGCCGAGCCCGGTCGCAGCTTGTGTTTTGGGGTGGAAAGTGGGAGTCACGTGTTGCAGGCCCACATGATCGGGATGTCCTGAAAAGTGGCCGCATGATGGGATTGTGTGGCGTCAGTGATTGGCATGCACATGAAGTCATTAAAGAGGAACCTGCTTGTGTTGCACTGAACAAAGCTCCCCTTTCTTTAGTAGGCCATTATATGAGGGAGGCTTTGGCCTCAAAGGCTCAGCTAGCCCCGCGTTTTGCATTTCCCCTCATTAACTCACTGGTGGCGCTAACAGTAGCTGGACTGAGATTGAGAGAAGAAAGTGCATTGTGGTGTTCTTTGCGATTTTTGTTTATGTGAAAAAGAAGCTTAACTCGTCCGGTTTTTTTTTGGTGTTTTTAATGAATCCCATAAAATGGGAAATGGAGTCAACAAACAATAGTGATCTGTTTGGAAGCTCCGTTTGTGTTCCCCGAAATTAAATTCCATCCTCCGAAGGTTTGTTTTGGACCGAGAGGCAAGCGTTCAAAGTCTTCTTTTTTTTTTTCTTCTTCTTCTTCTGAGAAAATAATTAAGTCAGAGCTTAGAAAATGTCATAAGATGTGAATGTCGTGCAAAGAAAGCAGTTTGCTGAGCTTTAAGAAGCTCAAGTTTTTGGAAAGGACTGTGCTGGTGAAATGATGACGTTAGATGTGGATATAGATCCTCTCTTGCATGGAATATCAGGTTAAATGGCCAAAGCCTCCAGATGCCAGCAGCCACATTACTGCAGGGTTTTGGCAGTGGAGCTCCGACTGCAAACTAAAGTTGTGATTTGCACAGTGTGCGTCGGCGTGCATGTGTGTGTGTGTGTGTGTGTGTGTTGTGACACAGCTGTGACAATAGCTCGTGGCCCCCTGCAGCCTCATGGTGCAGACAGGACCGGGCCCACGGTTAATCCTCAGGCATGTGCTGGTGTGTAATAATGGTTCACCATACTGTCCGTGTGCAGAGCGGTGCTGCCATCACGTCACTTAAACGAGCAGTGAAAAGTGGGATTATCTTGTTGACTCCTTTTACATTGTATATGTCAAAGCATCGGGACGTATTAATGAGGATATTAAACCAGCAAGTGTTGTGTTTATGCTCCTTAACACCCACTCAGTGTGACATGTAACATTACAACCTGAAGGAAATCCCTTGATGTATTTTGTTTTATGTCTGGTCTACAGACTAGTTTTATTTGTATTAGATTAACTTTATTAACAATTTGCTTTATGTACAAACAATAAGGTAGACCTGTGCTAGAATGCAGTATTGTAATACCATGCATGGACACACATTTCATTAACAAACAAAGTTAACAAAATAGTTATGCTGACAAGTTGCCGGTCCTTTGCCAATGTTCAAGGTCTCGCTGCATTTTTGCCTTCCATAAAGTTCAAAGAAGATTCCCATTTCTCTTTGCAAGACGATGATGTTCAGAGTTGTCCCGAGGAGTCTTTGTTTTATGAATGGAAAAGCTTTTACTAATCAAAGATTCAGCAGCGCCTTTATCATCGAGTACGGAGCCAAAAATGGTGTCAACGTTTGAAAATGTTGCGAAACCATATGTTTTAGTTTCTAACATGCATGCCATCCCAAAATGTTTTTCCCGCAGTTTTTCATTTCCATTCAATTAGTATGTTCTATTATTATGAAGTGTGTAGGGGTTAAATGTCATGGATGAGTTTGAAGGAAGTCACTTTGGAGGGAACGGGTGTCTAATACAATTTTTGTATAACTTTCTAATGGTGATTTGGTGAATTTGGAGAGAGAATAGTGTATTAATTTAACAGGCCAGGAAATAAATCTGATTTAAAAAAAAAAACAGCAGCCTCAAATTACTTGAATCGTTAGGTTCATTGAAGTTATTTAACCACAGTTGCAAAGAGAGGGTGGAGCTAAATGACAGGATGCGCCTGCACACAAAAAGATGCCTCATCCACATCAGGAGCACAGCTGCAACTGCTTTTTAAAATATTTTTTTTCCTCGCAGTTAAAATTACATTTCAAAATGAGATTCTCAAAAAAAAAAAAAAAAAGACCAAACGTTTCCTGCGTTGTCTAAAATGAGCGCAACACACCTGGCGTTCTCCTCCGTCCAGGCAGAAGGAAAGGAGGCGTAGAGTTGTGTCTGTACTCTGCGCTGCTGCTCTTATCTGCGAGGAATTCTGTCAGTTTACACTTACAGTAGTCTGCGCTCCGTCAGAACGAGGCAAGAGGGGAGGAAGAGTGGAGATAGTTGTGGCTAACTGACAACAAACAGGCGGAGATAAGCTGGATTTCAAATGCAGCCCGAGATGGGCTCAGTAACAGCTGGAATGCTCTAATCTATACTATAGTTATCAGTGTGGTAACGGAGCACATGATACAGGCCACTTTAAAGTTATTATAAGGCGACCCATTAACCGTGGAAGTGTGCTGGAATAAAATATGTTGGTCTTATTTAGGAAAATGACTTAAATTTAGTCAGTCAGAGATGCAGCTGTTCTCTCGCTGTCACAGTGACCTTCTGTCGAAGGCAGATTACTTTTTATATTTGTTTTCAAGGTTACATGATTCAAATGTCTATCTCATGTGAAGGACAACTCTCCCACATGTAGTATTAACGTCTGATAATACGTTTTAACTTGCCTTGAAATGATTTATGTATTGGATTTCTATTTTCTTTCATTTTTTTTCTCTCCAGAATATCCTAAAATGTTAACACCAGATTCAAAGTTAACAAATTTGGTATGTTTTTTAATCTGTATCCAGATCCTAGTATTTACACAAATAATTTCATGACCTTTTTCAGCCTTGGAGACCAGACGTAATAAGAGATATATGGTCTGTGAGAAGCAAGAGTTTGTTTTGAGTGCAGCTTGACCACCAAGCAGACATCAACAAGACAAAACCTCTCTCATAACCGTAGAAGTGCTTTTTGAAGGTGCACCAATCTCACGATGCTTTCTGTCTGAACAAACAGAGCCTCATTTAAAGGAGTCATTGTCACAACACCGGGTCCACACATGAATCACGACAGGGTGACACATGCGTCCTCCTGGTTGTGCCACAAATGGGCCAGTTTGATGCCGCGGCCCTTTTTTTACGTTGGCACCTGCATTCATCCCGATTACCCGCTGATGCACTTCGGAGCTCGCATTCACTGCAGTGTCCGACACCCTGGAGACGATTAGAGGGTTCGAGTGCTCCACTCAGAAGAGCCCTTAACAGTGGAGCTGTCTCAGCGTAGCACATATTTTTTGTCGGGCTAGCTGCTCTCTATGTGAGGAGACTCAAAGCAGACTGTAATAAAGTCCTATACAGAGAGTTTAAGAAAAAAGGTTCAAATGGAGGGTTGGCCTGTTGTGACCTTCTCAACAGAGAAAATTACATTTAGGCTAACTCTCTCTTTTGGTCAAATATGTGTGTTTTAAACTGTGGATGTGTATGTGTCGGTTCATTTAAAGCATGATGTTCTGTGGAGTGTTGAGAGAAATCTAAGCTCTTAAAGGGAAAGTTCACCAACTTTTTTTTGTGGATGTTCAAATCCGTGTTGATGGTAAATGTAGTCAAAGCAATAAATTCCTCAGTGTGTGCGACATTGACCGAGAAAGCAGCTGCAAAATCAGTTGTTCTTCGTGCATCCAGCACCGTCATCTGATGTAGTTTTAGGCGAGGAAGGACGGAGCAGAGACACGGCGAGGCTGCAACTGCACTAGCTGTGCCAAATGGTGATGACCGGCGCGGACACTCAGGAATACATTGCTTCAATTGACGACATTTACCGGCAACATTTATGGGCCAGCCACATTTCCCCTTTTAGAAAAAGTAATCAAACAGTTACTGAATTGAAATTGTTCAACAAATATGGAAATGTGCTGCTTTTCTTTGCTTTATGTCATCGTCAATTGAATATGTTGTGGTTTAGGAGTTTAAAGTGGATAAAGCAAGAAATTAATGTAATTGTGATTGTCACTTTTAACAATTTTCTATCAAATAATCATACACAAAAAACAATGGATTATCTCTGAGTGTTTGCTCTGAATCTACAGTTTGACACCAGAATATGTTCAGCAACCCAAAGGAAGAGGCGAACAGAAAAATCAAAGGATACCCAATGTTTGGTGACCACAGAAGAAGAGACCCACATTAGAATATGAGGAGATACGGCTGGTTTGTTTCCTCAGTAGACCAGAATGCAATGCAAACACAAAGCATATTGTGTTTTGACCCAAAGGTGCAGCGCTTGTCCTTTCTTGTCCACAAACCCGTGGTCCTCGTTGTCAATCGCTATTGCGCACAAACGCATGGAACCTGACTGAATAAAACAAGACCGTGCACGCTGTCCTGGGGTTGTCAGAGGGCATTCTGGGAAATGAAGGGAAATCTGAGAACGAAGGGAGAATTACCTGTTGAGAGACATTTTAAAGTGCCTCGCAGAATAACCCATGCAGATCACCCATTAATAACACAAAAGTGAAAGAGTATCTGAGAATGGAAGTTTTCTACGAGTCTAGTTTATTATTATTTTTTGACTACACTTTACCAAAAGCAGCGCCACATCATCTCCCCACAAGCTTTGGGTGTGCAGTAAACCATGAGGTCATAGCATTTTAGGAAGCCTCTCAAAGAGATTCTCGCCAACGTCTCCCATCATCTCCTTGAGGCCGGAAAAGCAAACATGCGTTATCATCATGCTGCAGCTCTTACTGTCTCTCTCTCTCCGGCGACCGCGGCTCTGACTGCACCACCAGGCTCGGATTTCAAAAAGCCTGCGGTCCGCCGAAGGCAGAGAGACAGCAGTCGTCCCCCGTCCTCTCAGAGAGCCACTGCAACGCTGCCCTGTAATTACAGGTCATGTTTTTTTCCTAATGCGCTAAACAGATGTGCTTAAAATGATGTTTAACATTCAGACCCCGAGTTAGACTTGATGACATGTCATTACTATCGGCACACGGTTTCTGTCGCATCAATGATTTGGATTTGATCATTTATTCTGTGGTGTGTTCATTTTTTCTAATGGAAACATTAATGGATGCGATGGTCAGAAAAGGTCAATTTAATTCCAGAAAAGCCAATAACTTGAATTTAAAATGAACAAAAATCAAGTTATGAAAATATATTTTTAGGTAGAATGACATGTGACCATAAGTGAATAATATATTTAATTTCTAGGTATCAGAGCATGGAAACAACTGACCTGGAAACTAAATGACACACAGGAAAAAAAACATTTAATTTGTTCTCATGAACATTTTATTCGGGGTAGCTTTTTCTTTAAGTGCCTTTTTAAAAAATAAAAAATCTGTTTATCATGTAAAATGTAAGTTTAAATGTACAGGCCTTTTGAAATGAGCCAGCCAGGATTAGACGGCTGACTGCGCTGCATCATACAAGGAGGTCAGATCCTGTGTGGTGGGTTTGTTTAACTTGCTGTTATACACACTGACTTGCAAACCCACGAGTGCACTTTTGAATTACCAAAATGTATTGCATTGTAACCCTTTCCTTTGATCACTGGTGCCCACTCATGTATTCCTTGATTCGCAGCGATGCCTTTTGAAAAAGCTCTCGGTGTAGGTGTCGAAAAGGCCTCGAGGACGAAAACCTCCACTCGTTATGCAACGCCTCACAAAAGAAACCTCTGGCAGCTAATTTGATCAAATTCACTGCAGCCAATTGACCGCGGAGATGACACGTCTGTGTATTTTATGTCGGTGTCTGTCGGTATGCTTGACCTCGTCACAGGTATTCCAAATGAGAAACAGTGCACATTGGATGACTTGTGTGTTCATCCCAGTGAGTGTTGGAGGCATCTTTGCCCCGTGCTGTGAGAGCGGCTACACTCATTACGGCTCGTCTCCGCTCGGCTGTGAAAGACGAGATGAGTCCTTTTTGGCACTCGCAGCCTCTCTTAGTCGGAGTGTTCGTGCTCGCAGACGAGCTCTTGATCTCGTTGCCCGTCCCGTTGAGTGTATGTATGCTTCACGGACATTGTTGTTACACACGACCTTGCTGCTGCTTGGTATCATGTGTTTTACGCGTTGAATGTTTTGCGAAAAAGGAAACGTGCCGGTGTCATGGTGTGTCCACGCCGACCCCCCGACCCCTCGGCCAGAGGCGGCTGAATGGGCCTGTTTGGCCCAACAGACTCCCTTTCTGAGGGGGAAATGGAGTGTGCATAATCCGGGTCAATGATACCTCCTCTTCCCTCGCCGTCTTCCTCTTCCTTCTCTTCTTTCATCTTCCCTCTCGGCCGCCGCTGCCTGATAACAACAGTTTGTTTAGTTGCTAATAAACTTTTGATTATAGCCCGACCGATACAGGATGGTTGGCGCTGATAAAGTTCCCTTAAAATAGCAACTAAGACATGCATCAGTAAGGACGCAGTACATTTTAAAAACAAATGTATCCCTTCTCTTTGGAGGACAAACTATAGAAAACACATCTTTTGGCATTTCTAGGCTTATTTTATTTGCTGTTATAAAGCCGATACCGATATCTGCAATAAGTTAATATCAGCAGATACATCACTTGTACTCGTTGCTTCCTTTAACGTCAAAAGATAACAGTTATGAGTCTTTTTTTCCTCCATATTTGTGTCTGTCAGCATGTGTAAACCTTGCTTTTTACAAGATGACACATTTCGATGCTCCGATAGATATCGGGGCGATACTAGCTGGATCGGGTATAAATGACAACGGGGCCGATCTATTTAATTCTGTGTTTGCATCTCATTCCACATACCAGCGTACTACGTCATGCATCCGCAGCACGCTGGTAGACAACGACTGTCTTATGTCCAAAGTTAAATGTCTCCGGCCATTTTGTTTTACAGGGTTAAGAAGGCAAAGTTTAAGTCAAGCCTGATGTTACCATAAAAATAAGGGCACCAGTCACTTCCACTCAGTGAGACGTACAGTTTATTAAAAAAAACACTGGTGATCAGAGCTCTGGACTCTGTACTCTTTGAATGTTTCTATTTTTCCAACACTTAAAAACGTGTTGTTAAAAAAAAAACACCCATATGGATTTAATGAACGTTCTTTTGTCAGGGGTCATGATGAGAATTCTTGACAAAGCTCCGAATGCAACTTTGTTAATTTTGTATATATGAATCCTTTTGAATTAATTTCTTTAGAATTTGTAGAAAAGCTGATCCTCAAGACAGTGACTTTTTCCACAGTAAAGTGTTTGTCATAGATTCAGTGAGTGTGTATTCTCAGTTAAAGTTAGGTAATTTGAGTCTTTTTGAAACTACTTCTTAGTTGTTTGACTTTTTTGTTTGTGCATGAAAGCTGTTGAGTCTGTTTTTAAAAATGGCTGAAGATTCTGAATTGTTATGTATGTTGTACTACCTCGTGTCCTGAAGATGCACTTTTAGTTTTTTCATTAAAATGCAGCTAATTGAGTGTAAAAGGGAATAGTTCCCTCTCTAGCATCGCCACCAGCTGGTCCTTTTGGTTGATCATTAAACTTGTTTTTGTGTTGGCCTACATATCCTGTACAATCTCGGGTTCAAACTGCACCATCTTTTCATTAAATACATTTGAGAAGTTGAGAATGTTCCTCAATTTGGGTCGCGGCTTGTCATTCAGGGGTGGTGGTGGGTCCCGGAGCCAGACCAGTTGAGAACCACTGATCTAGTCCCTGGAAACAGATATACAGTTTGTCCAAAAGTTGTCCGATATGTCGAGCAGCCAGATAAACGTAACAGTTTTTACCGTATGTTTGTTTCATTTTGTGTACTAATTGGGGGAAATTACATTTGTACTTTTGAACAAAGACAACAAAAAACAAGGTGTTGTCACACCATGGAGTCTGCACCCTCGTCACACCGGTCCTCACTGATAGTCTAAAATGTCACATGTCTGGTTATGTTGCTTTTCTTTTTTTGCCTTCTCGGCACTACGTGGTGTACAACTGTCTCTGTCGCTCTTTCACCACAGCCCATATTGTATTGTTATTTGGGTTTTGGTTCTTTGATGATTATATGTTTAAGTGAGCGAGCCGCAATGAAATGCGTACAAATTTGTAGGTGGCGCCGTAGTCAGCTGTGTGTCACTTGTGGTTTCAGTTTGACTCGATTGTTTAAAGCCGGTTGCGTGTGTAGTCTTGATTGCCAATTTTCTTCAAAAACTCCTCTGTCATGGTTTGTGTGTCTGACTTTGAGAGTTTTTCATTTATTGCTATGACTGTTTTTTTAATCACATAGTTGCGAAACAAAACATATTTTACCTCCTTGAAATAGACTTTAAAGATCAATATGATTTAAAAAAAAAAAAGAAGCATCTTTTGCAGAGGGTGAGATGGAAAAGTATTACCAACACCATGATGGTGGTGTTATGTTGAAGCCCCCTGAGCTACATTTCCTGTCTCACCCAAAAGCTGCTGTCATTGTCCTGGGAGTGGACACAGGAAGTGGAACTCTCCATGGCGACAACAGAGGAGTGGTGCTGTTTACTCCCAGAGTTTCTAGTGCTCGTTTTCATAGAAGCCCCCCAGCAGTCATCATTAACTGGACTGGTTATCCCACACTGAGAAGTACATTGTAACTCTCTGTTTTTCATCAAGGCCATTTACGAGCTTTCCACTTGACCTCGCACTATTTAATTGTTTTGTTTTTGTGTCTGAATGTAAAGTTACATTGAAGCTTTGACTGAAACTGGTTGGATTAACCACATTTGCCACAATATTCCTCTATTCCGGGAATGCTTGTAATGTTGAAATACCGAGTCGGTGAATGTAGCGCAAACAAGATACAAGTTGTTGGTACAGAAGTTGCAGAGATATCAGAGCCCACAGTAGCGTGCAATATCTTCCTACAATGTTGTCCTTGGAACTGCTGCTGTATTCCTGCATTAATTTCCTTCCTCCCTCCAGTCCACCTCAGGCAATAACAATAATAGGTCCCGCACAGTTGGGCTTTTAATTTAGCACGCACACGCACACGCACACGCCCACGCACACGGCACTTCCTCCAGTGTCATATTTTCGTGCCGGTGGAATGCAGAGGGAGTTGGTGTCGGCCCAGCGCTTCATTCAGAGTGACCAGCCACAGTTTATCCTCTGCTCTGTGTGCACAGGCGGGCCTGAGAGGCCTTCAGTCATTTTTAATTACGGTGTGGACGGTGATTCCAGCGTGGACTTGTTCCAGCGCCGCTCCGGCCTCACTGACTCAGGTGTCTTGGTGACACACTTCCTGTGACCTGAAATACCAGCAGTATGAAGGCCAACACGTTGTCGTTGATTTGAGTTCCACGACTCAAACGGAGTCAACTTTTTCCCCTACATGATTCCTGATGATTCCTGTTTCAGTCTGGCGAGCAGTGTTTTGTTTGTTTAATGAATACATATTGTGTCCTGTGTCTAACATGTCATTATAAACCTTGATAATGACTTTGAACTGGAGCTTAAGAACCAAATAATAGGAATTTAAAGGACCATACCTGTGTTTTGGAAGGTTTTTGCTCCTTAGCTACAAATCCTGGATGGTTTACAGTTTCGATTAACATTTCCTAATGCATGCCGTCCAATTTTAGAAATCTGAATGCGTTTCTCATACAATAAGAGGCAGGTTTGGATTTCAATATATTTCTTTTTGACAATCGATCAATAGAATCCTTTTTAATCATTCTGTTTTTCCACAATAGACCTCTCTCATCAATACTCTGTTATATGATATATAATATGAGCAGAAACTGTAAAAAAAAAAATATATATATATATTCAAAACCATTAAACATAAATAAATACATAGGTTTAAGCAAACACTGTGAAAGGAAAAGGGAAAAGGGTTGTGAAATCCTTCAGTGTAAACAATACGTTTGCATCATATTTTGTCAAAGGTGCATGTCCTCTGTGAGACGATGTAATGCAGACTCTTCACATCAATCTGCATTTTTCATGCAACAGTACTTGAACGTGGAAAAAGAAACCCAGACTGAGAGCCAATAGAGAATAAAAATTGATTTTGAATGTTGTTCAGAAATGAATGGAAACCAATGGCTACTTAGAAAGGTGGGAAAACTACATCCAATGATCCATAACCAAGTAGCATGGGCTGCAAAATGCAAAGTATATGTTATCAGTGCGAGAACCAATTATTTTCTTTATTGATTCATTTGTCAATTGTGGTGACAATTTATCGTTTTTTCTTCTTCAGGAAATAGTAAATAAATCCAAACAGCCAAAGTCCTTTTTTTTTGGTATGATTTACAGTCCAAAACTAAAAGAAAATTGCAGTATGATATGAAAAAGAGAATCAGCAAAGCCTTAAATTGAGAAGTTGGAATCAGCAAATGTGAAGCTTTTTTCTTCATAGTTAACCGATTACCAAAATGTCATATAAATGAGCTAACCTTTATCCTTTTAAACTATTTGTCACTGAAATGATGGAATACACCACGTGTTGAAGTGCAGTAATGATACACAGTGATGTCTCGGCACGCTGAAGCCGGGTTGCTTCTCAGTATTTCTCACTCTCGCTTTCCCACAGATCACATTTCAGCAAACCAACATCCTCTTCCGCCTGTCCGTCTCTCCTTCGTTTGCTCGACTCGCTGCTCCCTTTAGTCTCCGTCTCCTCTCTCACACTTTGCCGGCTTTCTGAGTATTTCGGTCGGAGCTCATGTTCCACACCCCGGCCACCGCTTCCTACTCGTTAGCAGCTGCAGAGAGACTGGAGAGCCGTGCGAGTGAGCGCACAACACAGAGGTAGTAATGTTTGTTTCAGGCCCTGAAACCACGTGCACGTCGGTGCACGAGAAACAAAAACACGTCTTCCTTCTGGGCTTTAACTGACGAGGGAGTTCAGTCGGGACACTGTCCACTCCCTTCAGCTCATCTCGACTCATTCCTCTCTAATGGGTCATCAGAGCGGTAAATCTAGCTCGACTAGATATTAAGGGTTATGATGCGTTTATTTTCTGGTAAATCTGCTCTAATTGTTTGAGGCTTGTCTTATGAAGCTTTTTTTTTTTAAATATTTAATTACGAATTCCGTGGCAAAGCTGAAAAATACACAGGTATCACTTACGTGTGGATATGAGTTGTGTACATTTTGACCAGAGAGTAGTTCCTGCTTTTCAGATTAAGTTTAATTTGACAAACTGTTAAAGCCACAAAGAGGTGACAAACAATTTACAAGAAAAATACCTCTCGCATTTATCTTTTGTCCTGCTTTGACTTTTGACAAGATTTAAATGTTATTAATTGATGTTTGTAAAGTTTTATTGGTCCCAAATCAGAGTCGTTATTTTATATCAGTTTCAATCACTAGCCTGGTTCATAATTAGTAAACGGAGTATTTTCTCATTTTTTATTAAGAAACTTTTAGTGTCAATTTAGAAAATGTAGTTGTGATTCCTCATTTTTTCACAAGATGAGAGCGATGTGCGACACCAGCAGGCTGAGGTGGAGAAAACATCAGAACATCAGCCCAAATTTGCATCTCACTCACAACATGCCTATTTTTGTTGTTAAATATGAGAGAAAGTTAATAAATAGTTATTATAAAAGAACTAAATGGGTTTTCTTATTGAGTCTAAAGTACTTTCAGATTAGTTGTCAAAATCATCTGAAGAATTAGAGCAGCTTTCAGTCACTTTGAGCATTTGTAAGCAGCTGTGGGAAATATTTCCTGAGTTGCTGAAAAGAAAAGTCCAGGTTCTGGAGCAGTGAGCACAGTCTACACATTTCAGCTTTGAGGAAACATTTGCATGTATTAACTGCAATTTAAACAAAACCTCAAAACCGAAACGTCAAAGACGCTGACTGCAGCTTTGGCATCCTGCGCTCCTCGTTTTCCATTGACCCAAATTAGCGTCAAACATGGTCATTCAGCAGCGAGTTAAATACAGGGAGAAGTTGCAGTTGGCTGCTGGGCCATATCCTCATGTTACAGTCAATTTACCACAACGTCTAGAAACAAAGTTAACCTCTGTCAACCTTTTACTTTGTAGATGCCATTATCCAATAATGTGTTTTACACGTGAAATAGTTTTTTACACTTGAAGTGGTGTAACAAACTGTAAGTTAGGTCTACCCCTGCAGTCAAATATACAAAATCAAACTACTGTAAGCTATTGTATGGTGTATTTAAACCGTTCTCTATGAAGCAGTGTTCTGATGTATGTTTCTGGGGCTTTTATTCTGAAGGGGAAAACGGAAAGAGAGAGAGAAGGTTTTGTTGGAGTGAGGAGCAAGTCAAGATTAAAGTGGCTGCCGTCTTGTCTAACCTAACGGAGCAGCGTGTTGTTATTTTATTATTATGGTACAAGTATAGGCGCAAGAGAAATCCTCGGTTACGCTACTATAATCTATGGGCTTTAACTTCTGCTATGTGTTTCTTTGTTGAGGCTTTATCAGAACAACTTGCAGGGCAAGTGGGTAAACATCTGCTGACAAGCTAACTGCTAACCCGCTAGCTAGCTGGAACATGCTAAAGCTACTCAGTAGCTAAATCTTTAGATATTCCTTTATTAGTCCCGCAGTGGGGAAATTTGCAGGATTACAGAAGGAAATGGGTAAAGTGCACACAAGAGACATGGTAAAATAAAACATGTAATAAAAATAAACGGTAAAACAATAATAAAAACGTTAAAGAATGCACAATATTATATATATATATATATATATATATATATATATATATATATATATATATATATATATATATATATATATATATATACACAGACAGAATAAAATGTATGTATATTGCACAGTTGAAGTGACCAAAGTGATTGAAGTGTTTTTTTATGTAAGAATTGGAAAAGGTCTCCGAAATAACGTGCTTGCTTACTGACTTGTATTTCTTGATAGAAGTCTTAAAACCATCAGTAAAGGGGTTTAATTGGAACTAATTAAACTGTTGGACTGCAGACTTCCGTGTCCTCTGCTATCTTCATGTTGCTCCACACGGAGTCCAAACACTAATGTAGCGCTCCGCTTGACAAGGTCAAGGCGGTTCTCCGTGAGCTACAGCGTTGCCTCCAGGCCAGAGGCGAGCCGTTTCTGCGGGACACACCGGGGGCAGAGTTGTGTTACACATTGATACATTTGGGGTGTAGGGAATGGCGGCCTGTAATTATGTGTCTGTGTGCGTTTGTGGGACATGTCGGTGCTCGCATGGCACCGCCACTCATCAATCAGCTGACCTCTTTCCTTTCGTTCAGCCTGGGCTTGTCCTCTTGAACTCTACAGAAATGACCTATGTGGTGGATAGATCTGACATGAAGTATTGCTCTTTATGATCACTTGGATCATGCTTCAGGATTGTCAAATACACATTTAGTTGTTGTTATTTATACTTTTTTTGTGTTGCTGTTGACTCCTGTGTTGCTGCTACACCAATATGAAATCCCCATGTCATGCTAGTGAAGTTGGTGGACAATACAAACATAAAGTACAGATGGATGACCACAGCCATGTTGTGGGATTGTCTTGTATTGGCATTCGAAATGATTGATTACAAGTTAATCTTTTAACCAGGTAGACACAAGTCACTGAGGGGAAAATGTCAGATGAACCAAGTTACATACAATTCACACTAAATCACATATTTATGAGCAAGGCATAAGGATTTGGACATTTTGTTCTTCAGATATTCTTTTTCGTTATGTTTATTATAGTACGCGTCTAATCTACATATTTACCAGACCCAAATGGAGACTCTCAGTTTAAACTTAAACTTTGTTATTTGCGTTGTACGTTGAGTTGACTCGCAGTAGATTTTTTTAATCGGCCAGAATCTACAGCTTTTATTCAAACTAGATGTCCGTGTCCTCGACCGGAATGACGAAAAGAGATGAAGGTAGATTTATTTTGTGCAATTCTACTATGAACGTAAAAGTGACACAAGAAGTGTTCTCCAGGAAGTTCAGTTTTAGATCTCGACAGAGTCTCAGTCAAGATTACAGTTTGAGCGACAACATGTAAAGTAATTGCAACCAGTTCCGTGTCCGCCGGCTTTAAACGCCACAACACTACACAACGCTACACAACACTGTCATGCGAAAGTTATTTACAGAAAATGCTGCCGGAGCGTTGTTTAATTTTCTTTTTTTTTTTTACACTTTCGGTATATCTTCCATCGAAGTGCAGTCTCATTTACAGCAGCTCAAGCCCATCCCTTGTTTTAGTTTTACAGAGGGTTTTTATGACTGCTTGTACTGTACAAGTTTTATGTCTGAAGGGCAATTTCTTCAGCCTGTAACGATGAGGGGAGGTTGGGCTGCTCTTGAAGGCAGCGTGGCCCATTAAAAGCAGGGAAATGAGTTCCTGTGTGGTATTTATACTGCATAGCATAGTCTGGCTTTCCGTGCCTTATCTGTGCTGTAATGCTCTGCCATGATTAGCACCTTCTCTCACACATGTGATGAAACCCGTGGACGCCAATAAACTAAGCACACCCTTTTGTTAAAGAGTATATAACATTCCCGTTTCATAAAACGTATATCAAAGTTAATGGCCGCAAACCTTCCAGTAGGATTTAAATCATGCTTCTCCGCCACACTTATTATAGTACTTATGTCAATATCTCTCTTGGCTAATGGTGGAAATTAAAACGCTCTTAACCACAATGTAGTTTGGCTTAAGTTCAAATTAACGTTAAATTCAAATCTTTTTCTGTTTGAAACAGTTTTTGAGCTGTTTTGAAACGAAAGGGTGCAACATTATATAATAGTTATAAACTAGTACATTTAATAAGGCCAAACATGTGTTGAAATAGTGATATAACTAGTATATACAAGATGACACCCAGCACAGCGCTTGGCACTGCTTACCAATTATGAACACAGTGAAACATTTACTGGCCTTTTAACTGGCAGATGAAGGATGCATTGATTTTTATTTTACTTCTTTAAATGTAAGGTTTAATACATGCAGCATCCAAATAACATCAACGTAGAAAAAGTATAGTCATTGTCTGTTTTTACAAGACAGACACAATATTGGTTGGGCTGTCTTTGTTTCACAGCAATGAAAAGACCACTATTAAATATTTTCTTGTTTTGTATACTGTATCTTTTATCATCAGTGCAATGCATAACATCATTAAGTCATGTAAACATAGCAGTATAGAGCTGTCAGATTGGCAGATGAAACCAGAATAAAACGAGTCAACAAAGATGTGAGAGTTCACGATCCAGTGCCAACTCACACACCTTCGTGTAACACCATTCAAACTCCCAGTGGCTAAAAGCTCAAAGAGCCACCACGACATTATGAGCCTTGAATACACAAGCTTCGCCCCGATGACACACACACACACACACACACACACACTCGCACAGCGTTTCAGAAAGATAATTTCACTTCGTAGAAAGCTGACCAAACTTGATCCTTCACTCCTCGGCAACAATGGCAGCCATTGAAGAGGCCGATTCGCATGGTTGAAGCTGTCCTTGGTTTCCTGTCGGAGGGAACTTCCAAACAGACATTCTTCAGATTACAGAAAGCAAACCATGACCAAACCATCATCGTATATCTGTCAATAAATTCTGTGCATTTGCAAGTCTTTTTGGGGACTTCCATGAACCACATCGTAGATGTGAATCTTCACTGGCCTCAACGTTCAGTTACGAGTCACCTGTCAACGGTTTTTATGCACGATTATTCCAGATGCATCTCATTGTATCACATCCGCGCTTTTCTATATTTCTGCAAATCAATTACTTTTCATCAAAAAATCTCATACATCTGAACTACCTTTTTATTAAGACCGTGTTTCCAACACACACACACGCACACAAACGAGAAACTCGCGTGCTGAATTTAAAACAAATTCCCGATGTATGTGTCTGCACTGATGCTAAACTGTTCACGTGCACATCGAGGAGCATCTTGGAATTAAGAAATGACCCCACCTCACCAATATTCAGACCTACACAACCAATAAATATGCCTTTGCAGTCAGACTTCTTCCAGATGTTTTGATGCCATAGTTTGAAAATCAGTCCATCTGTTGAATGCTTTACTTTTTATTAAATCTACTGCACTTGAAACGTAAAGGGGACACACTACTTTTTTTTTTTTTATATCCCGAATACTACACATCCTCATTTTCATGTTTCGCTTACGCTGCAGCTGATCAAAGTACAGATAGATTTACACATTACTCTTAAACTCTGGTGAATTCGGATAATATCTGACCTGAGTTTTAATTCAAAGCAAAAACATTTGTGTTGTTTTTACATATAGGACCTTTTTACTGTGCACATCTCCGTTGAGATTGCGTCAGTCCCGGTCTGCTGGAGGGGGGGAAGTACCATCAAACAGATTCCAGGCTCAGATTACTTGACTGTGATTCCTAATCCCTCATTCAGGTGAAGTAACCAGATCTGTTGCTGGTTCAGTTGTTTGAGGAGGACATAAATGAAGAGGAGCCCCCCCCCCCCCCCCCCCCCCCCCCCTGCTCTGTCACTTCCTCCAGGGCACAAACCTCGAGCTTATCTACATCAAGCATTTTTCTTTTAAAGTTACCCTGCACACGCATACACACACAGCGCTCGGGTGAAAATGACATCATACCTCAAACATTCTCTCTTCTTCTTCTTCTTTGCTCATATCTGCTGTGGTCTCACAGGTCATCAATGCAAAAAGTACACCAATTGTGATCATGTGTGAACGTTTTTAGTATCAGTCATTTCATGTGCACAAAAACAACAACAATGCTAGTGTCGAACACGCAGGTCTGAAGATTGAGTAGTTTATGTTTATGTTATCTAAGAAGTATTTTTACTCTTGGACACAAGTAGCATTCACAAAGAAAGTTGTTGTGTATCACTTGGACAACAACTGAATTTGTGGGGGTGGATTGGTTGCGAAGAGCATGCGAGTGCAGGAACACCATAGTTTGGGTATTTAAAAAAACAAACAATCTTGATGACATTTTGGAGGTTTAACCACGATGAAACGATGAGACGATTTAAAATTTTATCATCATGCTGAGGCTTTATGTCTAATTTGTTCACACACTTTCCTGTCACTGAAGGTATTCAAACTAAGCTAGCTGCTTTGCCTTTTTAAAAATAAATAAATATCTATGGACGGCATGTAAACAGCAGAATGCGACACCTTCTCTCCAGTCTGCCTCATTCTCTCCTGTAATTTGTCCACAAGTATCTTTTTAATCTTTTAAAATGTGAATGGCGAATGTCTGAATAATAGACTGACTGAGCAAAAGCAGAGTTGGTATTTTTCACCTGGATGACTTTATTATCAACATTTTTAATGATTAATTAATAATTCCATTCTGTGTTTAATGCAGTTGTAAAGCAAGGGAGCAGTGGAGCTGGTTGTTAGTGGGGAGATCTTCTCTGGTGGGTTGAGTTTTACCGTTGTTTTTTACTGAAAGCGTCCGTTAGTTGGTTGTCCTTGTGTGATTGTAAACAGAAGCAGCCAGCATGGCTACAACCCTAAATCTCCCCTCCTTCCCTATCCTTTAAGCAGAGAGCTGACCATCTGTTCCAGGCGCCGGGCCCTACCTCAGTGCTACACACACACACACACACACACACACACACACACACACAAACACACACACGTTCATCACAGTCAGGTAATACCTGTCATTAGCTGTGTGTGTATGGATTGCGCTTAGTGCAGTTAGATTGAACGCTTTGGTCGAGGTTAAAAGTGACGTGTGTGTTTGTGTGTTTGTATTTGGAAACGAGGAGAGGTTTGTGCGCCTCATGGTCATACCAAAGTCGCTCAGGAGACGCATGGCAGGAGAGGTTGGGAGCGGAGCGACAGGAAATGACCAGCGGTGCAGGAGTCCTTTGTGCTCCCCTCTGCGCACCAACTAAACGTGTCCCTGTTCCATTTCCTGTTTTCACTTGTTTTTTCTTCTTTCCCTTCTGCCATGGTCATGCTGCTCATGCAATTTATGCAACAACAAAAAACTGACATATTTGAGATTTACTTTTTGTTTGTTTGGTGTGGCCTTTCCCCCATTTATACCTGGTCATATGTAAACGTTTCAAGAACAATTGAGATATTGATTGGAGCTGCAACACTGTAGAAAATGAATCTGCAACATTTCTTTGTTCCAGCTTGTCAAACGTGAGCATTTGATCCTTTTTTCTTTGTCATGAAAATCAACTGAATATCTTTGGGGTTTGGACTGTTTGTCAGACAATACAATACATGTAAAAGAACTACTCCTGGCTGTAGGAAATGACAGCACACATGGCAACTTAAGCAACACAATACGTCGGCATTCCTTTCTCTACCCGCTAGAAAAGAGCAACAGCTGATCGCAACAAGTTGAAGCTCATTCGCCTGCTTTGAAAATGGCTTTCTAAAGGAGAAGTTGAGAGAAGAGCTGAAGGAAAGAGGGTACAATGAAGACAAATTACAGCACGTCACATGATAACTCCTGGAATGCATTGAACGTTGATGAATATGATACACAAGACTGCAACGGTATCTGGTTTCAACGAAAGAAGGAAAACAAAGGCTATCGCAACGAAGGCTTCATCTGCGGTTGACAGATATAAACACAACAAAGTGCCTATTTATATTTTAGCATTATATGTGACGCAAATTATAGTCTTTTAGAAGATCTGCTCACAGTGTGAACACTTTTTAAAAAGCGGCTCATGGCGCTTTTGACTGGGCTTAAGTTGTATTAGTGTCTTTTATGTTTTTAAAAAACATTTCTTGTGGAGCACTTTGTGACGTCCACTCTTGAACGGTATTCTTATTATGTTCATCGTTATTAAAAGCATCGCGATAGCCAGATATTGAACAAAATACTTCTCAGCGACCTGCAGTTCTCTGCTATGGCTTTTTAAGAGCGATCACGTATATTTGTCTTTATTTATTCAACGTTTTGCAGACACACAACCATCCCCGTGCAATGCTGATTAGCTTAGTTATCGTTAAAGGGAACATTTTGCCCGATTTTTGCTAAACGCTTGCGTGTATTGTATGAAAATTCCGGTTCAATTCACCATTCAAAAATAACTTGAATTGATTCATTCAGATGTGGTTTATGAAAGGTTTGTGCTTCAGAGCTCTTCAAAACCTGGTAGTGAGGAAATCATAGAGTTTTTGTCACCGGCTTAGTCACTCCTTTCTGTCTTTCTCTCTCTCTCTCTCTCTCTCTCTCTCTCTCTCTCTCTCTCTCTTTTATCTCTCTCTCTCCGTGGCCTCTTTTCACCCCATGATGTCCCTCTGCTGTGTATTAACGAAGGAACTCGTGAAGGGCGTGATTTGTGTCTTCTTCAGTAAAGAGGCCGGCAGCTGTTGGTCTCGGCGTTGGCGAGGGCTTATGTGTGTGTGTGTGTGTGTGTGTGCTCAGGAGCGTGCATGTGTGTTAATGGTAATCCTGTAGATCCAGATGACTTATCCGTTATCCTTTATGAGTGTGCATGTCGGGGCTCCAGCAAAAATAATTTGGCCCTTTTTAGATTACATAATAGCACATGAAGTCCCTGTGTCATAATCCGACACATTTCGTAATCTGCCTGACTGCAGAGGGCTTTGGTCTGGATTTGGATCAATTCAACAGTTGGTACAAGTCTGCTTTTGTTGCCGTTTCACATCATAGATGCATGCAGTGTCATTCCTGCTGCTGCTTTGCTGTTTCATTTGATGTGTAATCTGTGTTTTCAGCGTCTGCTTCAAACAAGTGATATTTAGATTTTAGACCGATCCTAAATCTTCAGGGTATTGATGGATATCTGTGTCTCTCTCCTCTGCTCCACAGAAGTAATGTCTTGACTCGGCGGTCTCTCCAGCCCAGTAAAGAACGTGCCAGTGCCGGGCTGCTGCTAATGGGAACTCCTGCTCCGCCATGAGTGCTCGTGATGGCGTTGGTGGCGCCGGTGGCATGGGCACCCTGGGCCGGCGGCCGCGCTTCGAGAACTCCGAGTTCACCCTGCGCATCTACCCAGGCACCCTGGCCGAGGGCACCATCTACTGCCCGATCAGCGCCCGCAAGACCACCACTGCCGCCGAGGCCATCGAACGCGTCATTGAGCGCCTGCATCTGGACCGCACCAAGTGTTACGTTCTGGCTGAGGTGAAGGAGTTCGGTGGGGAAGAATGGGTGCTGAACCCCTGCGACTGTCCCGTGCAGAGGATGATGCTCTGGCCCCGCGTGGCGTTAGAGCTCCGCCCGCTGTCCGGCGGCGAGGATTACCGCTTCCTCCTCAGGCAGAAGAACCTGGACGGCTCCATCCACTATGGCGGCAGCCTCCAGATGTGGCTGCAGGTCACAGAGGAGCGCCGGCGCATGGTGGAGCGTGGCCTGCTGCCACAGCCTGACTCTCAGGGGGACCACGCAGATCTGTGCCACCTGCCGGAGCTCAACGAGCGCTCGCTGCTGGACAACCTGCGCTCGCGCTTCCGGCAGGAAAAGATCTACACGTACGTCGGAAGCATCCTCATCGTCATTAACCCGTTCAAGTTCCTGCCCATCTACAACCCCAAGTATGTGAAGATGTACGATAATCACGCGCTGGGCAATTTGGAGCCACATATTTATGCTGTGGCGGACGTGGCGTACCACGCCATGCTGCAGAGGGAGAGCAATCAGTGCATTGTTATATCTGGGGAGAGCGGCTCTGGGAAGACGCAAAGCACCAACTTTCTCATTCATCACCTGACCGCTCTCAGCCAGAAGGGATTTGCCAGCGGAGTGGAGCAGATCATCTTGGGGGCCGGGCCAGTGCTAGAGGTAAGCAGAAAGCATTCTGGGATTCAATGAATACGCATTTGACGTTTGCGAGTGTGCTCTGCTGATGACGAAGCTGCGCATTAAAGACTTGAGGCAGACCAAAGTTACAAGAATGACGACTTTAGACTCGGCTGCAATGAGACGACATTGAATTGAGACTATAGACTCCCGAAAGACGAGACGTCATTTGTGTTTTTTAAATTCTTGAACTGAGACTGAAATGACTTGAAACTTGATGTGAATTTGCCTCAAAAGACAGACTGTTCTTGCTAATAATGCAGCCATGTCATAGTTGTAAGAGAACGATAACTGTCTTCTGGAGTTATTCAAGTCATACCATTATGTGTGGGCTGATGTTTGCCTGTATAAATGGATTGATTCCTGCGAGTGTCTGTCATTCTGTGTCTTTTTAACATCAGTTACACAACGCTGCTCAGCCACAACTGTCTCTGTGGTCTTCCCTGTGTCATGCAGAGGTTTTATTGCACTTTGGGTCCATCTGTGTGGGGATTATGTCGCACACACAGAGGAGCTGCAAACAGCCAGTGGCCTATCAGTGGTTGTAGTATTATACTTGTTTCGATTACTGCCATTTGTTTTCTGCACAGGGGAAAGATTGTCTGACCGTAGACCTTGCAGAGGCCTCGGTGAAGGAAACCGGTTGTTTTCATATCTCTCGAGACATTCCACTCATATTCTTTTTCTTCTTCGGGAACCTGTCTCTCTAAATGCACGCCCATCAAGAGTCTTCGACAGGTTCACAACCACACATTGTTTTCTTGTTTGTCTTCAACTAAATTCCTGACGGTTACATAACACCCTCTTACTATATGCACAATGCTGCCAGTCAGGAAGTCAAATACTGGTTGCTTATTGGAAAGAGTGTTGCTGTTTTTTTATAAGGGGTTGTATCGCCCACTATCACCTGACCACCCGCTTGTTACACTTGATTCACGTACAAAGAACGAGGGCAGTGCTCACAGAGATGCATACACTGCCTTCTGGTATTTCGTCATCTAGGTAGTCGGCCATGATGGTGCAAATGTGGTTAATATCTACCAGCCAAATAAGTTATGGTATCTCGACGTTGAGGCCACTCTGTCAGAGGCAATGCCATTTTTGGAATTGTTAATGTATTATTTCAGTTCCTCCTCATGTAATACAATGAAGATCCTGCCAGTGTTCCCAGTCTTAAAGCCAAGTTGAAACTGGCAGTTTGGAAGCCAGGTTCAAAGGTAACCGGCAAGACAACAATCTTTGCAACAAGTAGCTCTCCACTGCGTTTCATTGCCTTCGGTTTAGCAAACACAGTTCCCAGGAATGCCATTCATTGGTGTGTCTGCGTGGTTAATGAGTAAGCGTATTGGGTTAATCCTTGACGCTGCAACACGAGTGAGTAGTTTTGAGTGCAGAGGAGCAGCCTTTAATTGTTTGCACAGTGAGATTGCGTATCAGCTCGCTGGTGATTGATGCCAAGACTGGAGCTGCTGTGCTACTGCAGAGAAAGAGAGAGAGAGAGAGATAGAGGGGAGGAACGGCAGACAACATGACCTCATTGGAAAACGTAATCTTCATTTCCATGTAGACGAGCAGCACAGGAGGAATGATGAATGCCGTTTTTAACATTCTGTGGATTTCTTTAAGTTGCTTCATCGCCACCTGTAATTGTGTAAAGGCATATTTCATCACAGGATTTTGTATAGAAGTTTGATGTCCTGGTCACAGTAATAAAAAGTGCTGACCTCGACTTGAGTTCATGTGCTTGAGTTTGAATTTAACCTTGACTCTGCCATGCGCCATTTGGTTTAAAGAGCTGAGCCTCAGTCTGCAGGTGTCGATGGTTGGAGTTGTTGGGAAGTTGTTTAAAGCCATTTGTGACTCCAGAAGGAGCTGCACAAAGTCTGATAAAGGTCCTCAAGTGATGTCACTTGAGTCGGTGCCAGTTGGGTCTGGGAAGAACTGAGCGTACCAGCCTTCAGTAGGCGGCTCCTCATCTCTGCTTGAGGCCACATTAGTTATCATTACCAGCAAAACAAACAGGAATCTCAGACCAAGCTGTCATCAGCCGAGTTGCATTATAGGTAACGTAGGTGCAGTTTGACAAGGAATGACAAATGCGTGGCATAACAAATACTGCATGAGTTTTGATAATTTGTAGAACTGTCTATTGCACGTCTGACTGTTATAGAGGTGAAATGTTGAATTTTCTTTTAAAGAAAATGGAGAAGTTACGAGTGAAAGATCATCAACGACAGATTCTACAGTGGTAGTAAATGTTGAACAGGTTGTATAACTTCTTTGCCAGGATGTATAACTTCTTTGCCATATCTGCTAGGATTCATTCGGGTTGTCTCATAACTTTACAGCAGCCGTTTACTTCAAGTGACCAAATTTAGTAGATGGGGTTTTAAAGTTTTAGGAATCTGGTTTAGTGTTTTCAATGTTCTCCAAATCCAGTATCAGATCTGTGGGTCCCAGCTTAATGCTGCTATTTGTCTCATCAGAATTAAGGGTAAAATAATAAGCATCAAACAAGCAGTTTGGTGAAATAATTATGGAAACAAATGTCCAAAGGCTACCCAGAAAGCAAATATTATACTTTTTCAGTGGATTCAATTTTTTGTGCACTAAAATGTCCAGTTTTTAGGACTGATTTTGATCAGACATTATGAAGGCAGAGCATTAAATAAAACATAAATTTCCATCAAAGGTTTATTTTATAAGTTGTATAGGTTTAATCCTTGCTTAACGGCAGTGATGTTGGGTTTCATTTAGCTCTATCAAAGACCAGGACCGTGTTGAGCCTTCAAGACAACAGTTCTTGAGCAGAGCAGACAGGCGTTTCCTGCTGACTGTCAGTCGCAGGCTGAACTCGCCTCCAGGCCAAAGGCGTATGGAGATTTTTTTTCTCCCCTTTTTAACTCCTGATAGAGGATATCACTTACAAGAGCTTTTGGCCTTTTTTTTTTGGGAAACCAGCCAACAGCTGCATCAACGTGTTAAGATCCTGACAAGCCCTGTCGCTCTAGTGCTTCAATTAATACGACTCAGCCTCAAGGAGATGAAAACCTAAACCGTGTTGCGCTGGTTAGATAAACACAGCGAGTTACTATGTTTTGGTTGAACGCGGTTATTACAGTAAATTAAGAACATTAGAGATGTGACAGACAGGCTTCACTTATGATGTAGTTTAAAGAGGAATAGACTGATCTTACTGATGTCACCTTCAATACCCTTTGACTTCATTTCCCCCTGTAGAATGAAATGCGTGAAGTAAGACAAATACTCCACCTGATGTTGGTTTAGTGCTTATCTGTGGTCTGTCATTCTTCACGCTGTTTTCCTTCTTGTGCCAGATATGACTGAAATTGACATTACGCTTTACATTCCTGTGAGTACTGCACAATGGCATTTATTGTGTGAAATGGTTTGGGTAGTCTCCTTTTGTTTCCATGTCAACATCAAACATTGTGTGTTTTTCTTTACGGCCTTTCCCAATGCACAACTTTCTGTGATCACATTTTAAAGCTACATAACTGTGTATGCTGTAGACACAGACTGACATTAGCTATTAAGCACAGGGTCCTCATGGATCCTTAACAAGTCTCAAAAGACACTGAATGAATAAATCTAAAAAATAAGGCCTTAGTAGTGTTACATTGTCTTAAATCAATCTGTCAAAAGTCTTAAAAATGCTAAGACATGGAAAGCAGGATGCTAGGAATGTTTTTTTCTGTCTGTTTGCTAAACCAGGCGATGTCTACGAGGCACCGTGTATTTTATGCAGGGAATGTTGGAGACATGGAGAGCGAGAAACATAAAATTAATGTCCAAAGTAGGTATGATAATGCAAGATGTGGTTAAAAATGCTACAGGATGGGGTGTCATTGTAGCCGAATGGTTAACATAAGTACAACCCTGTCTCTTCAGTATCTGTGTAGAAATAGAAAAGTACTACAGTGACCTAATTTAATATCCATGTCTTTATGGAACATAACAGATTTGGATTTGTGGCATTTTCTGGTCCCAAGACGGGGCGATGTAATGCGTTACAATTTTAAGAAGGAGCTGGTTGGGGTTCAACGTTGTTGTTGACACTGATGAAAACAAAGACTGCTCACAGGAAGCGCGGTCATTTGTTTGTACATCTGAGTCCAAGTGACGGCTTAATTTGAGCTCAGCTGTCTTCTGCTCTCCCTCTTGGTCAAGTGGAGGAGTATGGGGTTACCTCACGCCGCTCACTCTGACCATGCATCATCAGGATCTGCTTTCCAAGACCGGAGAGGAGGCGTCACAGGGCATTAGTGCAGGAGCACAGCTAAGTGTGTGTGTGTGTGTGTGTGTGTGTGTGTGGGACACTGGACTGCTATCAAAGGCTCGACCCACTTTCATGTGCGCGCTCACATGAATTCACAGGGCACAGAGGCATGAACGCTCTCGATCATTACACTTTATGGCGACGTGAACACAGTTACGAGCCAAACGTATAAACGATACTTCGGCTCCAGTCATTGTGACGCTTAAACCTGCATTAATCCATGTCTTTTATACTAACACTGAAAAAGGCCACTGCAAAATATCAGCCATAATGCAAAAATCACATAAAATGGACTAACATCTTAATTGCCAGGTTATTAATTTACATTAATTAAGATACCTTTTGATAATTGCTGAAGTATGTAAACGTTATGAATGCTGCTTACCCCCCCCCAACATTTGTTATTGTCTTTTTTTTAAACAAACACTGTCCATAAAACTATATATATATACACACAATCTTTTTTTATTTTTGGACTGGTGGTCAGACAAAAAAAAAAGAAGCTATCTGGCGCTCTAGGAAATGCTGATGGGAATTATTCACCATTTCCCGACATTTTATAAACCAAGCAATTCCTGAATTAATCATGACTTAACCGATAATGAAAATAATAGTTAGTTTTGCTTGTATGATTTCCACATTTACTGTTTCCCATAGTCGTGTCTGTGAAGTTCTCATCAACCCCCCATAGGGAGCTTTTTACCCGTTATAAAGCTCTGATCCCATCTGGACGACATCAGACAGACAAAGCTGGTGAGGAACGACACACATCTAAGGGCTAAATACCCAGAGGTTTCCTCAGGAGTTAAACTCGGCTTCAGTTAATGTTGGACTTCTTGATGTGTACATAAACTTCGCGCCGTGTCTGCAGTGACAACTTCATAAGCCATATACTGTCTATGTGATGGCTGTGTCAGCTTGTTATTTATGTAACTCTGTGTGGCTAAAAAGATCCATCAACAGTGTGAGGTTTGTTTTCTTTCGGACACAAAGACAACTCTGGTAGTTCTTTGTTAAAGTGCAATGTGTCCGGATCGCACCTGCTAGTTGCATCATTTTTGCCGGTGGAGGACATGCAGGCCTTGTTTGGCTCCGGTGAGCTCTGGAGCTCCTGTTGTGCTCCTCCGGCGTTCCCGGCCAACAGAAACACTCCCAGTGTGAGTCAACCCGGGTCAGCAGATTCACCTCTCAGCATTTCCCTCACTGCTGCTACCTCGATACACTCAGAGACGCTACACACACACGTTTGTACATTTAATACCCGTCTTCCCCCAGAGCCCACACCGACACAGAGTAGGATTAGTGTGTGTTACTGGGATCTCCACCAACTGGGCGGGGTCCAGTCAGATCTACTGTTCCCCTGAAGGTGTTGTTTTCCTCAGGCCCGAGGTGGAAAAGAAGAAGAAAAAAAGAGACGGGGAATGATCGAGCGCCGTCCGTGTGCAGTGTCCTCTCATCTGAGTGTACAGTTACAGCGCTGTGTGTTTTTACTGAGGTTGAAACCAGAGTAAAGAGTGTCACGGTACTGGACTGTAGGTTGAGTAACACAGACGTCTCGAGTGCCCAGTGATCCGTACGACAAACTCTAGCCGAGAAGCAAAAACACACAGTGGCAAGTTACACAAGCCGGTCACTATAGAGTTGTTTGCGCAACTTGAGGTTCGCCGTGTTGTTGAAGAACAGAGTTGCATTGGTCTCTGAGCTGCTACCCGCCTCACCATGGAATGAGGATTATGTAACATCGAGCCATATGTTTGGAGTTGTTTGCACAGGGTTATCGCAGACGATCGAGGGATGACTGATCTGTCACGGACACACTGGTGCTCAAATCATGCTCTCAAACAATGTAACTCTTTGTGTCGGGAGATGTGCAGAAAATATAATGGCATCATATTTTGAGGAAATCTGTCAATATTGGGACGATATTTTATGGTTGAGATTTGCTGCTTTTTGATAAATAATCATCAGTAAAAATTGCCAAAATGACTAAGAACTCAATAATGTTACACAATGTTAACATAGTATTTTGATTGTTATATAGTAATGTATTACAATAACATAGAACTGTCTGATTCATACACTTGCATCACTTTATTGTAATGCAGCCTTTATAACCACGGGAAGACAATACTAGAATCAAAGACAATATCTAGTCTCATATCACAACATTGACATGATATTGTATTATATTAACAATAGGAAGCAGAAGTCACATCCAGCCTAGTCTTGGTTTCTCTAGCTTCTGTCCAAAGTCTAAAAACTACAGCGCGCATGAAAACACAGCTGCTGACGTTGTCATCATATTTATCCACACACAAGTAATTTCCCCGAATTTTCAGCTGTATTACCTGTTATCCTCATTTGTTAAGTTGGGAATGCAAACGTGGGGCTTATGGGAAATGGTGTTTATCAAAGGCTACTAAAAACGGAAACACTGAGGAAAACCGTCGTCCTCATCTAAACGTATAGAGTTAACATATAGAGCTGATACCGTTAATACAATCTTCCCTTCAGCTAGTTTCATCCGGTCAATATGAAGCAATGACGACGCACAAGCATCAACGCAATACTTTGTTTCAACGAACGGCATTTTGCTCGAGCTGAACGAAGCCGAATGCCAACAACAACTCCAGCTGTTCCTTTTCACTGAGTGTGTTTATCTCGCCAACCCGGTGCCAAGCTCTGATTTTTTTTTTTTTTTTTTTTTTTCCCTCTGAAACCGTATACATGCAGACTAGTTCAACTGTCTGGGAAAGAAGAGCACATCGCGTTCCTGCCCCGATTTGAGCGGACAGTCGAGTTGATAGAGCCTCTCGCTCTGACTGTAACAGCTTGAGGTCAGAGGTCACGGAGAGATCTGCTGCAGCCACGTCAGGCCCTTCTTCGCTCAGTCTAGCTTGTGTTGTGTAGCAGGTCAAAACCATCTTTAATGAAACGTTCCTCCAGTTGGATCATTCGCTCTGCGCAGGTGACGCGGTCATAGAAGTTGCTTTAACTTGCATATTGCATTCATTGTCACAGTTGCAACTAAAACAATTAACTATTTGGATAATCAAATCATCATTTCTGTAATTTTTCAAGAATGAATAGTGAGGGGCTAAACATTGTTAGATATGCTGCTTTTCTTTTGTCGTATGTTCTTGGAAAACGATTTTGGATCCCACAAAACATGACGCTTGAAGCTTCACACAATGAATCAATTAACCAATAATTATATCTACCATCTATAATAATAATCTCTTCGTTGCATCCAGATTGTTATGGCCTATGATAGTAACTTTTCTTACAGGATGTGAAGCCTTGTCTGTTGTGTCTTTCATCACGCTTTTTGAGCCAACTAGCCGGTCGTCAGCAACAGATGTCGGCAGCAGCACGACAATGTGCCTGTTTGTGTCCTCTCACAGGCTCTTTATTTATGCTGGGGTGCGCCAGAGTTTGCAGGTGCCTCGTCAGCAACACACACACACACACACACACACACACACACACACACACACACACACACACACACACACACACACACACACACACACACACACACACACCATGGTCAGCACTTGCTGTCGGACTCGACCAGCTGCCCTACTGCCCTGACTACACCTGCAGCAGCGTGTCACATGGAAATGAGACGGACAGAAAAGGCTTTATTCTGTGGACCGGCTCTCTTCGTCTTCAGACTAAATTAGTCTGTAGCACACACACAACTCTGTGTAGACCATGCCATCAATTACAGCAACGTTGTTTGTTCCGATTATGTGTTTTTTGATGAAAAGTCTGACCAGTTTATCTTCACACACGTAGAGCTGAAACAAGCAGCCGATTGATTCATCGTATGAGTCATTTTTCGCAACAGATAAGCCTAGATTCACAGGTTCCAGCTGCTCAAATGGGAAATATTTTCTGGTTCCTACACCTGAAAGTAGTTTGGACTTAATATTTTTTTATTTTAGACAGCTGATTTTAAGAAGAATTTGGGAAATCATGATTAATAACATTTGCCCCCCCCCCCCCCCTTTTTTTTTTGTCATTTTGATTTTAAATTTAAAACAAAACTCACAGAATTATTGTTTGTTGCAGCCTGGTGTCATTTTAGTTCTGGAAAGAAATCCCACGAGCCAAAAAAAGAAGAGGTTTAATTGAAATCTGCTTTTCTTAGATGACACACTGATGCTGAGATTCATGCACTCCCTTCTGTTGCTGTCACTTTGTTCATCTGCAGCTGGCCAGATGTTGCCCCCCCTTCCTTCCTTTGAAACCCTCCTCTGATTTGGTGAAGCAGCGGATGTTCTGGATTGTTTTAAAATCCCTCCCCTCTGCTCTTCTCCTGTAGGAGTGGCAACAACAGAAAGAGTCTTCTTTTGATGCTCTTTCACAGAAACAGGTCCGCTTTGCTGTATGAAATGCAAACCTATTCAAATTCAGGAAAAGGATAAGTCATGTCTTTGTATACAATCTCTTTCTTATAAAAACCCCAAAATGTGATTGCATATACTAAAATTGGAAACCAACCCCTTTTCCATCCTCATGATTTTAAGTATTAATGAATCCGTTACATAAATGCTGAAAGCGCGCCCTCCGCTCCTCACTCCTCACAGTTGCATAAACCCTCACAGGTGACCTCTCGCTCTGCTGCGAGGTCCTCATGTGGCGTCTGAGACTTTGTGGGGGTTTGTGGTCATCTTGCGCTTCCCCTCTATCCAGATGTGTTGCAATAAAACAGAGTGTGAAAAGAGCACACATCTGGAAGGGAGCAGAAAACATGAGGGATGTCACCCGCGTTCATGGAAAGTTCATCGCAGTGCGGCTCTGTATATTTTCCGGTAGTTTGTCTTTTGTTGGTGCCAAGTTGAGGAAAATTAGATGACATGGAAACATCTCTTCTGGACCTGGAAGTTGTTTTGCTTATAGCAAAGATCAGATTTGGCTTTTTGTACCACTGATACGTTATCACTGCAGGAAAGGAAAAGCAATTATGAAGTGCCGTTATCGCGCTCCTAGTTCTCTGTGCCTCTTTCCCCCTCTTCCTCTGTTGGCCCGTAACTACGATAGCGGTGTGTCTATCTCCATGTTAACTGTCCCGAATAATGGCTCTGAAGAGGCGTTGTAAGTGTGGACGGAGGAGATATGGTTCCCTTCTGTCATAAAGCTTTTAACAGCAGCGACTTCCAGACATCACCGCGCCTGCTTCAATCATTAAAGGACCATGAGTGGAGTTCGCTCCACGTACGGCTGCATTTCCCTTTGATGTAGTACACTCGGACCTTATTACTCTTATTTGAATTTCTTGAATCTTTTTGGACTTTCTCAAGCTTTCTGAGGAAAGTAACTTTGTAGGATAACCCACTTTTTCTTTGAGGTTTAAATTTGTAGGACACTTGATCAAGTCGGTTCTATTTACATATAATAAATATCACAAATCACAGATTATGAAAAAAAAAAAAACGTCTATATGAAAGGTAGACCGTGGAGTTTTCAATGGACACATTTTGCTTCTACCTCCTGTTCCTCCAGCATGGAGTAACTAGAAAGTAGTATAGCACAAATAAACAAGGCAGGTTTGAAAATATTCCAAAATTGTACTTTTCAACTGTTTTATTAGGAAGGAAAAGAATTCAACGTGTGTGTGTTGAGCCTCAAGGATACACACGCTGAATGTAAACACTGCAGGGTAGCTTCGCAGTACAGCTCCGTCATGAGCGCAGTGAGGTCATTCGCTCGTAGCTTATTTTCCCTTACATTGAAGTCCAAGAATGGAGCAGGCCAGCTTTTCAGATTAGATAATTAACCACTTAATTCCAGACAATGTATAACATACTCTGCCTATTCATCTTGATCGGGTTGTTTGATGCTTTAAAGATAACGTGTTCATGTGTGCGGCTCAGCCAGTTTCACACGTCTGTGTGTAATGTACGACCGAGGACCCAAAGGTGACGGATATTCTAGGACGCTCACGGGATTGGACAGAGTTTCAATGTTTGTGACTCTCAGATATAACTAATAGGATTGACCTCCTTTCTGCTCCGACCACGTGGCTTAGCTTTAGCGTATTGATTGTGCTAAGTCACTCCCCTCACCTGGCGGCCTTGTCCTGCTTCAGCGTTAGCATAGCGCTGGCCAGCTAATGCTCGACATGTGGCCTACATATGGGCGTGCTGCTGGTGAGACCACCTGTTCTGACTTTGCTCCAACATGGCTAAGTGTTTGGACGGAGCTTTACGAACATGACCTGGGTGTTGGCTAATGACCGAGAGGTCAAAACACACACACCCACCCCACACACACACACACACACACACACACACATACACACATACACACATAGCTTCTTCTGTCAGCTGAAGTTAGAGGTCACCTGGAGCTTATGCACTTCACTGCAAGTATGTGCCGTATTTGTCATAGAAATGGAGAGCTTTCGACACGTCTACTCGCGCGTCTACTCGTAGACGAGCGGCTTGTGCTTGTGACAGTGGGCGTCCCGTAACGGTGAGCTAGCAGTATAGAGTATAAATGCACGCTTCCTTCTGCGCGGTGTCATAAATAATTGATTGTCATGTGTAGTTCGGTAGAAAGAAAATAGTTCACATATGAAACTGATTATCTTGAGGCATCGGGTCTGGATTTCTGGAAAGAGTTTTTAAAAGGTTATTTTTCATTATTATATTTGACAAAGGGTCTATCTATAACAATCTAGATTAATAAATAGCACACTAGGTATGATTTTGCGGTGAACTGTCCCTTTTTTTTAAATGCCACTAATACACTTTCACTATTTAAAAAACGCATGGTAATGATGCTTTAATTGAGGTCGTGTGGGTTTAATCCAAAAATGTTTACGATAACAATGTATGACATCACAATGTCAAACTTACAGAGAAATATCACCCGAGGCCGCAGCCCCTCTCCGCTTCATGAAGCGTTATGGTGAGTTTCAGCGTCAATGTTCAGCTGTCCGAGACACAACTCTTCTGTTTTGGTTCTCTCGCCGCGTTCTCACAGTCTTCCGAGCTCTTTTCAGTGGGAAAGCTGTCAAAACAACCAAGTCACTAAAGAAAATGTTGGCATTGTGTGTTTCTACAAACCATGGGATGCGTTTCATGAATATGTTTTTGCTTAGCCTTGTATCAAGTTTTCAGAAACCCACAATGCCACTATGTTAACATTGTGAAACGATTTGTAAGGTTTAGGCAACGAAACTACTTAGTTGTGGTTAAAAAAAAAACACATCATGGTTTGTGTTGAATAAATACCAGCGTAAATAAACAACAACGTAATAAGTTTACTTTTGGTTTCACACCGACACAAACAACCGTCTCCTGGGTGAAAGTCCTGTGTTTGTTTCACATGTCAATGCTATTTTCTCAACTTGTTTACGCTGACCCCAGGTGGCCAAAATATTTTAGATTTTGGACATTCAACTAAACACAACCCCAATGATCTACATGCAGATGTATTCAAAGAATTCTACTTTTCTTCCAGGATCTGTCTCCTTCTGCAGCCTCACAGCTGCTGCTCGCTGGTATTCCTCGATGAACAGATACATAAATTGATGCTCTCCATTACCGAGTGCACAGACAGCTAAAACTCAAACAGTGCTGACAGTGTCGGGTACACAGCTCGGATTTATTGATAGAAAGTTCCTAGATGTAGTGATACCCGACTCGAAGCCCTCACAGTTGAGGCAAATATTTACAAACTTATCTTGACGCGTTTAAAGGTTGCTGTCGACCTCAAATAAATTCATCTTGGAGCTGCGATGAATATATGTTTAATATGCAGTGACATCATATGGAACGTAACAGATTAGGAATGCGATGGGACCGGATTCTTTCATCAATCAAGTCTGCTCATGAATTGTAAATCTGTAACCTGCTGTAACCTTTCAGCTGTGTTATAGGTACTTTACATGAACAACTGAATATACATTTTCAAAATATCCCAAATTGGTTTTAAGTATCACTTTTTGTTTCTTCCCCTAAAACATGCAATTGATCCGTCTCACGTTTCCCTCGTGCTGTAATCACGCCGTGTGCGTTCAGCTCGCTCTGACGACTTGAGAAAGTGGGAAAGCTGAGGCCCGGCAGTGACTGATCTGTAATAACAATTAGCAACAGCTTTGCACTGTTAGTTTGAGGACACTGTTGAGATTATAAACACTTGAAGAGAGTGAGGGTTTCTGTGGCTGACTAATCCTCTCCGTCCTGCAGCGTAATGCCTGTCGGTACGCAGCTTTTATGCGTACTGCTTTTCTTTTCAGGGTTAAATGTTACGTTTCATTACTCAAAGGGACATCGGGGTTATGTTACAGCCTTAAGTACAGCGTGAGGAAGGGAAACAAGGCTGTATATTTACCCACTTCAAGAGCTACATTCAACTGCACATCTGTGAAGCACACGCATCGAGATTGGGCTGTAACTAACAATTACTTTCATCTTGATGAGTCGATGAATCATTTCGTCTCTGAAGCCCGAGGCCATGCCGTTGAATCACTTACTTTACTCCAACACATCAAAACCTAAGAATATTAAGTTTACTGGGGAAACCATTCGTTTATTTATCAATCAATGGATTATTGGCTTTAACATTTGTCGTCACTTTTGGCTATTTTTCACAATTTGACCATTTGATAAATTAACGAATAATAAATAATGAAGATGATCTTTAATTGGTCATATTACATGCATGCAGCTCTGAAAAAAGGACATGATGTAAAGCTGCATTAGTTGTCAACTATTATATTAACCACCAAATATTTTGATAATCGATGAATTGGTATTTCTTTTCTAACGTCAATCAATTAATCAAGAAAATAATCCACAGACTAATCGATAGTGAAAATGATCTCAAACTGTAAACTGTTTTAAAAGTGACTCAACAGTTTGTCATCTGGTATTTGGTTTGTATATCCAAATATATTTGTTTCTACTGCACAAATGAGAACAGTTTAAGGTGAACTCTGACCTCTGAGTCCATCGGTGTGACTGTATCTTAAGACAAAAAGAAGGCAAAGCATTAAAAGTGAGAACGAGGAATACTTAGTATTTCTACTTGATCCTACATCGATTGCTATTTTTTTTTCTTTCGATTTGACTCATTTCAGTTCTTTTGCCTCGTTAACTCATTTCAGTTCTTTTGCCTCATTCGCTAAAAAGAAATGAGTCACGAAACTTTAAAGACTCCAATTTGCAGTGTGAACATTTGAGACAACGTTCTAGATAATTCAGTTCCAGTTGGTCTCAACACTTTTCAGGTTCTTGTTTCTTTCCTGACTTTCCTTCTGGACGAACACTTCATCGGGACGTGACTCCATGTTTCCAGCCCTCGCTCCCCCTCACTGTTACATTCCTCCTCAGTGTATGGTGGCCAGATTTCGGGGAGCTTCTTTCCGCTCCTCCCGCATTTCCTCTCTTTCTGCTGAAGTCTGGACTGTTTTGGCTCTTTCGCTCTACAGTGAGCGGCTCCTATTTTTATTTTTTTGACGAGTGCTGAGAGGAAGTTTTACTCCTTTTCTCTGAAATTACAGCGAAATGGTGAAATATATCACTATGCTGAATGCTCTTTGTAGAGTTTTTATAGGCCAGTACTTTAGACCCTGCCTTAGCACTGGATTGAGCTGCTGTAACCGCTGATGCACTCGTATGGATATTCAGTCAGAATGCAAAAAGTTGGATTAAGGTTTTTCTTCTTCTTGTCCAGAAAGCTGTCACCGCTTCATAAATCCACCCTGTGAGCCCTCATGGCGCACCTCCCCACTTTTGGGCTTGTCATTCTTCTTGCATTATAATAATCTTTGTTTACACATGAGGGTGACACTGGAACAAAACATCTGACCGTTTCTCGAAGAAAAGAGTAGAGGCATAATTAAGTATTTGTATTTGTTCAGGGGTTTGATCGGGTCTCATTCCCAGGGTGTCTCAAGCCGCCGCTTCGTCACGGCCCTCGGCGTCTGATACGATGCATAATGCACCCTTTAGCCTCTGTATGAGACTCACAGGGCTTTCAAGTAACTACAATGTAAACCCATCAGCGTCATTATTATTGGATGCTTAGTGAAAATGCTCCGGGAGTGTGAAGACAAAGTATAAAGACCCCAAAAAAGACAAAAGCCACACACAAATACAGGACTATCAACCGGGAGGCCGGTGTCCGTTTTCCTGAAGTTACGTTGGTGATGTTTGTGAAGTGTTTCCGTACCAGTTTATGTATTTTAAGCCCAACTGTGATGCTTTCCTTAACCAAACAGAGTGGTTGTGTTGCCTAAACCTACTTTGTGTACTTATTTTGAGCCTAACTATGATTTTTTTCGTAAACCGAATTGGTTTTCTTGCCTTAACCTTAAATCTGCGTACTTATCTTAAGCCCGACCAAGATAAAGTTCCCGAACCTAAGGGTTTTTATTTGAGTTCACAACGTTAACAACATGATCAGTGCGACCGTGCATTGAGCTCTGCAGTGCGTTAGAAAGTGGCGCCAAAGGGTCTGACAGAGCGTCGGTATGTGACGAGTTGGAAGAGATGCCATGCAGGTACATGTGACCAGGGGGAGCTGATCCTCAGATATGTATGTTTGTACTGTATATGTTGTTTCCCGGCATGTTGTATATGTTATTTATCGCGATACGAAAAAGGAAGAGGAGGGAGATATTTCCTCTGAAGCGGCAGCAGGTTATCCCAGTAACTGGCTGGCACCGAGCAACAGCATATTGACTCAGGCTTCTGGAGTGAGTGGGATTAGTGTTTGCTCTTAAAGATAGGCCTGTTTTCCTAATGGCTGAGCACATTTACTTAGCACTTGTCAAACACATCCTATACAGGGAAGCAAATTGACTCGAGTCACTCAAAGCAAAGCGCTGACTGGAATGCCACAAAATCTGCTCCGACATTGACAACTTTATTTGTCGCCGTTTTGTTAAGTGTAATTCGGTGCATCTCTGAATCATTAGTACTTGGTTTTATGTTTTTGTGAGACTTAAAATGTCATGCATCAGGCTCACCTTTTACTCATGACGATATTCATGATAAACCAATCATCTAAATTCACCATAATCAATTCATAGTGAGTGTTTTTTTTTATCATTATTGTGAGCAGTGATAAAATCCTATATTGTCCCATCCCTGATTGTAGCTAAATGTATCAACTGGAAACACGTTGTTTCCTGAAGGATCAACCAGTACCCCAGTGGGTTTTCTCCAGCTCAGACTCTTATACCTCAGTGCCACTGTGTACATTAGGATTTTAATCCTATTTCCCAGATTTACATTTCATCTAATAATCAAACCGGGTGACCACTAAACTGACTCACTCTGATTGTAACTCAATTCCTCCTGAAGTCCACAGCCACACTTGAACCCGACACGATCCCCACCCAGCCGTTAAAATGCACATGTTATGTGAGGAGGGCATTTTAAAGGTATTTCTTTGTGGAAGCTATGACATCACCAGAAGGTGGAGGCTTGTACTTTTTTTTTCAGATAGTCGTCATAGTATTCCAAACAGACAAGAAAGCTCGTTCTTCACTATTTTCTGTATTAAATATCAACACGAACATCCTTTTTAATAGGCAACAAATGCAAAGTGCTATCTGGTTCAGGCTTTTCTCATGCTCTGCTGTGTGTATGTTTTGAATGAAGGACAGCCTTTTCCCTCAGCTGCTTCTTCAGCTGCCTCTATGACATCATTACCGCTCGCCTTTCCAACTGGATTTATGTGGTAGTTGGACCGTATTCATGTTGAAGCAGGTGCATATGATCGAATATGTGAATATTCTCCTGCTGTCAAGCAGTGCAGTTTCCACTTAATACTGTAGTGATTATTCAGTGTCTTTGCAACAGAGTCCCATTTTGAGGTATTGATGAAAAGCTTTTCGGGGCGGCCACGCCCATGTCTGCAGTGCTGCATTGAGCTGGCAGAGATTCAAGCAGAGGGCTTAGACTGTCTGTGGGTGTGGTGTGGTGTACTGTACTGTGTGTGTGTGTGTGTGTGTGAGTGTGTGTGTGTGTGTGTGTGTGTGTGTGTGTGTGGATCAATACGAGTGATGCTAGAAACTGCTAACGACTGACAGCTGAGGGGTGCAGATGGTGAACACATTTGTGTTTTTCTTTTCTTTACATTTATACGCCGTCGATCAGGTTCAGTTGTTATTTGTGTCTTATCATATTAAGATAAGATTAACATGTATTGATTTCCAGATGAGAAATGCAGGTGTTGCAGCAGCACATGGAAAGAAATAAGTACGGATTAAAAAAAAAAGTATCAAACTAGTATGTATTGACCAACAGTCCAAAACTCAATTGTATTTACTTTACTATTGTAAAAAATCAAATAAAACAGCAGAAACATTTAAGAAGCTAATTGTTTTAGCTCCAATTGTGGTTTCTGTATGTATTTCATCTCTGTGACTCATTATTGTTGTGGGTGCGCTGGTCAGTTTGATATTTCACTCAACAATCAGGTCCTGTGTGTCCTGTAGTTGGAGTGACTCACAGCGCTGTGGGCCGAGTGGAAGGAATGACGGCGGTTCTTGACTATCAAACATCAGCTCCTCCTACTGTTTTGGTAAAACCCAAAAGAACTGCAGACAGTGAAGATGTTTTCTATACTCGGTCTGCATCTAGTTGACCTTCTTGACCCTAAAAGGCAGGTTGTCCTTTAACATGGGATGGATGTGCTGTTGTTATCACGAGATACGACGGGAGGATTACGTTTCTTCTGTTAAACTATCATCAGACGGGAGTTATTAATACATTCATAATTAAATAGTATGGGTGTAAGACAATATTGTGATATTATTTAGATCACACTGTTCTCCCCCCACGCCCTCCCAAATTAGGTTTTAAAAATCGCACCTTTTTGAGTTCCGTAATATATTAATCATAATACTCATTATACGTATCCTATTGCCAGATTCTTGCCAAAACACATGCCTAGTAAATATTGGGAGTTGAGCTTTGTGTTTGTCATTTATTTGGGTTGAATTAAATCAGTATTCATGTTTTATTGAAGGTAACAAATCATATCAGACGCTTACAATACTGTGAGTTATTATAATATATAATGAGCACCAAGAATAGCTACAGATCCACACCTTTGTTGTGTTATTCCTCCCAGTAAGGGTCTGTATTTGTGTGTACATTTAAAATGTTCTCACTTTTACTCATTCAATGGGCCCCCTCTTTCTTTCTTTGCATACGGAGATGAAATGTAAAGCTCAGGTCCAGACACTTGGGTGCTTATTAACAGACCGTTCACAGGCAGTGCAGATACGGTGAAATGAACGTAAGCGTGACAGTACGGGATCAAGGCAATGAGCTTTACTGCATCCAGAGGTTAAAGGAAACAGCATAGATGGTGTTTGTTAACTTTTTTATGTGTTGCTCAAAGAAGGGGAAAAACCTTCATCAAGACGGCTGCAAATATCTGAAATATCTGTTTGGTTCAGCAGAAGTGAACTGAAAAGTTTCTTTGATCTACATTTATTTGACATATCTCTCTCTCTGTGTGTCTGTCTCTTTCTCTCTGTCTTTCTTTCTCTCTCTCACCCTCTACCTCTCCCTCTCTTTGTCTGTCTCTCTCTCTTGCTCTCGCTCTCTGTCTCTTTCTGTCTCTGTCTCTCTGTATGTCTCTCTCTCTTTCTCTCTCTCTCTCTGTCTCTGTCTCTCTCCCTCCCACCCACCCTCCCACCTCGTCTCGTTACAAGCGCTGCACTATTGTTTTGTCTCTGTAAAATTGATACTGAAACAAGAAGTTTGTTCCCCCCCCGTCCGTCCGATCCACACAACCGGACGTCGTCTTCGGACCACGTTGCCTTCTTTCTCACACTCTAGAAACCGAGCACTCTTACGCAACACTGGGTCAAAAGTTCAGCCGAGGAAAGGTTTTGCTTCTTTGAAATTGTCACATGGCAGAAAGAGCAGGAATAATGAGGTGAACGGCTGCAGAACAGAGCAGACTCTGTGCCAGTGTGAGAAATGACATTGCGTCAAAGGCATCTCGACAATGTTTGAAACGAATCCCGTGAGGCAGCTGCGAAGAGGACGCGGCCTCGGCTACAAATAGTCACCCCACACAGCAAAGGACTGTAAGTTCAGTCATCTGGTTACACTGAAGAAGAATGTGGCTTCACTTTTTTTTTTTTTTTTTGGAAGAAATACAGACCGGCCTTCATAATCTTATGAATTTAGGTGCCAAAAATAGTTAAACCATTTTTGTTCTGCACTCAGGCTGAAAGATATTTCTCAGATGCGTTGCAAGTGCAGTAACTGCTGTCTCACCTGGGCCTTAACCGCATTAAACGCATTAATCATTTGTTTTATTTTTCAATAAATATCTTTAAAACCAGCACATCTCCACATTTGAGAGGTCGAAAGAAGTTGAAATCTTTCACTTTTGATTGTAAATAACTAGTAGATGCATCTTTCCTTCCCTTTTTGAATACATCACAGATTTAGCAGTTGCTTTTTAATCCCTCGTCGTTCTAATTTTGCACAAACACCTCTGTACCTTTTAGTTCTTTGGACTGGAAGAAGGCCCAGTGCAAGCCCTAAATTCCCATTACAGTTTCCAGTTCAGTTGAAATGTCACCTGCTTGTGGCCACACGTACAGCTGAGCTCAGTCATCACCGTCTCTAATTTTAGCGTTTTTTTACAGAACGGAACAAAAAAACACACACACAGACACACACCTTTTCATTCTCTCAGTACACTCACTAATACATCTGTTGTTGTCTGTGCGCTGTATCTCTGCTGTTGTCGAGTATAAGCGCTTTGTTTGTGCATTTGCTGTCGAGGGGGAATCCAGAGCCGATGGGAACTTAAAAACAAAAAGGACTAACCTTTAATTTAGCTAAGTCTCATATCTCCTCACTGTACATGCACACTAATAAGCCAGACTGGGATTTAGCAGCAATAAGAGCGGATGTGAATGTCTCTCTTTTATAAATCAGTTCTATTTTTATGTCTGATTGTTAAGAATGTTAGTACACTTCATTGCCATGTACCCATCATCCTTTGCAAGACTGAGTTTGTGCAGAAAGATTGAACTGAAAGTGAAAGGACAGAAAAAAACGTTTGATACTTTAAATTGGATTTAAGAACAATTATATATTGTTTTTCCAATTAGATTTTGGGAAACCCAAGTTCAGCCATAAACGGTGTATTATTTATAAAACGGCACAGTTATATAAAACTATCCTTAATCTTAAAATACTGTTATTTTCTGCTGCTTTCTAATATCGTGCTCTAATGTGCTCATCTCTTCTTGCGTGCCTCATATTTATCTAAATATGTTCACACTTTCTTCTTACAGTGAAGTAGCAGCAGAAACAATAGGTTTAGTTCTAATTCACTTTGATTATGTTATTTCAGTGTCATCAATATCAGGGAATGATAAAACCAGAGTAGTTTAAATTGTGTATTTATTTTAGTGTGTGTGTGTGTGTGTGTGTGTGAGTGAGCGTGTGTTAGAAAACTTATTCAAAACAATAACATTTTCAGAGGCTCTCTTGTCTCAAACGCTTCCTGTTTAGTTTTTGTTGCAGTGAACATTTTCATGATGTTTTTGTTCCGCTTGTTCTGTCCGCCGTCCCTGTTGATCGCTCTGCAACAGAGATCTGTCATCTGACACAAGTTTAGAAGTATTTCAACCACTTACCACCACAGTTATAATACGAGGTAATTACTCACATACAGACGTTAGGTGTGTGTGAGTGAGAGAAAAGAAAAGAAACACAAATACACACACACACACACACACACACACACACACACACACACACACACACACACACACCTTGCAGATAATGAATGACTGGGCAGCTCTGAGTTGCTCTTGAAGAAAACAAGCGCCACCCATGAACAGTGCAGGAAGTCAGCCTCGTTTTCTCAAGCTTTATCCCAAAATGTGTGTGAATTATAAACCCAGTGTAATGATGCAACAGTCCTCTAATGTTCTAGTGTTTCTGTGTTTTACTGCAGATTGAGGACAGTTTTCTCACCCTGGGCTCATAAATCCATCGCTTAATAAAACAACCAATTAAGGTTCTTGGGTTCCTGGAAAGTGTTTTCTGTGTTGCCCCGACTTTTGGGATTTAACATAATTTTCTCTGGTACTCAACATCACACTGCCATGTCATGATCTTCTCTTAAGGATAAGATTATGTCCACTTAAACCCTTGTGTTGTCTTCGGGTCAAAATGACCCATACATACACACACATACATATACACTCGTACACGGGTCATTTTGACCCGAAGACAACACAAGGGTTTAAGTGTGTCTCTACTGTTCAGATAATTATCGGTAGACTTGGGAAATGGATTCATCCAAATATGGTCATGGTCTGTCTAATTTCCTCGCTTATTTAGTCTCACTTTTCAAGAACAGAGCAATGAAGGAGAAGTTCTCCCGCAGCCTGAGGGTGAGAACACTGACGTCCTCTCTCAGGATTCATAAACGGGTCTGCGATTCATGGAACATCGTGGGAAATGAATTCGTTAATTTTTGAGGTTTTTGTTAGTTTGCTTCGGTCTGAGGGGCCTTTTGTAACGTAGGAATGCAGCTTCCCCCCCCGCTCCACTCATCTTCTCTAACTCGGAGAGGTTTATGTTATATGAGAGATGTCTCTGATAGCCGAAGACTCCTGGAGATCTGTGATTATTTTTTCTATTATGTCTGGCTTTCATCTCCATCCCTGTGACTAATGTTCACTTCCTCTAACTCAGGAGGACTTTCTGATCGAGCCAAATACTTTAGTCAGCCATTGGACTGATCAAAAGGCCTCTGCTTTTTCTAATTAGGTTGTTCTGGTTTTGTTCTGTCGCACGCATTCTTCTCAGCTGTGGTCCAGTGATTCACATACCTTTTCAAAGAATTGTTTGGTATTTTAAGGAAATGCGCTTATTTTCTTTTCTTTGAGAAGATGGAAACCATCTCACATATGTCTGTTAAATTAGCTTAGCATAAACACTGTAAACGGGGGGAAACTGCTAGCCTTGCTCTATTCTCAGAAAGCAAAATGTTTTGAAGAGATCCTTTTCATTTTATAACTAGATATTTTACAAAGTATTACGAGATATTTTCTTGTTATCATCCCATATAACATTAGAATTTCCTGTTATAACGACATTATCGTCCTAAAACGTTCTCTTTGTTCCACAAAATAAACATATCTCGTTAAAACATGAAACGTTTTAACATTATTATATACCATAATTCTAGTTCACAGTTCTACATTTGGAAAATAATCTTATCCGTTGTTAAAAACTAGAAAAAGATCCGGTGGATGCAGCATGGTATTGGCTATAAAAGTGTCTGGTTTGCATGGATTTGGTTTAAGTTCTTTCATGAAATGATGTAATGCGTTTCCCAGAAGAAGCCTGTTTTTTTAATTTTTACTTCGGGCTATAGTGTGAGAAATGTCATCTTTGATACAAACTGCATGTTCTTACATCAGTGTGCATGCAGAATTATGCAGCATAAACAGATGTGACTGTGCTTTTATTAAATACAACTTGAAATTTAAATTCTCTTGGACACAACAGTTGCAAAAAATCCTAAACAGGCCGGAGGTTTATGGCAGATCATTCAATCGTGACACATCTTGCCTGAGTTGACGTGTGTGAGGCTGGATTCACTGGACCATCAGATCTGCTCCCGGGGGTGTTTGAGGCAGAGTGATGATGATCTTACTAAGAATTATGAAAGACAGCTTTTCTGACGACAGGATTTAGTGCATTGCTCCAAAAAGCTTGGACTTTGTAGTCGTTGTGACATCACCCATTGGTTCGCAGACTACAGTTTTGTAGCCTGGAGTTTGACTAAATGATTATCGTACTGTATTGAAGTCGCTAGCAATTGACACAATAAACTCATATTTACGATGTTTAACGAGGTGATGAATCAAGTGAGAAGTCGGGTCATTTTCTCAAAGAGTTCTATTTCATCCTAACTGACCGCCAGAGGCAGTGTTTTTACACTGCCTCTGGCGGTCATCCAGGATTCATAGAACCGTAGTTACCTTCGTAACTTTCGTTCCATACGATCTGACTTCTTTGCCAACCAGAGGAGTCGCCCCCTGCTGGCCATTAGAAAGATGACACGTTTAAGGCTCTTCCACATTGGCTTTACTTCGTGGAACCGGAGGTTTGCCGCCTGCTTCCAGCCAAACATTGGTAAAACAAAAATGTAGAAGGCTGATTTACAAGAATCCCAAACAAAAACTCGCATATGTTCACTCCTCCTGTTCCACGGGAAGAGAAAAAAAGCCTCTTAAATGTTTCAAACCGACAGTTAAATATCCCACCTCAACCACTGTTTTGACAGAAGCAGCCAGAGCCCACAGCCCACTGTGCTTTTACGCTCTCGCCACGACTGCAGATCACCACGCTGACCACAGTCCATTCTGGTCAGTACGACCTCGGGTGTGACATTACAAGGGGGGCACGGTCAGGAATTGGCATCTGGGGAGCGTCATCTGCCCACACACGCCGTGACATAACCGTGATACACATCGGGCCGAGTCGCCGGCCCTTTCCCTCTTATTGTGGACATCCTCGGCGCATACCGTGGTGGACGAGTCATCCTGGTAACGGGCTCAGGGAAGGATATGAATCCACGGAGGTCAAATGAGCAATGCCTCTGAGTAACCATCGAATCACGCAGATGCAGCTTAGCTACTGTCGGGGAAGGAATGCAAACAATTTGGTGACAATTTCCTAAACCAATTTGCAGTCATAAGAATGCTGTTTTCATCCCATGGCTCATTTCACTTAAGTGACTTTGAAATTCAGACAAAGCATTTCCCTGTGCAGTTTGGGGCCGCGCTGTCACATGACCTCTAAACACAACCCAGCGTGGAAATTCATTTGTAACCCCCAAAGCAGTTGATGACTTACTGAAAGATAAACCCTTTGTGAGTTTAATCAAGCGGCTTTTTGTCTATCTGAGCGCCTAGCGTGACCCCCTTCGTCCGTTCTGAAAACACTCCCCGCCGACTCGGCAACGGGACAACAGTCCTGTTTTTCACTCTCCTCTGTTCTCCTCAAGAAGCTGCTAAGGAAGTCATCCTCCAGTGATTAAAAGCCACGTGTTTCTGCGCCACACTGCATGAGTCAGGGCATGCAAAGTCGGATAAAGACCTAATTACCTCACTACGGACCGGAGCAGTAATAGAATAAAACTGATTGCCCCTGTGTGTGAGGCAGCGCTGGAAGTCTAATTGATTTCCTAGAAAAGAAACTTTCCCGTTAGAGATCTATGACCCCTGTACATCCTATATTCTTATATGTGCTACATATTTATATTTAAATGAGACCTTTTCAATGGATCAAGTCCTAATAAACTATCTTTCCTCTTCTGTGTTGTCACAACATGTATAATCCTTCTTCCAAAACAATCGTTCTGCAACTTAAACTCTACTTATGACTTGGTAGAATAATTGTGAAGAAAGAGCTGGATCATGGGATTAGTCGCCACTCGGAGCAAAGACACCAGAATGAGTTCCCACTAAGTGAAAGTTGATTGAGTTTGAAAGCTACAACGGAAAGACCTCTCATTCAAAAGGTTTTCTCACAGTGACCGCAGTATTCAACACAGCCGGTCGCTTGTAGAAACGAGGCTCGACAGGGCGCTTTACTTATGAAAACATCCCCTCGGCCTTGTGGCATCCTCTCTGTCCGTGCTTCCTCTGAGCGACTCTGACCAGCGCCTGTGGACACATTACACCCAGCACACACACACACTGGCACCATCTCAAGCCCGCCGCTGGTCGGCCTCTGGCTCGGTCTGTGGGCCGAAGCCAAGAATAATGTTGTTGACCTGCTGGAGTGACTTAAGTGGTGAGAATCACTGTCTGTACAAACAGTTTTAGTTCTGGTGTCCCTTTCAGTCTTCGTCATCATTCATCACGCTGTTGTATGTTAGAAACCGTCGTCCAACTTCACCTCAACTTGTCCTGGTTTACTCTAACTGGAGTTTGTGACTTAGATTTAACAAGAATAACTTTTGACGACTCCCGTAGGAGACGGAGGAGGAAGATCTTTTTGTTTTCTAATGTGGGTGCTTTAATTCAGGGTCTATATTTGGTGAAAATATGTCACATTCTTCACCAGGATCATTAGTGATTGTTTGATGTTTTTGTCTTTTTTTCATGTTTCTATTGAGTGTCTGATGTTGGGAGAGGACGTTTTTTTTCTCTGGTATTCTCAGAATTTGAAATGATGGAGTTATCTTACTGATCGTGCCAGTGACTATAGTTCCCTGACCGGATGGCAGCAGGATCTGTCTGGTGACTTATCTCCATTTCTATCGCATGTGCATTCATGTTTTTTTAGCACGTTGGTAAGAAATTCCATCCCCTCCAGAGGTCAGGTGTGACACATCTTTCTGTTGTGTTTTATTGCCGTTGATATGGAGCTTGCCAAAGTTTAGAAAGACTACAAACTGTCGGCTGTAAATGTGTCTATCTGTCTGTCTTTTTTTTTTACACAGACCAGGTGGAAGAATACACGGTGCCTCAGCATAAATCAGCTCTCAGTATTTTAGTTTTTCCACATCCTGCTTCCTGCTGGCCCAACACAAAATGTTAAATGTCAAGCAAACACTGAACGGTCTAATATCTGACTCGCCTGACCCGAGTTCCTCAACATGACTGCGAGCGGGTCGTTGTTATGAGTGCCTGCTTCTTATTGGCTGTCCAATCAGGAAGTTCTTAGGGACGCCAACTGATGGCAGTCTGTCCTCGTCTGACCTGTAGTTCCTGAACCAGGCATGTCAGCCAGTTCACAGACGGGAGGGCGTGGTGAACAGACCACTAGCTCCTCTGGAAATATCTAATGCATCAGGCATCGCATTTTAAACCCACATTTCTGGGTGTGAAATTCTATCGTCACTGTTCTGCAGTTTTGACCTTTTGTGCTCTTTCTTTGTCCAGACAGCGGAGTGGAATCGGTCTTTCCACAGCGTCGGCCCATTTTAATGATTTGTTCAGCTCAGTGAGTCATAAATGAAAGGCGAGTTCATCCCTGGGATCCAGTTCTTTGAGTCAGGCTCTGCCTGTAGTCGAGAGAGGCCAAAGAGTCCTTTGTCCTGAAACCCAAAAGCAAGTAATGTATATGTACTGTGATGTATTTCACAGTAGAACAGAATATTTAAGCGGCGTACAGTTACAAGAGGGATGACATCATCATCATCCGTTTCACTGGGACTTAAATAGTTTGATGAGCTTTTACCCATAGGCTTTCCCTTTAGTGCTGCATTATAAATACATAGGTTGTTTAAATATTGCTTTAGGATTATCCTACATGCCTTGTACGCTACCCCTATGACGTAACCTAAAGGCGTTGTAGACAATGAATCAACTTTCATTTTCATTTCATTTGAAAAGGAAAAAAGAAACCCGATGGGGTTGCAGCTTTGCTTCTCATCACTGCACATTGTACAATCTTGTCGGATGGTTCACCAATGGATTGGTATCTGGTTAAATAACAGTTAAATAGAAGCTTTCACATGTGATGCTGAGAATGAGTGAATTACATCCTAACGAAATGACATGAAGTCAAATTCGGCGATGGTTGAACTCAATGTCAGCTGCAAATTTGTGCATTCGGAGGAGCCTGAAGCCCGCCGACGTAGCCCATTAGCTTACCATTAGCTTGCCATTAGCCTTTTCCCAGCGTGCCTGCTTGTATGTTAGTGAGCGCCATTGGTTGAAGGTGGGACCAGAGAAGGGTGTTTTCCCATTCCTCAGACACAGGGCTCGGGCCAGTTCTGAGTGATTCACTGAGGAATTTGTTTACTTGTGGCGGAGCTACAAATAACTGCAGGGTTTATATAGGGCGAAAAACGACTTCCCCTCCGGGCAGCCATACAACATAAACAGAGCAGCGAGGGGAAATACTGGAGCATCGTATTAAAGCACAACCACTACACATGTTCCACACGGCCACATGGATCCCATTACTCAGTGAGTTTTTTTGCCCCATCCGGCCCCAGCTCCTTCATCCCCACTCTGGCAATTTGTCTGTCTCTGACTTGAATTGATCCTAAAACCATATTTATATTCACATCACATGTTATGAATCATCTGTCTCGGACTGACGCCGTTTGAAACCGTGCAAGAGGAAAAGCTTGCTCCGCGTCATCCAGGCTTATCAAGACAATGTTTGGCACGAGGCCAAAGTCTCTGTGCGCTTGACCCACAAACGAACCATCCACACCGACAGCCGACTCAGAACTCGACCTCAAACCTCTGATAGTAACATGTGTGTATGATGTGTAATAGGCGACCCATTCCCATTTATTTGTGTGCATTTGTATTTGTCTCACCACGTTTTTATCTCTTTCCCCTTCAGGCATTCGGGAACGCAAAGACAGCCCACAATAACAACTCCAGTCGCTTTGGCAAGTTCATTCAGGTGAACTACCAGGAGAGTGGAACTGTGAGAGGGTAAGCAACCAAAAGACGAATGCTTTTCATTTTCCTAAAAAAAAAAAAATAATGTTTTGAAGTTAACAGTTTTACTGTGTGATGTTGTTTTCCAGAGCATATGTGGAGAAATACCTGCTGGAGAAGTCGAGGCTGGTGTATCAGGAGCACAATGAGCGGTGAGCACTTAAAGCTGATCATAATCATAGAAATCCAAAACTAAAGTATATAAAAGGACACTGACAGTAGGGGCAACTTCACTTCTGACCAATGCAATATATTATATGAATACTAAAGTAAATATAAGTTATGTTTAAGGTTTCATATGTCAACACACTAGTTTTCAGTCGCACAAATTTGAATTTTGCACTTTGCTTCAAACTTGATTGACTAACTGAGAAAAAGATGATGCTAGCAGCAAGTATGACACAAATGGAATTTAAATTTTTGGCAATGAAATCAAAATTGAAGTGCATGTAACTCAGGAAGCATGTTGTTTGAGTTTGCCAAAGTGTGATCATGAAGCTGTAAGTGGAAGTGACACTAATGTGTTGGACCGGCTAGAAGTGCGGGAGGGTTAAACCTCACCATGGGGGGCTCGCAGTGGGCCCCCGGTGTTAGCCGCCTCTTATTGAGATGGATTGCTGACTCCAGGAGTGTGTGTGTGTGTGTGTGTGTGTGTGTGTGTGTGTGTGTGTGCGCGCGCGCTCCAAGGGGACCCTGGTCGCACAGCTGCTGCACACTTTTGACCTTTAACCTTTATGAGGAAAAGTGCACGCACAGTCCTACACACAAACAAACTGATATTCCGGAGCTTTCATGATTGTCTTTTCAGGTTTTTGTTTTAGCCTCAAGCTTAAGATAATTAACCATTCCAAGAAGCATGTTTGTCCCATATTTACATGGTGTTATTAGGCAAAAACACACATTTTTTTTCATGAACAATGTAGCTTTTATTTGTTATCGGTTTAATTTTACAGTAACTAACCATAAGTGGAAATGTTTTTCATTTTTAGAAACTACCACGTGTTTTACTACCTGCTGGCAGGAGCGAGTGAAGAAGAGAGGGAAGCCTTTCACCTCATGAAGCCTGAAGAATACCATTACCTCAGTCAGGTGGGACGACCAGACACAATACACTTTATTGAAAAAAATGAGATTAACAACTAATCTGTCCTGGTTTTGTCTTGCACTCGTGGTCATTTTGCGTTTTTGTTTGAGTTTTGCGTTGTCTAATACTTTTGTCATAGTGTTAATTCATTTTCAGAGTCTTGTGTGTCTGTATTATACATAGTGTCATCGACCAGCAAACGGAAAGGGAAAAAGGAAACACATTCCTCTGTTGGTGGCGTTCAACACCTCCTATGAAGTCGTACATACATACGGACAAAACATGTAGCTGTCTAATCTCTGGAGACACATTTCATTTGGTCGATTGTATGTTCATTTGTGTTTTGTGGGTGTAGCTGTAACTCGCATGTGCGTTTTGTTTTTGCATGCACTTCGGTCTCCATTTACCTTTTTGACACATGCGCTCGCACATCGTCACACAAAGAAAAAAAACAGCATCTGTCCCTCGTCTTCGTCGCTTGTGTTCCCCGCCGCGAAACCAGGTTTCACATAAAACAAAGCCATGATAAACACAAACACACACACACACACACACACACACACACACACACACACACACTCCCCTCCTAAATATTCTTTACGCCTACGCAGAAGAGAGCAGGGAATTCCTTCCATTTCTCCCGGCCACTGACGCGCACACACAAACACACAAACACGCATGCATACATACAAACATGCACACATTCTTGCACTCTGTTCATACTCTACCCGTGACTTGTGTCTCTCTTCCTCCTTCCTGTTCTGTGTATTCTGAGGAGTTTACATAAAGAAAACCACACTGTTGTGCCGGTTGGACCTCTTGCATGGATTTCACAACCTCTCCTGTCCACACAATCTACACAAGTTGTTTACAGGCTACGTAAACAACGTGCCCTGACAGAGTCTTCCTGGCTGCTTTTCATTGAATAGATGGGACGCTAAAAAGAAGTCCAGAAAGGCATTCATATTTATCTGGTAATTAACTACAAATGTCGCTTTCAAAAAGCAGATTCGGAAATCCCAGACGGTCCTGCCTTTCCAAACAGACCTGGAGATTCATTTAAAAACAGTTCCTGCTCACAAACGGGAACATCATGCAATGTAATAGTAGATTTTAACATAAAATGAAGGTTGTACGCCTTCAAGTTTACCCTTGAAGGTAGGAAATCAATCATAAACACTCATTTAGAAATGCTCAGAAAAACAGTCCGCTGTGATTTAAAGTAAAGCAAAGCTTTTCATTCCGCCCTCTCATCCTGCTTTTATGACTTGATGTGTTCAATCATGACTTCACACGCTCATTGTTTCGTCTCTGTGAACATGACTTCTGTGCATACATCTCTCTTCCTCAGTGTGCTTTGACTTGTTCCGACTGTGTTTTACTGGCTTTTTGTCTGTCTGTGTTAAATGAACAGAGCTGTGAAGTTCAGCCGCTGCTTGCGTCTTAACAGCACGTCCCTCCGTTGCCGTTGGTTGCATATAAATCTGTGTTTAATTGAGCGGTGCTTGTCTTCATTTTAATGCTGCTGTCTAACCGGCACCTTGCCCTCCTGTAAACTCTGCCTTAACATTTCCAGATGACAAAGTCAACCCGCCAACCGCACTGGGACAGTTACTGTGAGAGTGAAGCGGTCAGTATCTGTGTGTGTGTGTGTGTGTGTGTGTGTGTGTGTGTGTGTGTGTGTGTGTGTGTGTGTGTGTGTGTGTGTGTGTGTGTGTGTGTGTGTGTGTGTGTGTGTGTGTGTGTGTGTGACGTCCGTGTGACTGTACGTGTTGGACGAACCTCAACAATTAGATTTTAGTTTTTGGTCACCTGAGCACTTGCAGCCCGAGCCACACTTTCCCTGCACAAGTTGCACACTCCCTCCTCCCCCTCCTGCTCATTTCTTTGCTTTTTTGTTGGATACTTCCAGGTTTGGTTTGGGTAGTGTTTATTTCGGCTTTGTTTGTTTTTGCTTCTCCTCTGTTGTGCTGCTTGTCTGAGTTATGTTGGTATGTCTAGTCATATCCGTGCCACTGTAGATGCTTTTGCTGCTGTAACCTGTGTGACCTTTTTGATCATTGACTGTGCAGCGTTTTCTAGTACCGACTAAATCCTCCGGGCTGAAAATGGATTTTCAAGTCATTGACATTTCTTCAAAATATAAAAATCTAAGATTGGAAGACTCATACACAACCTCTAATTATTTGAACTTTCCCTACTAGGACTTGAGACTCCACTCAAGTCCTGTCAGGACTTGAGTGGAGTCTCAACGGACTTGTGCCATCCAAAGACTCCGAAGAACCCCTTACAGACCTGAGACTTGACTTGGACTAACCCTCTTAAGACTTGGACTCGTTCCAAAGACCTTAAAGTACAGTACCTTAACTGTAAGCTCCCTGAATAGAACATAATTTATTCAAGACCTGTGAGTGTTTGAGTAATGGGCTGAGGTTTAGTCAAAGACTGGTCCCATTGTTCACCAGTTGGTGGCTGAGCTCCAGTATGTTTACATGCTCATTCCTCCACATTGCCACAGGTTATTTGCCCAAAGACACACCCTCACCTCTCAATCAGCAGATCAGATTCAAATCACACTCTGCAGGAGAAATACTTTGATTGAATGATGTCAATGATCAGAAAAGTCTTTTGGCATTTGTGTTGGGATTTTTTGTGTTGGGTTCTGTGGTTGTTTCTGTTTATTAACTTGTGTATGTAAGCCTGCTCTTTGTTTCTTGAGTTACATTTGATTAATCCATTAATTTTCCACTCCTATCCCAAGAAGTTATTTGTGTTTTTGAATATACATGATACTGTGAGATGCTTTCTGTATTATGTATGAATACAATTTCGGAATTTATGCATATAAATTACTGTAAATCGGCTGTGACCAGGCGACGAGCCCTGCACTAATGGTCCATATCAGGAACGATATAAGAAGGAATTCATCAAACACCTTCTTTTTTTTTTTTGCGACATGGACAGATTGTTTTCACTTGAAGTTATAGCAACTATTTCTTTTGACGTAAACATAGAGTTCCCTGCTCAAGAATTGTAACTCCTCCAGAGTCACGAACAGGTGAGTGTGAGTTTCTGCCATGAAAGCAGGAGAGCGATGGCGGCGAGCCGGAGGCACGTTGGTGTAAGTGTGAGTCCCGCGTTTGGAGTGTTTGTCTTTCTGAGGCCTCGGTATGTGATAATTATGGCCGCCGTAGTGGAATGGGCCCATAAAGCAAAGAGCAGAGCTCACATTACGCAGTGCAAGACTGTGTGGTTATGTAGTTACATCAAAGCATGTGGCCCCGGTCTGGGAAACGCTCTTCCTCTGGTCATAAACAACTAATCCAGGTCCAGATTTATGCACGAGTTTACTCCTGCTCATGTGCTTCTGGTTGCTCAATAATACTCATAATACTACAAGGATTTCATACAAAGTATTTAAAATGCTTTATTTTTTGTAATGCCTTTTATGATTCCAGTCTGCACTTCACATGCATTATATGCGCCTTTTATAAGAGCTTGTGCATATGAGCGCTTGCCTGCACACGTCACTGCCTTTGCGTCACAACAGACTCCCGCCGCGTCTCTTCACCCGCTCGCCAATATTCTGTGCATCGGTTTAAAGGGGTTTTCCACTCCACGGGCAGAACCTGCACACGCTCTGCACACCAGACTGGAGCGTTTGAACCCCGAGCTTCTTAATGACAGCTTATTTTAGCATGAGTCATTCATTCCGTCTGCTTCAAGCCACTCTTTTTTTTTTTTTTTGGGCTGCCAAGTAAACGAAAAAACTATTTTAGGCACCTTTTGTTGGGTACTCTGTAAACATGAAAAACACTTGGGCACTGCGTATGTCAACAGCCTTCAGTAAGTCCTCCATGAGCTCTTCTGGCTTCCAGGCGGCCGTGTCGTAAACAGCGCATGGAAACCCGATGACACTCGTTGTTGTTGTTGTTTTCTGCAGGACTGCTTCACAGTGGAGGGAGAGGACCTGAAGCATGACTTTGAGAGGCTTCAGCTGGCCATGGAGATGGTGGGCTTCCTTCCTTCCACGCGCAAAAAGTGAGTGACACACACACACACACACACACACACACACACACACACACACACACACACACACAAGGCCGCAAAGAGTGTGTGATCCACCTCATCGTCCAGACTGGAAGAACTTTCTGCTGTGCTGGCTTTGCAGATGAGCATATCGCTACCTTTTGCACTTCCCTCATTCACACTATAAATCACAGTATCTAGATATATATGTAAATACTGTAAGGATTTGTTCATAAGTGACGGTATGTATTCTATTTTTTTGCATTTTATTACATTCTAATTTTAAGATCTGTATATATGTTTAATGTGTGTGTAGCGTTACTGCGCAACAACTACATTGTGCAACCCTGTGTTGGAAAATTAATTGTGACCAAAAGATATGAATAACTTTACTGTAATAGTCCCTGAAAACTGTTTTATTGTGTATAGAATAAGATGTTGTTAAAGTACAAACACCTCAGCCTTGTTGGCCACCACATTCTTCATCATCACCATGATGGATTTTAAATGTCCAATATTTCAATAAAATCTGCATTGATAAAATCAAAGGTTTCCACTTATTGACAGTATCTGCAGTTACAGAAAGGGATTTAACCAGTTGAACGCTTACTGAACTGTTGTTTAGGATTTTCTGCCTGCTGTCGGCCATCCTTCACCTGGGCAACATCCGCTACAAGAGGAAAACCTACAGGGACGACTCCATCGACATCTGTAACCCAGAGGTGCTGCCCGTTGTCTCCGAACTGCTGGAGGTACGGCAAAAATAACGCTTCATATACTCTAAATGTGTGTTTGTATAAAAAACTAAAATAGGTGGTGTCAAAGTCTCACAGGATATATCCAATAATTGACACACGCTAACACTGCTATGACTGTTCTTCTTTTTTGTTTGTATTGCCAAACAACTAAATATGACATAAATCATAACTAATAAATCATATCTTTGTGTTATCATGTTACTCTCAAGCTAAAGTTTGACTTCAATTAGCTTTGGAGCCTGAAGTGCTTAATAAATACACGAGACATTACAAGTGACAGCTTGACATCCTCCCAGCAATGTGGTTTAACTTGTTTCACATCATGACTATTAGTGGATCATCGGCCTGACTAGATTCTCGTGGTATTCACCTTCCTTATTAGAAGCCTGTGCATAACTGTCACGTCTCACCTTTTAACTTGTGTTTATTTACGAGGAGACAGTTTCTGGTTGCTGCTGTAGATTTTTAACAGCACTTCTTCAAGCTGACAACCTATAAATCATTGAGCTTTGATATCTGACACTTTTCAAGTGACAGGTGTCCGTTATCAAAGCTCCATGATGATCCAGGATTCTGTCACACCACACACTGTTGCTATTGCTTTGGATGAAAGTCTCCACACAAGCGCATTTAATTAAATGGCGGGTTTATCGTCTTTTCCGCGGAGATTTAACTCACTTCCCTTTCTCTCTGGCTGTTGTGGTCACCAGGTCAAAGAAGAGATGCTGTTTGAAGCTCTGACAACCCGGAAGACGGTGACCGTCGGAGAGAAGCTGATTGTTCCTTACAAACTTTCCGAGGTGAGACTCTTCTCCCCGTCGCTGTGCTGGCAATGAATATCAGGGCACATATAAATTAGGGGAAATTAGACACAGAAAAACAGCAACATTTAAATGTCCCAGACAAGGAGAGACAAGTTTGCTTCTTCCCTGCTCTTAAGTAGAAGTGAACCGCGGTAATCTGACATCCAATTAAGTAAGTATTGCATCACTTCCTGTTCGTATGAAACCGTATACTCAGATGAGCGTGGTCCAAAACTGTATACTGTAGCATTTGAATTAGACCTAAAGATTCAGGAGTATGGCTGAGCTTTTTTTTTTTTTTAAATAAAGCATCCTACTCAGTAAAGGCATTTTGCCAGCTCGATAACGGCGCTGCAGCCGCGCCTCTTCGGTCTGACCCGGCCGTGTTTACAGGACAGCGTGCACCAGGACCGGATCTCCTCCTGCTGCCTCCAGCTCTCCAGCTCGGCCACACATGAACACACACACAGGCACACACACTTACAAGCACACATGCACAGATTCCTACAGCGTGTTTAGAGAGACATGGAAGGCATTTCCAGTCCCTCCACGGTTTTCTTTGAAAACAAACTCGCGTCACGGTCTGCATGATGAGGGGAGAGGGAACAACATGGGCGCACACTGGAACGCGGCAGTCACTTTGAATGGAGAGGTTTTTACACGCGCACACACATTGTGTTCACTTTTAAAGTTCTTATGATGCCTTTTTAATATTTCACATTCCAGTGATGACAAATGTTACCTATCTCCCGCACACATACAGTGAATATGGTGAAATCGTTTTCTTTTTGTCCCAGTATATATCACCAAAAGATATTGCCGTGTTCTACGTACAACCTCATAACGGCCTGTTGGCTACGTCGGAGGCATTTCAAATGACAAACTGTGATTGTTTTGGTGGCTCGCTGGGTGGTCTCAGTGTAAATATTGCTCCGACAGTCACAACAATCTCATAGCCTGTTAACTGAAATCATACACTCAAAGAAACCTGAACGCCCGTGTAATGAGTTACGAGGCAGTTTCCGTCTTTTAGTCCAACTTCCTCTGAATAATGAAAAGCTCATGGGGTCATTAGGGCCGCAGTACGTCTGCGGTTAAAAAAAAAGTATCTGTCCCGACTCATGGAAGGCATATTTGGTTTGAGGTTGGCTAAAAATATCCCTGTTAATTATTTAGAAAGAAAGGGATTTCAACTTTGAGTCGCCACTTCATGGTTTGTTTGCTTTCTGAATACTACGGCTCACCTCCGCTGCAGCAAGGTCAAACATTTCCAGCGGATACGGGATTTAGAGCATTTCTTCCCCCTATAATTTGACGAGGAATCTTTTGTCAAGTAATCTCCCTGCTTATTAAAAAAAGAAACACACAGAAATGATCCTGCACACTATTATTTCTTCATCTTCCAAATATGTAATGTTTGTCATCTTAATATAGTGCTGGTCGTCGCAGCAGCAGAGCTCTTAGTGTGTATACAGTCTATGTTTAGCCTATTGAAGCTAATGTTTCCATGAGGACAGGTCACACTGTCTGTGCCGCACTCGATGGGTTTTGGCGAGTCGACCTGATGCGGTAATGACGTCATTGACGGCACAGCGGCGTCCGGCTGTCATGCAGCGCCGTCTGCCAGCTCGTCTGTGCCTCCTGGGCCAAAGTTTCAACAGAGAACATGAACGCTGGAGACGTGTTTGGGTAGTCGAGTTGTCTGGTTTCTCCTGTTTATCCGTTTTTATAAATTTTTTACCTTTTTAGGGCCCATTCTATGTTTTTGCAGTGGTGGCTGACGGTTCAGTGTGGATGTGATTTACACGCAAACTATAAATGTTTGGTCATAAAGGAGAAATACAACCGTCTGCACATCTTGACTTCTTTTTAAATAACCTTTTTCAAACTGAGCCAGTGTTTTGACCTTAATATAAAACCATTTTACTTTAAAAGTGCAGTGTAACAAGGCCGAGCTCTGATCTATAATACAGATGTGTCTAGTGAGCACGTGACTCAGGAATGGTATCAAACCTCTAGCTCTGCACTAATAAACGTCATAAAGTTTACTTACGCTCATTTGCTTTCTTGCTGACAGTTCGATAACAAGATCGATACAACTTTCGTGTGTGTGAGCAGCTGGTTAGCGTAGCTTGGGATAAAGGTCAGAAGCAGGCAGAAACAAAATGCTTGGCTCTCTGCAAAAGTAACACAATTGACCCTCAAACAGCAACAAAGCAAATTGTACTAATTAACATGTTGTATATTTTTCTTTAATCCATGCAGAAAACAACATAACGACAATTTGCCAATTTATGGTTGCACTATTTCTTGACTGAGACACATTATTCTCCATAAAACTGCTTTTTACTCTTTGGTTTTTGTATGTTTTAAACAAACTAGATTAAACATGATAATAAGCGAGCTTTAGAGGTCCTACTTTCGTTCCCTTTGGGCTGGACCAGACGAGCAGTTTTCCCCTGTTTCCAGGGAATTGGGATAAAAGACACTGATTAGGTAGCTCTGAGGCTATGATTACATTTTAGTACTAAAAAGACTACACTAGAATAAAGCTCATTTGGATATAAAAAGAAAACAGTCATTGTCTATGGAGGAGCTCCAGAATTATACTTGATGACATCAGACGTTTGAGGGACAGTCACTTCTCTGGTTTCTGGCTCTTCTGGATTGAGTAGTTCAGTATTGAACTTTCTAATACATTTTTTTAATGAAATGTTGTCAACTGAGATATTTCCATTGGGAGTCACATTAAATATACGCTGTTTGTGTTTTAATGAGCAGGCTGGCACGGTGCGAGACTCCATGGCGAAGTCCTTGTACAGCGCTCTGTTCGACTGGATCGTCTTCAGGATCAACCACGCTCTGCTCAACATCAAGGACCTGGAGGAGACCACCAAGGTGGGACGACTCAAACGCAGCGACTTTTTCAATCGCCGACGTCAGAAAATCTCAGAATCATAACCGTCACTTCATTTGATTTTAAGTGTTGCATATGAACCGTAACTCAAAGATTTAAAACCCGTACTGACCGCACGGAGATTGTGAAATAATTAGTAAAAAATGTGTTTACGTTTGTCCGTCTGCATTCAGATCTTGTCCATCGGAGTACTCGACATTTTTGGTTTCGAGGATTACGAGAACAACAGCTTTGAGCAGTTCTGCATCAACTTCGCCAACGAGCGTCTGCAGCACTACTTCAACCAGCACATCTTCAAGCTTGAACAAGTAAGACATCTCCTAAATATCCTTCAGTCTCGAGGCCGATAAATCGTCAGAGCCGGATTCCTTGTTTCAGGCTTCGACTGCTGAACCGCTGAGCTGCTGTTGTTTTAAGATATTGTAGATCAGCCCAAGTTTCAAGGAAAGCCCTGATGCTTATCACACCACGCAGTGCACTTACACTACAATGACACGGAAACAATGGAGGAATTGGTCAAGTATGACCGAACTCTCCCTCCCCGTTGCTCCCCCACGACGAAAGATGTATGTTCTCCTGAGCCGATTCACTTCAAAAGGCACGATTCTTAAGATTTGCCTATAAATTGAAGATGGTGTTTGCCTTGAGATTGACTGAATCAGCGGACCTGTCCTGACATGTCTGACGGGGCTGTTCATAAATTTCACCGAGACATGAAGGGCCGTGTCCTCAAGTCTTTCCGGTTTGGTACAAAGGCAGTTGTTCACAAATCCTGTCTTGCCCTCATGTCATAAATATGTAAAGATGTGGACTGAAGATTTATTTACGACGAGAGACTTCAAAGACTTCTTTAGTTTTGGAGGTTAACTTGAGGGAAACGCAGAATTATTGGGCTCTACATTACGAACTTGTCAGAAAGAACAAACGGTTTAACGAGGAAAATTGAAGATCTGATGGCTTTTGTCAGTAATGACTCGTGAATTAAAGATTCAAAGCTTCCCAAAGCAAAGAAGTTGTCCAGGTTGTATGTTTTAATGCAGCCTTTGCAGGGAAATGACGTGCACTTGACATTCATGCTCACTGTATCCACATATGTTGTTTATATCGTAAAAACTATATGTAAATGTTACCCAGTGACTCAGGCACTACTTTGTTTGCCCCCAAACATTTATTTGAACTAGCAAACAGTATTTTCTTTCTTGTGAAGTATTCCCTTCCACCCTTCCCTGTAGAAGGCTCGCAAAACATGTTTTAAATCAGTCCGAATTTCACGGGGCCAGTAAAGGCCTTAAACTTTCATCTTGAGTATCTGTATGTAGTTTGTGGTTGATTTGAAGTTGTGTTTATGATCTCCATCTTGTGTTGTCATACCTCGTTTCTCGGGTGGCCCACTCTTAGTCCATTAGTCGACTAATCGGTTGTTTTAGTTGAAGTCACTATAGTCAATTAGCATTTTTTTTTTGTGGCTTTTTCCATGCGACTTATTTCCAAGAAACTTTGGTAAACACAAGATTAAAAGTGGGGCTTTTTACAAATTATTTGTAGAGAAACTACTTTTTCAGATCTGTTTTATTTAAATGAACAAATCAATTAGTCGACAAAACCGTATGAGTGTTAGTTGACTCAGCATTTCTTTGGTTGAGAAGAGTCTCTTCTTTTCACTGACTGAGACTTTAGCTGCCAGTATTTGTTGATATTTATTAGAACCCCACAGTACTTCCTGTGCTAATAGGAGTAGGCTGCACAAACACAAGTCAACATAGATCCAGCTTTGATCAAAACAGTTGGCCACAGAGTTATTTTCTTTAAATGCTGCTTTTTTCCCCTCCTCTTCTTGTGTTAAAGGTGCAGACAGTGATTTTAGCTCAACAGAAAAACAGTGGCTAGAATCTAGCCACACTTCACTATAATAATTACTTCTACTGGATTAGTTCCAGCCTCACTACTTTGTGTTTACATATTGTATCTCGGAGGTTCCCATACAGCGTCTGTGTGTGCACTTAGAGCTGATTCCAGTTGATGTCCACCCACTTTCCTAATTTTCAGTATGCAAACCCCCAGTAACTCTGCATGTGAACAGTACATGTGTTCTGCTATTGATTTCTAATGTTTTCCATGGATCAAACTGCCACGACATTCACATTTCCTATCAGACATCCTAGATTTTATCAGGCAAGTAAGAGAATAAAATCTATTTTTTTTTTTGCTGAAATCTCTCGAATCTGTAAACTTAATTAACGTGGCTTGGTGGATTGATATTAAAGCATTTACCGGTAACATTTAAACTACACTAAAGACTTGATCAGAGGAAACTGGAGCGCCTATGAATTCATAATGGCCTACATTCGGCACTTTAAAGCATTAGTTGTGTGTGGAAAAATCGATGTGCAGCCCGAAAGCCTCTGAAAATGATTCAACCAGGATAAGTGGAGAGCTGCCATGCTTCATATTTCCACTGAAGCCGGCTTCACACCCTCGTCTCCAGTTACAGACGTATATTTCCATTCATCGGGCGACCAGTAACCCACTCTGTTGGAAGCAGCGAGGGCTGAATGGTTTGCTTTTGGAGCCCAGTGATGGTCACTTTAAGGGGGAATAGTACTTATTTTGGTCTATTTTCCAACCTTTTCAAACGACACCTCCGCCAGGAATCACATTAAATGGAAGAAGAGAATGTTGGTATGATAATATTCATACCGTATTTCTACAGTATAATCATGAGTTAACTTCAGTTAGTTACAGTTAGTTACTACAGGCGTTTAATAATGGCTTATCATGAATAATACGATGATAGGGACAAACTGCGCAAACTGGAAACAAAATAGGAAGACAATCTGCATATGCTGATTCTGCTCATTTTGGAGACAAAATCCGAGTGAATCACAGTGGTTGTTAGATGATTTAAAAGCATGTCGAGGGGGCGGATACAGTATCCTGTGTAATATAAAGCAATCCAAAACAACACCCCCACAAACCACAGCGTGGTGATTACTGAGTCAGCACCTATCTGACACGCATTAAATGTTATAATGCTCACAAATGTGTATTCCAGAGCTGTTGTATTGGATCATATTGCACAGGTGTTGCTTTTATAGGTGTGTGTGTGAGTGTGAGTGTCGACTGTCCTGAAAAGACACAAGAGTAAAAACCTGTCATTAGGAAGTTACTCAGGTTGATATTGTGACGGGATGAAAAGACGGACCTGTTCTTCAGCTTACCCAGGAGGAAGTCTGGTTTGCAGCCAGGCATTAAACTAAAAGTCAACAGATGACACTGAACAACAGAAAGAAGTTTAAAAAATAATTCACTTACCTTTTTTATACCTTATTTTACTACCTTTTTTAACCTATGTTTCTCTAAAAAGACTTTTCAGACAGCAGAATATCAACATAAGTGGGCAGTTTATATACAGACAATTTCTCCTCTGTTCTACTAAATTATTTGGTTTAATTTAACCAAATACTGAAGAAAAGGATCATCTTTATTGTCTTCAGATGTGGAGTAAGCAACAGTGATTAACTGCCTTCGGACTCCATGGTAGCAAGAACAGAGATGAGAGAAAAGGGGATTCCAGTGATTTGTATTTAACCTCCCCTGGATCAAGGTCTTTATTGATTGAATCTCTTTCCCAAGAACACAGGAAAATAACATTTATGGGGAAGAATACAATGATAAATGCTCTGAATGCTTCGCTCATTATTAAACCAGCGAGTTGCCAGGAATGATCTGAGGAGTGTTGCGAGATGACATGAAAGCAGGCAAACAAACAAACAACGTTGTTGCTTTGATTGAATAACAGCCCGACTCATATAGAACCGGTTTTTGATGGCACGTTGATTTATTTTTTTATGCCACATATACTGCACATCTTCAGACCTAAACTAAATGTGATTATTTATCTCTGTTTTCCAACAAAAGCACGAAAACGATTTATTTTTTAACTGTCATATATAGATGTAATACAATAGGGCACTAAATATGCACGACAAATGCAACCAAAGCAAAAAGAATAATCAAATGACAATGCTCGGAAGCAAAGTATTAGTCCTGACCCGGAGGTCTCTGTTTGTATTGGTTGTCCCTGCAGGAGGAATACAGGGCAGAGGGCATCAGCTGGCACAACATCGACTACATCGACAACACAGGCTGCATCAACCTGATCAGCAAGAAGCCCACGGCTCTGTTCCACCTCCTGGATGAAGAGTGCAAGTGAGTCTTCCAGTCCGCCTGGCTTCCTGTTTGACTCATTTGTTTTCTGTGAAAACTCAGTTCATTTTCCCGCGAGGTAAACCGCCAAGTGCTTCCCACGAACTGAAGCAAAGTTGGCGGGCAGCCTGATAGTAGGATGGTGAAGACACAACATCATAAAAGTGCCAAGAGTTTGATTATAGCGAGCGTGGGACTTTTACCAATACCCATACTGCCATACTATTAAGAATGAAGAAAAAAAATGCAGTATGTCCCAATACATAGTATGTACCAAATACCAGGATGTCTTAATGCATCCGGTCACATTTTGCAGTTTTTGCAGTTCCCTCAGTGCTTGTATGTCTATTCTGACCCACAATCCTCTGGCCAAGAGTTCAAAGTTGAAGATGCAATGTTACGACGAAGTAGTACGTCCTAATTGAACTCATTCTGCATGCAACATTTAGTACACAGTGTGTACTAAAAGTAAAACAAATTGGAAGCTGTCTTTTTACTCTCAGCTGACAGATGACGGAAGAAACGCAAACAAGAAACAACTTGGTATCCGTGAGCCGTAGAACATACATGTTTACTGCGGTTGCATATATGTTTTTATATTAAACCGTAATAAAATCACTATTCGTAATGTGAAAGAGGTTGATTGTAGTGACGAACACATCTTGTTCTAGCTTTTCAGCCTCTTTTAGCTCCTTTATCGTACATTTTCATATTTCCATTTTTTATCATGTCTTATACTATTGCCCTGTGTTCATGCACCAATCACCAAGTCAAATTGCTTGTACGCGCAAAACATACTTGGCAATAAATCCGTTCTGGTTCCGATTCTGAATGTTTCAGTATTATGGCACCACATGACAGACACATATTTATATTTACCATCTAAAGACCAAGCTAGAGATAAAGGTAAAGATAAAGGGAGCATGCACATCTGACTTCCATGCGTCAGGAAGCCGGAAACACTTCAAATACTTCATGTTCGCTGAAAATATGAGTTGACAGTTTCTTTTTGATGAACCTCAGGCATGTGTCTGTCAGCTTGTTTCCTAATTCTTCTGCCCCCTAGTGGCCAAAATAAAAAAGGCTTGAGCTGTCGAACAATCAGAAGCTTAACCAGATACAACTGATTCCTGGAGGTTATAGGAAGTGATGCACACATGCTACCTTCAAGAGGAAGATTCAGAGCTTTAAATGTATCTCAGAGACTTTCTACAAGATTTATGCAAGCTGCAAATAAAACATTATTTTTTTGTTTTCATCACCACTTTGGCAACAAACATGTACAATAACAAAGAAGGCAAGTGACACATCAGTGTGACTGGCTGCTCACTCTAGAGATGCAACTAATGAGAATATTAAATGTGTATAACACACAATAACAACAAACAATAAGTACATTTAATTACCACAGTGAAAGATAAAGTAGCCGAGAATATACACCCTCTAAAGTGCAGAATAAATGTGATCCTTTCAGGTTCATGACTGTAATATGACTATTTTTACTGACAGTATTTCCTCCTTTATTTCTCCCTCTTCTCCATTTGGACACTGTCTCAAATTCCTCCCACTTTGAAACGCTGCAGAGCACTGAGTCCTTGGCTGTGCAGTCTTCATAGTTCAGGTTTCCCCCTGTCCCAAAAGCCCCCGGTGTCTCATTCTTCCCCTCTTTGCTTCCTGTAAGCTGCTGATTTTCTGGATTCTGGACTGGAGGGAAGTCTGAACCGAGATCAGCTAAAAGTGATAATCCCCGACCCGTGGCGTAAAAGGATGAAATGTCAAAACTGGTTACAGATCAGATCACTTGCCACGTTTCCAGCGGTCCACATTCAGTACTTTTATGTGAATGATGCCATGAGAAGTGTGATTTATACCGCAGCACTCATGAGTCATGACAGAGTTCGGCAGATCTCCTTTCTTGATGTGTTCTCGCATTCGAAACAAATGTAAAACCCCAAATTAAACTCAGCTGTCCTTTTCTGTTTATTTCAGTTTCCCTCAAGCCACCAACCAGACTCTGTTGGATAAATTCAAGCGGCAGCATGAGGGGAACAGCTACATCGAGTTCCCTGCTGTCATGGAACCCGCCTTCATTATCCGACACTATGCCGGCAAGGTCAAGTACGGGGTCAAGGTCAGTGTAATCCCCCACTTCCACACCGAGTCACTGATTAGACGGAAAAGGGAGGTTCAGCCAGTCTTGGCGGTGTTTTTGTTCTTCTTTTTTTTTGGTGGGATGGAAAGTGTTTGTTTTCACACATCAACATCATCATAACCTTATTAAAGCTTCAAAAGATTTAGGGGTAATTTGAACCATTTATGGTTTGATATTGTTATTACAATCTGCTGCTTCATACCTTCATTATTGTACTAATGTTTTGGTGCAAAGAAACTAACCCAATAAAATCCATAATTAATACAATCTTTTTTTTAAATCTCTGTCACTCACAGGATTTCAGGGAGAAGAACACAGACCACATGCGTCCGGACATCGTAGCTTTATTGAAGAGCAGCAAGAACGCTTTCATCTGCGGGCTGATGGGCATCGACCCGTCAGCCACTTTCCGCTGGGCGGTACTCCGAGCCTACTTCAGGGCCCTGGTGGCTTTCAGAGAGGCTGGGAAGAGACACACGCAGAAGAAGACTGGTGAGCTCCCACACCAACGGAAACTCCATTAGCAGGCACATAATAGCAGTGAGACAGAGAGCACTGGGATGTAGCAGATGCATACTAATAATACCTGGAAAAATACGTCATCAACAAATATATAGTTGTTATTCTATTAAGGCATCATCTTAAGTTTCTTTTTTTTCCCTTAAATTATTCATTTACAGCATTTTGCAGCTGCACTAGTGATAATATAGATTATATTAGAATAGATATTAAAACAATTATGAAAATCTGTGCTCACTGTGTCAAAACATCGTTAAAGAAACAGCAAAGTAGGAAAGGACATTCATTTTGCTGAATGGCATGTGAGCATCACAGGTACTTTCTGGCGAACTAGCGAACCTCCTTTTATATCCGCTATGCTTATGAGGCTTGAAAAAACTTCAGTTTTTCCCTCTATGCATAGTACCGTATGCTGACGTGCCACACAGTTCATTATAGCTCGCTTTTCCTCTGCCGTATTCTGTGTTTCAGTAGTGACTGTAGTTTGTGTGCATAGTGCCGCCATGTAGTTACCGTAGCTCTTCCTCTTCGTCTCTCTCAGCTTCGGCTTTCTACGAATGCCTTCTTTTCCCCATAGAGAGACTTTGACATGCAGTAGATATTACCATCGGATGTTTTCTCAGCACTCGGACTCTGCACCTTCTCGACCCTTCCTACACATTAGGGCCTCCATGTAGACGCTGTTACGTGAAATTAGAAGCCTTGTGTCTTTTGCTTAACCATAGAAATCCTTCCAACTGAACTTTAAAGATCTCAGAGTCACCAAAGAGAACCTGTCACATGTCTTCTAAAAACGTTTCTGTAAAATGATCTATTAAAAGAATTCTCATTACCCCGGGCTTTTTAAATACCCTCACAAGGACTAAGAGGACAAAGAGTTTAGAATCAGAAAAGCTTCTCGAAGACATTGTGTGGAAGTGCTTTTGGGCGGCAAACACTTACTCACAGAACTACAATGACAAACATCCTGCCACTGCCACCGACTGCAGTTTTGAATGTGAATCATCTTCTCCCCTAAAGTCTTGCACAGGTATCTCTCCAGTAGACGACTGCATCTCTTGATCTCTTCTTCTTCGCTGTCTAATCTGTCTTCTCTCTCTCTCTTCCCCTCCCTTCTATGTCCTTGTGTGTTTTTTTTTTCCTCTCTCTCTCTTGTTTCTCTTTTGTTTTGCTTCTCCAAGGGCATGATGACGCTGCTCCCTGTGCAGTTTTGAAAAGTGTGGATAGTTTTAGTTTTCTGCAGCACCCTGTGCATCAGAGAAGCTTAGAGATCCTGCAGAGATGCAAAGAGGAGAAGTACAGTAAGGCTGCCAATACAACAATAACTCCTCCTTACTTTCCTGTTAGACCATTACTTGGGGAAACCGTAGGGACGAGGCTGACCAACATCCTCAACTTTACTGCACTGCGCTGCAGCCAAAGTCGAGCCAAAAGAGATCAAAATCCTCGTTCAAACTTCGAGAGAAAAGTTTTGACTTTCTGCTTTTGTTGATTTGATTTACAAACTTATCTTCTATCAATAGACTAGATGCTTGTTGGTCTCCGCTCCCTCTGTCTCCCTCTTCCCCCCTTTCTTATGCACCGGCATGCATTTGTTCTTAGTCTCGTCTTGCATGTTGTTCTTGTGCTTCGGCCTTTGGGTCACTCACACTGTGCTTGTGTAAGCCTAGCAGAGAAATGCATGACGGTCATCCGCTAATGTTGGTATGAGGAAACAACGCAGTAACACCTCCTAGGTGTCCCATCACTTCCTGTTTGGTCACACAGCTACACTTTCTTGCCCAGTCCTGTCTGTTTGGGGGGGGAGTTGCTTGTCCACCCACCACAGCACACGTCTAAAATCAACCAACTTCACCCTTCACTAATACCACAAAGGCTGGTGATGGTGATAGAAACACTGACGGGGGTGTGGTCAGACGTCACTAACTTGCTCACAGGCCACTTTGGTGGAGGACACACGGCCGACCTCACACACACGTCTGTCACGGGAGGTCACGTTCCCTCTGCGAACATTTCATGACACTCGGATGTGTTTGTGTCTTTTTGTTTTGTGCCACCCTGCAGCTCCTGAAGAGAGTGAACTTGTTGTACAAAGTGATGAAACTGAAAACGGTATACGACAAAGTCACCTGATAAAATGCTCTCAGATTGCTTCTTTTTTTATTTTATTTTAAAGTAGGCTAACCCTCACCGTAGAGCTCTCTGGTTTCTCATCACTATGATTAAATGGCATATCACTGCCATCACACCATAGTAATGTCACACAGCAGCCTGAATTAATCCCATTCTGCTTTGAGTTTTATTTTTTCAAATTCTCTTTAGTCCGACCTAAACGGTGACCGCCTGCCGTACTTTGTTCCATAAATGCTTATGCAACAAACATTTTTAAAATATTGGTATTTTAAATAACTGATCAAGGTTTGAAGCAAACCTACAGTCCAATAACTCTTCAGCATCATCTTTCATAATTCAACACTAACAAGATAAACTCACTATTAACTTCACAGATCTTTTTTCAATATGAAATCATCTGCAGTGGATTGTATGTCCAATAAAAAGGCACAAAACGCTCACTGCAATAACACATGGTGTTTTTTTTTTGCTTGGGAAGGGTTTGAGTGTCAGTTTGTGTGTGTGCGTGTGTAAGAGTGTGTGGTTTTGTGTTCTTTCACACGATGCCAACCTGTTTGTTCGTGATCAGGTGTGACCAGAAAGAGTCCACGTACACCGCTGTCGGACCTTCAAGGAAGCAACACCATCAACGAGAAATCCCCACGGTAAGAGTCTGTGCTTTGATCTTTATAAAGATTCCCATCTGTTGTCAGGTCAAGTCGGGAGCGTTTTCAGGAAATAAACATGACAACATAAATATAGAATAGAAATAATTACTATATGAAATAGATGATATAAGATATGTGTACATCTGAATTAATATTAAAGCTGATAAGAAGAAAATTAAATTGAAAATATGAAATACTAAAAAAAAATATATATATATATAATATATTAAAATTCAAATTAAAGAACTGTGCTCTTTTTAAGGTGGTAGTAGAAATGTGAAAAATCATCCAAGGAATGTGCAAAGGTTCACAGAATTACTTGTGGAAATAAATTCAAATCAATCAATTCAAAGCCAGGTCCTCCAGATGACTGCGTTCATTGAACAATACTACAGATATGCCAGGGCTGGACGGACACACACACACACACACACACACACACACACACACACACACACACACACACACACACACACACACACACCCTCCAAAGTTACTGTGCATTCCGGCATTTTTTGCCTTTTTAGTAGTTGACTGTCAAAAGAGGAAATGAGGGGACAGGGAAACGACCGGCAGCAACGGTCCTCGGTTGGACTTAAACTGGGGATGTTGTGGTATTAATGTCGGAGTCGTCACCTCGAGGCCTCCAGGGCGTCTCTTAATACAAACATATTACAAAGAGCTCTGGAACCGCTGTCAACAAAGCCTGTTAATACCGATACTCTGACACACAATCATTAAATATATATATATATATATATATATTTTTTTTTTTAATCATCAAGCAATGATATGCACCTCTGGATACTGAGACAGACATGGCATGTATTTTTATAAAGTAAGAAAGGGTGAGTGCTGTGACCCTGAGCGTTGCTCTCATACCCCCCACTGAGACCCCGGTCCAACACCTCCTCTAATTAGCTGTAGACTGTGAGATTAGTAGACTAGTGGCCCACGACAGCGACCGGTGGCACAGAGCGGCTCGTACAACACAGCTTTTGTTACACAGGAGCTCAGTCCGGGGCTGTTAACCCCCGTCCTCCCCCCCTTTTAATGTGATTTAGCAACCTTCTGCCCTCCCTCTCTTTCTCTCATACGCTACCCACTCGTCCTCTCCTTGCTCGGAGAGCACTAAGCCCCGTGCAGCTGCTTCCTCCGTGATGTGAAGTCCCAGCTATGCACGAGGTAGAAGTGCTTGGAGAGTTATAAATATTAGGTCCCTGCAGTGTGCTTGTCTGCTGGACAGAGCAGAGAAGTGCTTTATGGGACTCTCGGAGAGACTGCGGAGATAAACAGTCACAAGAAGCATGTTGTACCATCAGCGTTCACTGAGATCGATGATCAACTGGGGAGACATTCTCTCTCTGGCTCTTTATATGGTAGGCCAGATGCTAACTGAGGATTTGTGCTGGTGCTTTGGGACACATTGTGGCGTCAAACATTATTTTCTGATGTGGTCATTCAATGCAATGAGCCATTAAACACTTGTCACATAAAGACGGCGCATAAACCCAGAAATACATACAGTAAATATATATACCCAAAGATTTTGATTTAGACAAAAACAATGGAGCTTCGTGGCTTTTCTGCCTTTTTTTAATTTATAATATTGTAACGTATTGCAGGCTAGTAGTACAAATCCAACCGTAGGACTCCGGTGGGAGGCCAATACGGATAGTGGAGCAGTGGCTGTGTTAGTGGAGCATCCTCTGGGTCTCTTCTGTTGCCTCCACAGAGGGAAGCTCTGCTGAAAAAGCCACTCGCACCTATGTTGTCTATTTTCACGCCTGGTTTCTATTTGCGCCTTCTGTCCACGATATATTTCAAATTCAACACACAGTATTTTGAGGCTTGACCGAAAAAGAAAATCATGGCAAAAGTACTTTTTTTGTTTTGTTTTGTGTTTAGAAGTTTTTTTAAATCAGAATCAACTTGACTGTCCAAGTGTGTTTCGGCATGCTGGGACTTTTACTTTGGTTTCCAGTGGCTCTCTATGAACTTTATCTGAACGCTAACATGATAAAGCATATGCATACGGATGTGTGTGTATTTGTGCTTTGATTTGTTCGTACCCTGTGAACACATTTAGAAGTGCTTTAGACCTTTTGTTGGCACAAATGATGACGTTCTGGCTGTCTTACAAAATGTAAACGCACATCTTTTAACTAAATGTAAGCATATCAAAACACATTGTTTTGATAATAGACCTCAGCAAACCTCAATCGGAGGTTATTGTCATGAACCAAAGACATGAAAAAGCTACATGAAAAGTCCAGTGACCATGAATATCTGCAAAAACTGTCATGGCACCCCATCCAATAGTGTTTGAAGTATTTCAGTCTGGACCAAAGTGATGGAGCGACCAACATTGCCATCCAAAGAGGGGTAAGAGGAAATCAAAGCGAGGAGGAGGGAGTCGCATACGCTACTTTCTAAAAGCATATTTATGTATTTCAGCAGTGGAAAATCACGTTCAACCCAAACAGCTGCTCCTGCACAGAAAGCTCAACCTTCTCATCCGCCTTTTCTGTATTTGTATTGACTTTATTTTTCATGAGCCACAATGCTCGCCACATGCTCGTGTCCCACCTTGTTCTCTCTCTAGGAATGACTCAACCTCCTGCTAATAACACAATACAAGCTACAAAACACATCTTGCTACTGTAGTCGGTGTGTCACAGTGTGTGGCGGCTTGTAACTCAGCAGGAGAGATTCTTGTAAATAAATTATGGATCTGAAGAGCTGCATTAATGATACTACTATCATTAATGCAATGGTATATCTGCTACTGCCACAGATATACCATGTGTGTGTGTGTATATATAGGGACGATGGAGATCGTTGGTTCCTCGGTTTTCTCCTCTCTCGTCCGCTCCTCTGGGCTGAAGTAGCTCGGACTGGTTCATGGTTTCAACCTTGACCGAACCGCTCGTGTTTTTGTTTGTCTTCTGGGCCAGTGGTTAGGTTTCACCTTGAGGTCTGAGGTTTAAGTCATGCGTGAGGTGGATTCCACTCTCTCCAAGGGAGAGAACAACATGGAGACTTGCATGGAGACTTACACAACACAAAAAATTATAAATATTTTTGATAAAACCAGATAGTTACTTTTCATGTATCTGAGTTAGTTCACAAACTCTCAAAATCCCCAAAGCTCTTGGTTTATCGCTTTCTCATTGTTGCGGGAAAATGTTTTATATTTATGTGTAAAAGCCAAGAGACTGGTCGGTTAAAATGTGGCTGAGCGACACGATCAATACCTCACGTCTCTGGTGGAGCAAATCATATTCTGGTGGAAAGACAATGCACACAAATAGATACTTTTTTCGTAAAAATAAGTTAGTTGAGTTGCATTATTTAAGCTAGGAAAACTATAAGTATACTGTCTGATTGTGACTGACTGTTTATCAATCCTGTGTCATCATCCACTATTTAAATTTCACATATTGTCCAGTAATATTGTATGTCAGGAATTTGTAAGTAATCATGTTTTCCCAAGATGCCCTGAAGTCTGAACTAATTGCCTAAATGTACTTTATGTTGACGGTGTGTTAAATATGTGGTTTAGTCTTGAGCTCTTTGATAAAAAAGTAAGAATGGATTTTATGCTGAATTTACAAAATACGAGATGCATAACAGTTGAAATCTTTACTTTAAAAACTTTAAAATCTATAGCTCTGTTATTATATTTATCAAGATTTATATGGAGTTTGGTTTGCCTAGTTTGCCTAGTTTAGACTAAACTAAGTTTTCTTGTTGGCCCAAAGGAGTTCTCCGGGCCTCGGCTGGAACGGGCGTGTGGGTCGAGTGACCCGTTTGTCATCCAGCGGCACCACCACAGAAGAAGACGGCATCTTTGTGAACTCTGCAAGCAGCAAACTGCTGGAGCGAGCCCACGACATCCTCATGTCAGTAACAGCACGCATCCACAGGCACCATGAAGCTTTACACAACTCCTTCAACGCGCTCCTCCTCGTTGTTTTTCTTTGAGCTTTCTCTCCGATTTTAAAATGTAACACTATCTTTAGCATCATATAATTATACTGTTAATCATTATGTACATCAGCAGTGTGGCCTCGTGCCCTAGAGACATTCCCTAAAGACCAGAGTTCAAACTCAGTGTCAGAAAACATCTGCGCTGCCTTGTCTCCTTCAGTGATCACTACATTCCTACCAGCTCCAAGGGTGCTGTTCTGCAGCCGACCCTGACCTCTGACCTCCCTCTGGGGAGCTGCTCCCCTACGGGGATGAATAAAGATCCACTTTATTGACAGGAATATGAGCCACTCGGGAAGAATTTCTGAAATTAATTCAGCGCTTTTGTTGACCTTTTTCACTTTGCCAGAAAAAATAAAAGCGACCTTTTCACCTCTTGAAAAAAGACTTGTTGCACAAGTGCTAAAAAATGGATTCAACTGCTGTTCTCACATTTCTGTTTTTTGTTTTTTATAAACCAGGAGGAACAAAAACTACAAATCTAAGCCAGTTCTACCGAAGGTACAGTCCAGGTTATCATTATTTATTAATCCTCATAGATTCCAATGTGTTGTGACATTATCAGCTGACTTTGGCTTCACACCTGCAGCATCTACTGAACGTCAAGTCCCTGAAGTACCTCAGCAACCTGACGCTTCACGACCGCATCACCAAGTCGCTGCTCCACCTCCACAAGAAGAAGAAACCACCCAGTATCAGCGCACAGTTCCAGGTCAGAAACACACACACACACACACACACACACACACACACACACACACACACACACACGGTAGCACACTGCAGAGCTCACTGATTTGCCATTCAGTGCGCTCAACGTGAAAACAGCCTGATTAGCCTGAGCTGCAGTGAGGAATCTCCCCCTCCAGCTGTGAATACGATAAAAACAAGGTGTGTCCTTTTACAACTATCCCTCCGTTTCTCTGCCTGTATCCCTGTTTTTGTCCGTAATGTGTGTGGAGTCTATTACTTCATCCACACGCACACCCAAAAGTCTTAAATGTATGACATTGGTTCTGGAAATTTAAAACCAAAAAAATAATAAAGGTCTAATAAAAATATAAGACTTTTGAGTTGGTGAGAAAGTGAATTTTTTTTTCCTTTTTTCAGACTCACTTCTCCTCCCGAATGTTCACTTAGGAGATGATACCCAAGAACCATGAATGATCTTATTCCTACCATTTAAACTGCTGAAAACAAAGACGAAAGTTAGTTTTTAGCATTTTACAGCAGGTGATTTTCTTTGAATAGACTTTCCCGAACATGAGACAAATTAGACCGACAACTACAGTGAGCATTCAGAATAATATAGTTAATCTTTAAATCACACATGTCTCTCATATGCAGCCAGTAACACAATCCAGCTTAGAAGAAAAAGCACTTTATTTCTGTCTGACTTCTTTGAACGTGAACTCTGTGCTCTGGCCGTTGAGGGCCGAGGCCCCTCTGACAGGCGGCCCTGGCCTCAGTGTGTAGATGACTTCACTTCCCACATCCTGTGCTGAGCTGATTGCTTTAATCTCCCATGGAGGAGGAGGAGAATTAATTCCTCCTGCCTGCCACTGAATCATCACACACACACATGCTGCTGACACACATGTGCATTTGTTTGAACACACACACACACAATGGTTGCACATGGAAATACTACACATCTTTTTTTATTATTTAACCACATGCTTGCGTGGGCATATTGCTTATATTTATGATTCCAGGCAGCAACATTAATCTCGCAGCAAGGGACTAGCAGGATGCTGGATGGACCAGCAGTTATTCACGTCTGACTTTGACTTCCGCCTGTCAAACCCTGTGCTTCTCTTTATGTCTTTTGTCAAATCTAACGTTCTATTTGTGTGCGTCTTTCTTTAGGCCTCCCTCAATAAGCTGATGGAGACTCTGGGTCAGTCTGAGCCCTATTTTGTCAAGTGCATCCGTTCCAATGCTGACAAGGTACAGTGCGCTCACTCCGGCCTGCTGCCACTTTGACTGTTTTGGTTTACTTTTCAAAGCATTTTTATTATTTCCTTTTTTGAAGGTTGAACATTTTCTAAAGCATGTTTATCATTTCCCCCTTTTCTGCTCTGTAACCTCTGACATCTGTCGTTTCTCCCTTTTTCTGTCATTTCCCACTCTCCCCTCCTCGGTTATTCTGTTTTTCCTTTTCCTCAGCTGCCTTTAAGGTTTAATGATAACCTGGTGCTGAGGCAGCTGCGCTACACAGGTATGCTGGAGACCGTGCGCATCCGACAGTCGGGCTACAACATCAAGTACAGCTTCAAGGTAACACACATGTACACCCTGCAGGCACTCAGATCTTTATATCTGAATACAGTCAATAAGAAAGAAATAAGCAATTGGAGATAAACAAATACAGTACACACGTGACTTTAGTTCACTATAATTAACCACTTAATAAGTCATCAGTAGTAGAATGAAAGTAGATTAACTCAAGTTCTTATGTACAAGTGTTTAGAGATACATTACTTGTATTTAACTTGTACTTCCATTCTTATGTCGTGCAAAACTTTTATTCCAGTAGAGTTTAAAAGGAAATATTACACTTTTTTGCACTCTATAAGCTATAATAATTAGATACATATGCGGATTATGATATTACACATAAAACAGAGAATCTGTTAATTAGAGGATAACTATCAACAGTATCTAAAGTAGTTCAAATGAGTTTGCAGCCTATTTTTTTCCCGAGCCCAGCCTGAGAATAAATGTGTCAGATACAGACTGAAGAGTGATGCCTATGCGGAAGTGTCTTAAACCTGCATTCTCCTTACTGACCAGCAGGGGGCAAGTACATTTAGAAGTACTGAACAGGACTTGTGAAACTGATCTTTGTGTCAAATTGATGTAGTTCCCCTTTAAATTCTGTTAGTTTCCTGAGAGATATAGCAGACTCACTTCTCCCACTCGTCTTTGTCTAGAAAATCCCAAGTATCACGTTCAACATGAAGCAAACCTTCGATATGCCAAACGTTAAAAGGAGTTGAGCAGCAGATTGCATTAGTGTGCTCCCTCTGTGCAGGCGTGTGCAGGCCAGAGAGCGGATGCGCTATCAATCTCACTGCTCGTGTCCCAGAAACTTAAACGACACTCTGGTTTCTACGAGTTTTGCTGCCAGCGATGAATTCATCTCCAGGAAACATGTCGCTGTTTTGAGCCACGAGTCATTGTGTCACGATGCAATTATGTGGGACGTGAGGTGGCTGCCATCTCAACCGCATTGGCTCTCGTTAGAATGATGTCAACCCTGTGAGAAATGCTGCATGACTAATAAAGCCGATCATGTTTTAATGCTGGTTGGAAGTGAGTCTTTGGACAGAGAACGTTTGGGAGTGGCTCCAGTTTCCTCTTCCATTAGTTTCCATTTTGTGGTCTTGAATGTTTATTTGTGCCAGTCACGTCATGTCAGGGTTTTAGGCAGAGATTAAGTCATCGTGCTGGTTTATTATTGTTATTGTCACTTACCCATATGACAAATTATTCTCCCATGAAACTCCCACAGTGGTATCCACTTCAGCTGTGTATCGATGATGAACGATACAATAAAGAACAAGCACTAGTAACACAACATCAGTGTAGTGAACAGATAACAGGTTGAAATCTGTAAAAAAATAAAGAAAATAAGATGCCGTTGTGGTAAAAGTGAATCCTAGTTTAAAAAGCAAGTTTTAAATTCTGTAATAGATAATCCAGCATGCAAATGTGAGGGGGAAGTTTGCTGCTTTACTGAAGTAGGATTTCGAATGCAATACTTTTACTCTTCTTTTTTTTGTTTGCACTGTTGTACTGGTACTTCCACCACGATTGGAAAATATTTCCCACGAACATTTGAAAACGATTATAAAATTGATTCAGCTATGTCTGTGGCCGGACCTTAAGAGTGTAAAATTCCTAAAAATTTAACTGTTTTGATGAGCTCACTCGCGATTATTTTAACAGCAGACATCTTCATTTATCAGAACCTCCCCCCCCCCCCCCCCCCCCCCCAAAAAAAAACATGTTTAGTGCTGCGGTCAGCACTAATGAGAAATATCTTGGGTATGGTATCACTCTGGAGGAGTCTGCTGTTTCCAGATTCTTCAGAACAGAGCCTCTCCATTGTGCTCGGGTCTCTGAAGCACTCCCCATGCTTGTAATTGTATAAACACAGCATCTGTTTCCCTAACCGCCCCCCAGCAGCACACAGTGTATTGAATTCAGACAATGGGCCTCAGTTTGAAGAGTGGGAGTTCAGCACATTTATGCCATGATGTTTGAACCCATATGGACTTTTACCTGAAACCGCATGTGCCTCGACAGTTTCTTTTTTGTTGTTGTTGTTTGTTTTTGCACAAGAGATGCTGCAGGAGTCTGCTTCAGTTTCTGCTGAGACTTTTATTTCACATTTAGCAGTGCATCCCCAACCAATTAACCCTTCACTGCCGGGGGAGGGGCCAAACTAGGGCAGAAATGGTGAAATATTGGTTTCTGTGCCATAAGATTAAGAATTTAGTCGAACTCCAGTGTTTAAACTAGGATGTGCAATGTGCATAGAATGCAATTTATTAGAAATGTGCCCAAGCTATAGTCTGGTTTAAACACTAGAATATAGCTTAAGCATTTTTCTAATACATTCCATAATAAAACTCCTTAAATATTTGTATATTGCAAATCCTAGTTTAAACACTACATTTAGTGTAGTGTTTGTAGTTTGTAGTGTTTACTGTAGTGTAGTGTTTGTAGTGTTTACTGTAGTGTAGTGTTTCTCTAGCTAAACATCTGAGCACAGAAACCAACTTTATACCATTTCTGCCTACTCTGTTTGTTCCATCTTGATGTGAGAAGGATTTATATCTTCAATTTTACATTTTTATCAGAAACTTTTAGTGGGCACTTAGGCTGTGAACAGAATACAATATTTGCTAATCTAATTTATTTAAATTGACTTATTTTAATATTTGAACATAACATCATACTATTTTAAGTGGACACTTATGCCACTGTATTAGAGTTTAAATGTTTTTAATTCATTTAAATGAAATCTAAAAGCAGCAGGTACAGAAATGCTTTTGGAATATGTGGCCACCCAGTAAATCGTTTTTTCTTGTGCACATAACAGACATAGAATGCTGAAGGATAGTACACATATTTCTCCTTAACGCCTTTCCTTGTTTTCTCGATAGGACTTTGTCCATCACTTCAATGTGCTGCTCCCGGAGGGCACCAGTGCCACCAGCGACGGCATCCAGCAGAGTCTGGACCAGCTAGACCTCGAACCAGATGGGTACCAAGTGGGAAAGACAATGGTATTCACCCGCCGCCCTTCTCCCTCCTTCCCTCTCTGCAATTCTTTCAAATCCACAGATAAATAAATACAGTTAAAGACATCAAGCGGCATCTGCTTTTAATACGCCTCATTATCCATGTCTTTTAAGCAGCCTCTAATGTACAAAAAAACATGTAAAAAATGTGTTGCTCGTTACAAATGAATGTTGCACAGCTGAGATTCATTCAGCTCTCAGAAATTACATTATGATTTTATTGTTGGTCCCAAAGTTTTCATCAATAGCAACTGTAACATGCATAGTGACAGCTCATTTTGTATAAACTGATGTCATATTAGATCATGTTTAATGAGACCCAGTGGTGCAGCCATAACGGACATATATATATATATATATATATATATATATATATATATATATATATATATATATATATATATATATATATATATATATATATATATATATATATATATATATATATATATGATGATATGTCAAAAAAGTGTTTTACTACTACTTAAGCAGAAACTTAGGAGAAATATCAGGGTTCAATAAGTTGAATAAAGTCACAATATATAATCCAGATGTAATTTGAAACGGTAAAGCTGCACAGTGTTTTAGTACTTTTCTTCTCTTATGTCACTGTTTGGTGACATTGGTAAAAAAAAAAAAAAAAAGATAAAAATGTTTCAGCTTATTACACTGTATGTTGTTATTAGTTTTATGTTATGCTATATTGCATATTGAGGCAGTTAGGAATCTGGAAAATGCCGGTCCAAGACCCGAAATTGGTTTACTTAAGATAATGTGGGGGTTTGAAATCACTCAAAAACTATAAATAGAGTCATAGACAAAGGGAAAGGTGAGTGTTGAGGATAAACTTGTATTACCTGAAAGCATCCTCCCTCGGGAATAAAAGGATGTAATAAACACGGTGCCCCATATTTGGTCTTGGTTGGTATGAATGAGTCATGTTGGAGGGGTCCTCGCCTTCAGGATGCTGTGTATATAATTAGAGGATCATACCTGACATACTTGTGACCATGTATCCGGCCAGTGATTTGAAAAAGTGTGTGTGTGTGCATCTCTTTTAACAACCTTGTTCTCCATTTTGTGTGTGTGTGTGTGTGTGTGTGTGTGTGTGTGTGTGTGTGTGTGTGTGTGTGTGTGTGTGTGTGTGTGTGTGTGTGTGTGTGTGTGTGTGTGTGTGTGTGTGTGTACTCACTCCATCATGGTCCCTCCCCTCAGGTGTTCTTCCGGGAGGCTGAGCGTCAGCGGCTGCAGGCCGTTCTCCACGCCGAAGTTCTCAGACGCATCGTCACGCTGCAGCGGCGGTTCAGAGCTCTGCGGGAGAGGAAGCAGTTTGTCAGAATGAGAGAAGCAGCGCTCTGCATCCAGGTACACTTCACTGCTTTTCCTTCTCCATGATTTAAATCACTCTTCTTTTTTTTATAGTTTTTTTTCCCTCTTTGTATTATTTCTGATTGACTTTCAGTTCAAATTAAAAGTAAATTAAAATAATACTTTTTCAAAATGCAGTTTTACAAATTCATGTTTCCATTATCATTTTTTTATTAAATTATAATATTTTATTTATTCAAGTTTTTGTTTTTCTGAGGTGAAAAGGTCTTCATGATGTAATGCATTACTATGAGTTTTAACTATAGTTCATTGCATCAATTATCATATTACTGGGATTTTTGCTTACATTTGCTATATTGTGATACTTGGTATTAATGTTGCGGTATTGATTTCATGCCCGCTGTCCAGTTCTAAATCAGTGCACCACTAAAATCGAAATGAAAGGACCAAAAGGTTTCTTTTTGATATCGCGGATGTTTTATTTTAGTTCCTAAACTGGAAACAATGTTTTATTTCATTTGAAATCTGGCTGAACATCAAACTCAAATACAGATCAACTTGTTGCTCACAGGTCCGGTTGGAATTTAATTAGTTATTATATCCAATAAAAGAAAATTTAGATTACCTATTAAGCAAAATGCTTATCTTTCGAATGACTTTACTCAGTGATCATGAACATATGTTTTGACTAAAATGGGGGAAATCAGTTTCATAAAAATAATACATCATTATCATCATCTCCTTTCAGAAATGGTGGCGTTTGTACCGGCCCATAGACGAGGAGGAGGATTATGCCCCCCGCGTTCAGGAGGGGGCAGCATTGTGTCTGCAGACACACTGGCGAGGCCACAGGGAGCGTCAGAGGTTCAGGCTGTGGAGGGATGCTGCTGTGGTGCTGCAGAGGGCGTGGAGGTTATGGCTCTACCGGCGCTGCACAGCCGCTCTGGTCATTCAGGCGGCCTGGCGCTGTCATCAAGCCAGGGACGCCTACTTGCGTCTGTACGCCGCTGTGGCACAACTACAGGCAATGAGCAGAGGCTTCCTGGCCAGGCAGAGGTAAGCCAGCCTGTAACACACACCACGAGCATCTTCATTTAGTTCATCACAAACAAACATTGTAGCATTTTCATGAAGCTTCAGCAAAAATAGCTTCCAAATGTAGGTGACTGCATGATTTTTGCTCCATCTGATGAAAAGCCAGATTAATCTTTGCACACTGCTCGTGCCTGCAGTGTATTTGGTCATTGTTCAGTGTGCTTATTGACCAGGCTTGGTTAGAGCATGCCGTTACACAAGCAACCCAAAGCTGCTCTAAAATCAGCTGAGCCCCTGAGAGAAGGACCTTTTTAACTTTGGTCAATAATAGAGTTTGTTCTGAATAGCTGTTTGAAATCTATCTTGATAATAGCAGTAGGAAGTAGTTTAACATCAGCTAAAGTTGTAACCATGCCTTCTTGATTGACAGCTTCAAACAACTCAGAGATCAGAGATTGAGGGAGGAGAAGGAGCAGCAGCAGGAGAAGCTGCTTCAACTACAGAACGGCCGAGTGAATCTCTCGCCGGAAGAAGAAGAGGAGCCGCCCGAGAGGATCATGGGATTGGACCTCAGCACGTGGGAGGATCGCTCCTACGAGCAGCGAGAACGGAGCCTCCAGATCCTCAACAGCCACGAGGGTGCCGTCAAAGAGGAAGGAGAAGGAAGAGAACATGCTCGGACAAGAGACGGCCCCTCCAAGGCGCAAGCTGAAGCCTCGGACTCCATCCAGACGTCCACCGTGGTGGTGCGAGAGAGGTCCAGAACTTTAGACGAGCCCAGCCAGAAAACCACTCGGGCCAAGAGAGAGAGCCGGCGGATGAGAGAGCTGGAGCAGGCCAAGTTCAGCCTGGAGCTCCTCAAGGTGCGGGCGACCGGCGGCGGTGCCTCGTCCCCGTCCGAGGAACGGCGCTGGTCTGTGGAGCTGGTGACCCCGGCGACGCCACCTCCTCGTTCGCCCCACGGCACGCCCGACAGCCAGAGCTCCAAAGGCAGCTTCGAGCTTCTCAGCTTGGAGGACGAAGCCCCGAAGGCTGTGGAAGAGGTGACGGACAGTGAGGACCTCTGCGCCTCTCGTCCTTCAGTAGCTCCAGCACCTGAGCCCAATGTGGAGGTTGTCTCATCGAGCCCGAAGCCCTTCGAGCCACACAGGACAGACGCAGTCGCCCACCAAGGGAGGCAGCGCCAGACCAAAATGGATCCGGCGGCCCCCTCTGCGCCCACACATCCGCCCAAAATCGAAAACTACCTCCCTACCTTTTACGTCCCTGCTAGTGAAGGCAGCTCAGCCGTCTCCCGTCGTCCCGCCGGACAGCCCAAACAAAACAAGGAGGCGCCCGTCTCCACCGCCACCACTGTCACCAAGCTGCTCAAAGAGAGGCGGGAGACTACGCGGCGACCAGTGGTGGTGGTCATCAGCATGCAGAAAGAATCACCACTAAGCCAAGAGCTGAGCGATATTGTCCGTCCCCCTGTCGAGATTCGAGACTCTGGGGCTACGAAACGAGACCCAGCTCTCGTCCCCGTTTCTACCTCCGGCCCTCAGGCCGACCAGGCGATCATCGAGAAGCTGGTGCGGCTGAACGAGGAGAAAGAGGTGAGGCAGCGTAACCAGCAGCAGCAGAACGAGAAGGAGATGATGGAGCAGATCAGACAGCAGAAAGAAGTGCTAGAGCGGCAGCGGCTTTTCTTCGCTCAGTACGAGAGAGACTTGTTTGAGAAGCAAAGAGGGGAAGCGCTGCATAGGATACAGCAGAGTCAACAGGGTGGACAAGATGCCGCCGCCGCCTCCAGGGAGCCCCGTAGACCCAGCTCCCTGCTGATCGAGAGAACAGCGAAGGATGCTCCTCATGCCAGAACACAGTCGGACTCCACTGTCCCATCGGTGCACTCTCCCCCGCCTGTGGACGTACGGGGCAGCGCCCCTCACCCGCAGCTGCCCCCGCCACCTGCTTCTGTCCCCAGAGAACGACGCAAGGAGAGCAGGCCTGGCGCTGAGGGCTGGGCGCCCAAGCTCACGCTGGAGTCCAAAGATGGAAGAACCAGAGCGAGAACGGCAACCAAGACGACGCCAAGCGATCAAGGAACCGCGGACAAGCCGAACATCTTCTTCTCTCCAAAGGACAAAGTCACATTTACAAAGTGAGTTGATGTAGTTTATATATCAATATTAATTTGTATTTCTTGCACTATGTAAGTTTTTTGTTGTTATGAAGTGTTCTTCTTTATTGGAACTGTTGTTTTTTTTAACAGGCAGGTTTTTAGCATCATTTTTTTTTTTTGGGGTGCATAACAAAACACAAGAAATAAGAAAACAAGAATCATAAATAGAATAGAAATGTAAAACAAATATGAACAATGTATCATAAAGGATGTGAATTATATCTAATTAACCTTTCGGGGAGGAACAATATGGGTGTGCTATGAGTCAAAATCCAAGAGGAAAAAAAGAACGTTTACCATAAACAAACAAATAAATGCTGAATAAATCTACACAAATAAGTTTACATTCAAGGGGTTAATAAAACTAATTTCCATTTCAAATAAAATAGATAACTTTGAATCGTGGTAATAATTATGTAAATAGTGCTAAGTGAAGAATTTGAACAGTTTTTACTAACCTCTTACTTAATACAGCAACGTCCAATGGGTTTGACACGGGGTCACTGAGATGAATGAGTTGAAAGTAACAGATAGACGACACCAGCTTTAATTGGGATTGGCACAGTTTTCCAAAAAGCTTAAATGATGCCATCATACTAATTTGAAAGATGCTCTAAATGCCCACATACATCACATCACATCTTCTCAGTGGATTTAAGTTTGCGTTAATTACATTATAATTGACACATAATGAATTCTCTATTTGGATCCATTACTTTCCATGAATTACATGTATTTACGTTTTTTTCCCCCTCTGTTTGTCCAGCAGGTTTGACCGTGAAGCCGCCGCTAGAGAAACGCCTGCAGCCATTCCCAGAGAAGTCCCAGCACCCGTCTCCAAGCCCACTAAAGGGGCAAAAACGCGGGATGTAAGCAAACTTTTTTTTCCTCCTTTTTTAGGTAGAAAGCATGTGTTTGCGGGAGTGCCTTTTTTGTGTTTGTGAATGAATTAATACATCTTCGCAGCCCCAAATCTCACACTTAAAACGCCACAGCTGACCTACGTGGAGAGCAAAATGCACTGAAGCTCGTTTGCAGGTTATCGAAGGCTCCTTTTTTAAAACATGCTGTTATCACTTCTGATGAAACTCCAGGTTGGAAGAGTGGGCCAAAAAAAGAAAGCCAGAATGGCACGAACCCGCTCCGACTTCCTCACCCGAGCCCCCGCCCTCTCAGTTGGGGGCGATTCAGACGAGGATGACTATGACGACGACGGCAGCCCCCGCCATTACAGTCTGCCTCTCTCCAAGCAGAGCTCCACGGAGGCGGTGGGCTTGAGCAAGTCCTGTTTCAGTGACTCAGACATGGTAACGGGCGCCATCCGAGCCATCCGTGGCCCTCTATACGTTCCTACGCCGTGGCTTCTCTTTGACATTTCTAACCCCCTCCTCAGAGAGTAGAGTGACACGACACCCCTGTCTCAAACTGAGCTTTAACACATTTACACTAACTTTTCCAAAAGGGGAGAAGGCATTTAAAATGTTTTCCCTTTCAACGCTAATCCTTTAACTTGCTTTTCTAACAAGATTGACCTCTCTTTCTCTTACAGCTGTAACACTGGCTTTTCCTCTTCCTGGTTAATTAACAATGTTTGCATGTCACTTTGTTATATTTCCTCTCTTAGCTCTAGTCACGAGTCAGACCTTGGGAATTCTTGAAAATGGTCATCATTCACTCTTGATGGACTTCCTCATCTAACACACTCTTTTTACTGCCTTTTTAACTGCTCTTTTCCTAGGGATTTGCGTCCTATATTTCATATATTATTTGTTGTGTTATTGCTTTGTAATATCAGGATTACAATAAACTGCATTTACACTTTCACTAATCCTCCAGCTCCTGGTTTGTGATGCTGCCCTCTGCTGGCTTGAACTTGTCCTCAGTTCTTAATATACTATGGGGCTGAATGTTTATTCATAATAGAGAGGCTTTCTGGCTTTTTTGCTATGTTTTTAACTTTTTCCCAACCTGGTGTTATTTCAGCCTGCGAGCTCCGAGGAGCAAAAGAAGTTACACAAAGCCATGTCGTCAGGAGATTTGGTCAAAGAAGACTCCATGCGCAAGAACTCTCAAGATGGAAGGTTTGTTTCTCAACTCTGCAGTGCTGCCACACTTCATGTCTTGGCCTTAATGTACATTGTTAAAGTTCCTGTGAGGAACGTTGTGAAACGGTCTTAATTTAATAATGACGACAACCAGCAAGAAGATTGGCTATTTCTATATAGTTATTCTCAATTCTTGGCATCAGTGCCATCGGATCAGACTCCAGCAAACTCCAACGTCCCGCTGCTGGAGGCCCAAGTCGTATTTAATGGGCCCGCTTAAGGGAAGGGAGGCACGGGGCTCTGGTCTTTGACACGACCGCTTTTGTCCACGGTGACCTTCCAAAATCGACATAAACGTTTTAAGTTCCTCGTAGTAACGTTAAGTACTCTTTTGTCACTTGTTGAAGCTATTTTCATTTGAATCAGTAATTAAATAATGTTTCAATTTTGTTTTTAAGTTTGACCAGGGGTCGGAGGATGCGTTTCTGGGGCAAGACAAAGCATGGGGAGAAGAAGACATCTAGAGAAAAGCTGATCTGCGGATCCGATTCCCTGGATGGAGACGATGGGGAGACCGGGCCATTGCTGGGAGACGGTGCGTTACCCAAAAGCAAATGAATAGGACTTTCACTTTTGGGTGCTTGAATGCACCTGAAGTTCGTTTGACTCACCCGCACAAATCCTTCATTCCCTTCCACACAGTAGGTCAGGAGAACATGTCGCCCCCCTGCAGCCCTGACCCGATGTCGGATCGAGGGTTCAGAGACTTGAAGGAGAACAAGGAGCCGTCTCCCAAGGTGAAGCGGCGGCGCAGCGTGAAGATCAGCAGCGCGGCTCTGGAGCCGGCTCAGTGGCAGAACGACGCGCTGCAGATCCTCACCTGCACCAACGACTACAGGAGCATGAACGACTTCCTCATGAAGAAGGTACGGACGAACATGCCCACTCTCATTCCCCCCGACCCATAGGGGTGAAAGCTGATTATATATTGCTGACGCGTGCACTTTAACATCTGAAAGTCCTCACAAGGAGAGTAACTCCAGATGAACACGATGCATGGGGTTTTCGTTATTTATGTCTCAACACTTCCACTAATCTTTTTAGAGCTAAAGGAAGTTCATATTCACAGTGAGATGGATGTGGTTTTTCCTATTTTAGATCAACGACTTGGACACTGAGGACAGTAAGAAGGACACCATGGTGGACGTCGTGTTTAAAAAGGCTTTGAAGGAATTCCGTCTGAACATCTTCAACTCTTACTCCACGGCGCTCGCGGTAAGTGCTGTCAACACTGTTTACATGACCGGTAACACCCATTTATTTAATGCAGTATAAACAAACTTATAAACTGTTTATAACACTGATCCTATAATATATAGGACCATATAGTTTACGACCCCTGTAAGAATGTGTTATAATGGGATCATAAATTATTCTAAGTGAACATTAGGTGCTTTAAGTAAAGTTCAACATTTTGTATTGCTCTTGCATATATTTAATTATATTTTCCTCACTTTACTTAAAGCAAACAATGACCACTGATAGTAACTTATAATCACATTATTATAGTGATTATATTGCATAATGAAAAGATTATGATGTATTACAAAATATGGGAATTATAATACACTTTAATCCTTGCAAAAAAAATTGTCAAGTATCATAATAATAAGGTATTAATGTGATACATGACCTTATTCTTAATCATAAAGTGCTTTATAATGCGTTTTGGTTGTTTTTGTGAAGCATTATGAGTATTTTTGTGCTGGAACATGGTTTCCAACGTAGATTAACACTGTGCTCTTCCTGTGACTTCGCCATCTTTCTGCCCAGATGGATGATGGGAAGAGTATCCGCTACAAAGACCTCTACGCTCTGTTTGAGGACATCTTGGAGAAGACCATGCGGCAGGAGCAGAGGGACTGGAGGGAGTCTCCTGTCACGGTGTGGGTCAACACCTTCAAGGTCTTCCTGGATGAGTTCATGACTGAGTACAAACCTTTCAACAGCACACCCACCAAGGTGAGGACACGCAACAGCCTCGTGGAAAATAACATTTTGGATGATGGCTGTTAAAAGATAGTTTGTGCTCCTTTTTAAATGATTTTTGTTCTGGTCAAGGAAATACACGTGTGTTCATTGTTGTGCATCCATGTATCGTTCTCAGTATCTTTACAAACTTTAAATGTACTCTGGTGTATAAAAAGCCTTCTGGATTGTTTTTTAATAGAGATGTTGTCATTGTTATATATGCTGTTTATATTTCCTAATAATCCATTTACATGCAGTAACAAAACTAAATAATTGTTCTGTTTTCTCTTTTGTTTCACGACAGCTGGTACCTAAACCTGAACGCAAAAAACGGAGGAAAAAGGACACGGACATTGTAAGTCTCTCTTCGTCATCATCAATAATAAGAACATGATGAACACTTTGCTCTCACAGCCAGTCTTTTACACCCCCATTGGCTGTTTGGAATAACAAGATATAAATACACCAGCCACCAGAATAGAAAAGGCTCCAAAACAAACACCAAAAAAAAGGAAAGCTCAGATGTAAATGTGAAAGGAAATATGCATGTGAACTCCAAATGAACCTGTGCTATGCTGCTCTCTGCAGGTGGAGGAACATAACGGCCACATCTTCAAGTCCACCCAGTACAGCATCCCCACGTACTGCGAGTACTGCTCATCGCTCATCTGGATGATGGACCGTGCCTGTGTGTGCAAATGTGAGTGTGCATGCAAAATATTATATAGGGGATTTTTTTTTTTGATAAGCAGTTTCGAAAGCCATGGATGGAACGATTAATTATTGATTCAATTGACAGAAAATTCGTCATCTACAAATTGAATGGAGTAATTGCCATTTATCAAGTAAAATTCCCAATATTTGCTGGTTCCAGCAAACTGCTGTTAGTTTTCGATTTTCCCACATTTTATTAACTAAACTACCATTAAGTTAATTGATTAAATGCGAATAATTGACAGCCTAAAATAATTATGAATTTGAACATTTTAAGTTGAAAATGCAAGTTTTATTTTTTTAGTTATGGCAACCAAAAGCTTATGACAACCAATTTGACAAGTCAGCATGAAGCCCTGTGTCCTTAAAATTATGTCAGTGAGTGCTGGAACCGGGCCAATCTCTACGCACGCACGCACACACGCACGCACACACACACACACACACACACACAGCCAACGTTGTCCTGATGTAACCAATACAAGAATATTGAATAAATGTTCTATCAGACAATGTGTTTAGAGAGAAACAACTTATCTTGCCAAATCTTTGTGACCACAATTGGACACACAAACACCCTCTCCTCCACGGGGACATTCACTGAATTTGGACACACACACCACGTCTGTGTTCTAGTTCTGCTCAGTCTGGCCTCACAGGGCAATCCCCACCCTTTCTCCTTCCTCAGCCTTAATCAGATTGTTTTCAACTGGACTCATGGGGTCTGGGGCGCCGTCTCTCCAGGGATTACAGCTTGTCCTTTATTCACACAGGATGCTTTCCTCATGCTAGCCAATAATATATATATATATATATATATATTTTTTTTTTTTTTTTTTAATTTATTTTCTCTTTTGTACCAACTTTTGCTGAATAATGCGGAGGCGCTGCCTTTCTGTGGATAGTGGAAATAACCTGTTGGATTTCTCTGGTTGTGTTCATCCAGTGTGCCGCTACGCCTGCCACAGAAAGTGCTGCCTGAAGACGACCACCAAATGCAGCAAGAAGGTGAGTCGGACATTTTGTGCGCCCTCCATCAATGTCCCAAGACACCAATTGTTTTTTCTGTGGGTTTATTTACAGCAAGTAGTGTTAGCACTGCAATCTTAACTTTTTTTTTTAAATACGTGAGCAATTCCTTATAAGCATTTTAAAATATTAGTCTTTGTTGCTGTGCCAGTGTGTGCACCTCTTTGTGTTTAACGGAGGATAATGTGTTTGTGTCTCGTGACAGTTTGATCCGGAGCTTTCCTCCAGACAGTTCGGAGTAGAGGTTTCTCGTCTGACTAATGATGAGAGGACGGTGCCCCTGGTTGTGGAGAAGCTCATTAACTACATTGAGATGCACGGGCTCTACACTGAAGGAATATACAGAAAACCCGGCTCCACCAACAAAATTAAGGAACTTAAGCTGGGACTCGACACAGGTGAATTATGACAGTCGCCCTCATTGAATATAAACCAAACCGACTGACAACAATCACTGTTTTTGGTCAAATGAGCACATGCATTTATTTCTATGGTCTCCACTCTCACAGATATTGACTGCGTGAGTCTGGACGACTACAACATCCACGTTATCGCTAGCGTGTTCAAGCAGTGGCTGAGAGACCTGCCGAACCCCCTGATGACATTTGAGCTGTATGAGGAGTTTATACGTGGCATGGGTAAGTAATCAGCATTAGGTCTCCGACTCCATTGGGTTTTCAAATGCATTGCATTGGAGATGCTGTCCCACAATCACCATTTATTATCGTGAACAGCCGCATTCGTTTGCCGTGACTAATTGGTGATTTGTCTTGTTGAAATGCCTCCGCAGCTTTGCAGGATAAAAAGGAAACGGTCAGAGGGGTGTATTCCGTTATTGACCAGCTCAGCAGAACTCACCTAAACACTCTTGAACGCCTCATATTTCATCTTGTCAGGTAAAAATCTGTTTTTACAGTCATTTTAGATTTCAGATTTGTTTCCTCCCTGATGGACTGTTCTAATATTGAAATAATGCTTTATAGGATCGCCTTGCAAGAGGACACAAACCGTATGTCAGCTAACGCCTTGGCTATAGTTTTTGCTCCCTGTATCCTGCGCTGTCCCGACACCATTGATCCGCTGCAGAGTGTCCAGGACATCGGCAAGACGACTGCGTAAGACATGAACATCTAATGAATTCTCTGTCTTTACCGAAGGCACTCGTTCTCAAGGTTTGGGATGGGAGTGGATCCTGAATTAATCTGTTTCATGTGGGAGCAATTGACAAAAGTGTATGCAAGGCGACCAAGATCCGTCAAAACCCAAATCAGCAGAATATATTATATACATATATATGTAGAAGAACGACCTTGTGTCATTCGTTTCTAAAAGCTCAACGAGATAGATGGATGGAATGCAATACTTAACTTAAATAAAAAATGATACTGTACAATAGGGCAGTTATGGATCATATAATACAAGATGTTAAAATGTGTTGTGTTAATCAGTTTACAATAGGAAGAAAAGAACAGTAAAGCAAACAAACAAAAGTAAGTAAATAAATAAGAATAAATACACATAATAATAAAAGCAAAAAATGCTCGTACAGGATTGTAAAACTATAGTTAAGTAGTTTGGATTAGCTACAGTTAATCAGACCGATAAGGGAAGGACCCCTGATATTATTTCAATAAAACTTTGGTTTACTTGGCTTGTTTTCGCTGCAAATTTCTCAATAATGGTTGAGGAAAAAATAAGGATAAGGATTTGTTTTCTGTTTCCAAAAATGAAGCTATCAAATTAATAACTTTGCTTTTCGATGAACTAAATATGAACTTGTCGTTTTGCTGCATTTCCAGTCCTTCTGAAGTGGTTTTGTTTCCCTCTGTAGGTGTGTAGAACTTATCATTTGTGAACAGATGAATAAGTACAAAGTGCGGCTAAAGGACATCAACAGCCTGGAATTTGCAGAGAATAAGGCCAAGTGCAGACTGACCCTCATTCGCCGGTCGATGGTAAGATCAAATGATGTGACAAGTATGCTGCTATCAGAAGAAGTAGCTGTTTGCAGTGACTCTTTGTTAAATCCTCTCGACTGATCCACCTTAAAAACATCCCTGATGTCCGCCTTTGAAAGCTGTTTTTTCCTCTCCAGATTCTCCTCGCTAACCTGTCCTGTCCTTTACCTTTACCCAGAAACCCGTACTAATAGCCATTAGATTTATGAGCATAGTGCTCACGATGGTATGTATACACGCATCACGGTGTACATCCCCGAATTATCATCCAGTGGTGATGTTGTTGTGGTGCCGACCTCTGCATCGTCTCGTCTCATCAAGTATTAACATCTGCCTTCTCCATCCCTGAAGCATGACTCATCACTTCACTCAGTCTCTGCTTCTGTTTATTTGTGACTGTCTCTTGTGGATGAAAGTCATGAGCTCGTGCAATCGCTTGTCATTGGATTTACATTATGCCACTTTGAATATGGACAATAAAAAGGGAAACGATTTTAACTTAAAATTTATATTTTTGCAGTTGACTGAGTAGCTCGAATCAGTGTCTCACTCTCAATAAATCTAAAATATTAAAATTGAAAAGGTAATTAAATTTGTATCATTACTTTCTCTGAATAAATTGTGAAAAGAATTAAGTTCTCATTAAGCGTTGGCGGAGTATCATTATACATTCCCCTCGCAAATATCATATCTATAATAATGATAGACCGATTCATTTGGTCGCCTGATGAATCGGGCCGATTAATGTAATTCTGAGACGATCGTCATCGGGCGACGCCTGTGCTCACAAGGCTGTGCAGGCAGCCGCCTGAGTGTTGCTGCTGTGGAACAAAGGCCACTGCTGACAAATGCTGCTGTTAAGTGCACAAATTTAGTTTTTCATTACCTGACAACATTTATTTGGTTGATAAATGCATTGCAAACAGAGTTTAGATCTATTTAAGCAAACCGAGACGATAACAGTGTTGAATAAATGTTAATTTAAGTTCCACAGTTTTGCTAGATTCATCAGATGCAAAAAAAAGATGATATCAGTGCTATAAATTGGCTATCGGCCATTGAAAAGCCTGTAGTAGTCCAGTAATCATTATCACACAACAGTGATATTCACTTCACCTCTAAGAACTGAGAAATGGTTGAGATGTGCACATCATAAGCCACTCAGCTAAAAAGCAGATGAGTTGCTAAAACTGACAACGGACCTTTATGAACCTGGCATTACTGATTCCTCTTCTCTTTGCTTCTCACTTTTGCTCGACACAGACTAATGCAGCTAAAAAGGTAAAGTTTGTGTCGTATGTACATTCTGTGTTCGACCAGTCTTTCAGTGCTGCTGTGCTGTTTTTAGACTCGGCTGGACGCTTCGTGTGGTTTGTTGACGGCATGTGCGAGTGAGTAGCTGCTTGTTAAAAGTGGTGAAATGTACTGTGTGTATGACGGCTGCTGTTTTTCTTATGGAGCATGAATGTAGTATCCACACAGTGAGAAGAAAACATCTGCCTCTGCCTTGTTTCTCAGGGTAAAGGCCATGTGCATCGACTGAGCTACCACGCGCCCTCGCCTCCGTGCAGTCCGCGGCTGTCATCTGTGGCCGAACCCATGATGGAAAAGAGCGGCAGTGAAGAAGGAGACGACTCATTTGCCGAAATTTCAGCGCATCAGCAGGCGGCCATGCTGCAAGAGGAGAGGGTGCTGACGGAACAGATTGAAAGCCTGCAGAAAGAGAAGTAAACGCTGTCACTGCACTCGCAATGTCCTGAAAACAACGGTTTCGTAATATGAAAATAACTCCAGATTATAAAAACTGTTTCCAATTTGCATGTGTTATTACTGTTAGATGTGTCTCAACATGTGTGTTCAGCTCATTTGTTCATCTCTATAATGTTTGCCTCTGCAGAGAGGAGTTGACTTTTGAGATATTGACTCTGGAGCCACGAGCATCGGACGATGAGACCCTCGAGTCGGAGGCTTCTATTGGTACAGCCGACAGCTCTGAAAACCTCAATGTGGACTCCGAGGAAACCATTTCTGACTTCTCTGGTGTGTACCCTGACCTTTCAGTTTGCTGTTTTTTTTGTTTTTTTTTATGTATAATCGGAGAGAAAAAGACAACTAACCTTGTCTTCGCCTTTCATTGCAGAGAGAGGTCCAGGGTTCACTTCCCCCTGGCCTCGGAGAGCTGACATGACAAGCCCCCGGCGCCGCGCTCTTCGCCGGCAGCCTGACTCCCTGGACTCTGTGGACTCTTCCTCCAGTGTTTCCTCCTACTCTTCGTCATCACACTTCCACCCATCGTCCTCTTCCTCCTCTGCCAGCACCCGGCATTTTCGTTTCCACTCCAAGTCTCCCACCGCGGGCTCAAGTCTGGCCCAGGCCCCGCCTCTGAATGCACCTCAAGCCTCCCGATTCGACAACACAGACAGTAGCCCCACAGGAGATCAGGAAGGAGCGTATGACGAAAGGCCCCTGTTTACAAGCAGAGGAACTTTCAACCCGGAAAAGGGCAAACAGAAACTTAAAGGGGCCAAGCCTTCAGCCCAGAGGCACTCCAGAGAAGGCCCTGGCCCTGGCAGGGACCCTCCAGACCTACCACAGCAGCTGGTATTGTATGGCAGTAATGAATTCATGGTATGAAGGACAGTGGGACACCAAAGCACTCCCTATCCAACTCCCTGGTCCCTGGTATACGTTCTCAATGGGAAGTGATGCGATGGCGACTGATCTCCACTCCTCAAAGCACTCTTGCTTAGCCTTTCTTGAAGTCTGCAAAAAAAATTATAAAGTGCCGTGTACAATGTTTCAGGGATCAGTGGAAAGCTTCCGCTTCTGTGGACTAAACTGCCACCCATGCTCTCACAGTGCCTCCGCAGCTCTTTACTCGGCGCCAAGAGGAGACCCGCTGAGCAGGAGGATGGAGAAAAGGGAGCGTTGGAACACGCGGGAGACCATCGAGCATCAGGGAACGCCACGGAGCTGCAAAGCTTAAGCGGTAGTCTTTCAGCACATGAGAAGACAGCCGGCAACATCAGGCATCACGGATGTTACAGTGAACGTAAAGCTCACAATTATTAGCTGCTTTATGAGTTTACAGTTCATAACAATCAGTGTAAGCGGTGGTTGATCTGTTACTACAAATTTATTTTTCCCCTTATTTAAATAATTTTAATGGCACAGAAAGTCTTTATAGCATATAATATACAGGTATAAATGCTGTACAAAGCCGGAACACCAGCCTCTGCTGAGTAGGGTAGTTGAAGTCAAATATTTATCTTTATTTTTTTTTTATTTTTTTTTTTTGAATATCTTGGACAGAGATGTACGTATTTGGGAGGTAGATGATTTATGTTTGTTTTTGTGTGTGCGCATGTGCTGAGTGCTTATGCAGCTTGACTGTATGTGTGTGTGCGAAAGAGAAAGAGAAAAACCACTTCACGTGTTGTAAGTTTGTGCTGCTTTTTCCCCCTAACAAGGGAAATAACGCCATCAAAGGGACCAAGTCAGCTGGTGTTTATTCCAGCCAAAGGGGATCCCAGCTCTGTGAAAATGTCAGATGTGTATACAATCCCTGCATTCACTGCTTAACAGCCATACTACAATTGTAATTGTACAGTACAGTTCATATGTACAGTATATTGGACAAATGCCATTCTATTCTTGAAACCTATTGTTACCCCACTCCCAAACTCATCCCCGCCTCCTGTCTCCTGTCTCCTGTAAAGTGTTTGCTCAATGGCAACCAAGAAAGAACATACAATCAGTTTGTCTTTTGTTTTTATTATTGATAATGTCTATGGTTTTGTCCTCTTTAAGTGTATTTTTTTTCCAATACTCAACAATGTCAAAGTACTGTAGATTACTTATTTCAAAAATGTTCACAGCAGACATTTTGACTTTTTAAAGTAGAAGCAAAGGTGTTACGAATAACATTAATGATGGCTCTGTTTTATTCTCAGTAGTCCATGACAGTGAGCCAGCATGAAAAATACCTGGACCCTGAAACTGAAGCCGTTCAATTTAGACATCAGCCATTGTTCATTTTTATTATTTACACATGCGCTTTTCCTACTGTGACGCATCGAAATGTCTTTTATGAAAATGACATCTTTGATATTGATACTGATCCATTATCGATGATGCCACAAAAACACATGATACATTCAGTACAATTAGCAAGGGTGCAGATGTGACAGAACGGGAAATCTGCCTTTTTCAATGATTTAAATGAGACCGTGTCACATTTTATAGACGAAACAACACAGTATTTCTCTTCCAGATGAAAAGCGGAGTTAATTTGCTTGATTCGGTTCTCGCAGGGGTTTCGCTGATATTTTCTGTGCAAATTTTTTGTACCTTTTTATGTTAAAGGTTCTTTCATCTCATTTTGAATCGGTGAATCTGCAGATAAATTCTATACTCAATATACTTTATCAAAAATAGTACAAATGTTACAATCCACTCAAATTAGGCACGATATGAGATGAAGAAAAATCCCCTTGTTTGTCATCTTTTGTTTTGGATGGGAGAGGGAGAAACAACTGACAGAGATCTGTACTCCACTACTGTGCCCTTTTCGAGTTGCTTTAGGAATCTGTTGCTTCCTTCAGGGAAATTAAATAATAAATAATAAATAAATAATCAGGCTACTTCTTCTTGGAAGAACAGGTTATGTACAGTTTGCTGTCCTTTTTCTACATTTGTTCATCCTATAGGTGCTGCTTCTGTCCCGTAAAGTAATTTACATTTACACATGCATTTGTATCATCACAAAAAGGACAATCTCTGCTTTGGGGTCCATATTCCTCTTCTGGTATAAACAGAAATTGGCTTTGCAATTATAAGCATATTGAACTGCTCCTGAGATACAGTATTAACACTCAGCTAACCTTTTACTGTCTGTAGCCTGAAGACAGCAGACTATTCTTAAATTAGTTTTCATTCAAATTTCGTAAAGTCAATTAGTTTCATCACCTTTTGGATATTGTAGAATCAAAGGATCCAGCCATAACAATACATAAAAGCAGTTTTGAGGCATCTGCAGCAGCTAAAAGGGGTTCAATCAGGAAATGTAATGTTACCACGATGTAATAATAGTTTTCCCAGCCAGAAAGGGGATCAGTAAAACATTTGTTTAAGTCTCAACCTTTTAATTTAAATGAAAGAGAATACAGCATTTAGTTTTTACTATACGTTGAAATACTTTTTTTGTGAAGACTTTTTACAAAACCAACCCAAATGTAGTCTGTGCTTGAGTGTGCCTTAAATAGCCTTAAACGTGATGCAGCCTTATGTGTTGTTATTGCCCTCGTGTATCGTGTTTTATGTCATGTTTGCTTTGTAATCATGTATCAGCAGGCATGTTGGTTAGTAAAACTCATCGGGTATTTTCAGTGCACTTTGTAAGCAAGAGGCACAAAGTACAGAGATTCACATCTGAAAGCAGTTATGTAATATATCAAAGTACATTTGCCCTTATACTGTACTTTTCTTCTCTTTTTTTTACAATTCTGAGATACTAATATCAGAAATATTTATTATTCTGAAATGAGATGTCAAATTGTTCCTTTTACTTTTGATACTTGAACTAGGCTATTATGTTTATGCAATTCATAGTTTACACTGTAGTATTGCTATTTTTACATTAGTAAAAGATCTGAGCACTTCTTCCACCACAGGCTACAAGTCAACCACATGACATAAGCAGCTACATGGCATGCAATTGACAAACAATACAACATAAATACATTTGATTCGCATAAATGAAATAGGCATGTCTATCATATTTACTTGCCATTATCCTGTGTAAAGTTACCTCCTATCGAGGTTTGTTTAATCGTTTACGTAGCTCATAAATCCGACAGCACCTAAAGGCAACTGAAAAGCCTAAATAAACAGATTCAAGTGTTAAAAGGAGCTCTTTTTTTGGACGTGTACCACGACAGACCGGGTCACATTTCTAGACAGACTGTGACGAGAACCACATGTTTTAAAATTGTTTCTTTAAATAAAATGTAAATAAATAAAGGTGCGTGGTACGTGTTAATTGATCAGTAATTCCTTCGCGGACAGCCTCCTGGTGACGCGGGCCACTTTCGATCGACGCATGCGCAGAGGCTCGGCGTGTCACAAGAAGCACCAGCACCAGCAGCAGCCGCCGCCGGGGAGACGGGAGCTGTCGTGTTGTTTCTGCCACACAAGATAAACTTTTCTCCACCATGTCAGGATTAGACAGCAACCCCTTCGTGGACCCGGTGGACACAAATCCCTTCCAGGTGAGGCTGTGGTTTTATTCCTCTGTGCGCGAAGTTTCGAAGACGAGGAGCCTGAAGACCGAAAGAGATCTGCTGTAACACAAACCTGTTTGGTTGGTTGCTGGGTTCGGCCTCTGCGTTTCCTGAGTAAGAAACGTCACTACTATAACGTATGAGACATTGCAGTGTTATTGCAGTCAAGTACAGAGCCTTCATTTAAAAACGTGTCTGTAAAACGGTGTGTACGCTGTACGTGGGCTTTTAGGTTCACTCACCTGCGCAGGTGAGCAGCGCCACGAACAGGTGCGTGCTGATATTTAGCCATCAAATGTGACCCAGTGACGACATTAATGAAGGATTTTGTAAACCTCCTCAAGAGAAAATATATGATTTAATGGCGGACGTTGTAGGTGTATCGCATCTTTTATACGGTGTTTTTGTTTTTATCAGAAGCTAATGATCACATCCGGGTGTTTTCAGATCTAATAGCTCAAGGGAGTAATGTAATAGGTGAGCTTGTGTCCTTGTGGATTATTTACTTAAAGAAAAAGCACCATTTTGCGTGTTCAAGCTAAGAAACTGTGTTTTACCTGAGACAGATGGTCGAGGGCCAAGAGTCTATTAGTATGTCTTAATTGGAAATGTCTTAATATTAAAAGTCTAATGTATGCACCACCTGCCAATACTAATTCCTCGTATGTGAAATATACCTGAAATATACAAATAAATGGTTCTGATTCCGAATAGCTGGTGCGTGAGACAAATAAGTGCTCGATCTGTGCTAGATAGGACTCTTTGGGACTCTGCTTACCCCACACATGGCACCAAATAAGAGAAGGGTTATGGCTTCGCACAAAAAAAATACATAACACCAAGTTCTACTTTTTTTTTTCAGGATGCGTCTATCACACAAGCCACCACCAGAGGCTCTGACACTAGTGGCGAGTTCAACCCATTCTCTGCAACTGAAATGGTTTGTTCCTCCCTTTTCAATACTACTTCTTGATGTGATGTATAGTTTTTCCCTCCATCTGTGTTTAAAAAATAAGCATTGCTTCACTCGTTTAACAGGAAACCCACACTGCCACGACCATCCCCATCTCTGCTGCCTCCTCTCAACCCGCCATCCTGCAGACCTCTGTGGAGCAGAGTCCACAAGTGAGTCACACACACACACACACACACACACACACGTTTGCAAGTAAAGGCCATTAAATGAGCTGGTGTGAAATCTCTTTTCAGCCATTTTATACTTCGGCTAAGATCAATTAACAAGAGTGCATCTGTCTTTGATGGTTGATCGTGGCTTTGAATGTCCAAAACGATAGATGAGTACAATGATAAAACGCTAATGTTTCCAGTGAATCATGGACCCTGACCAATAAGGATTATTTGAGGCTCTTATAACAATATTTGAAAGTGTATAAAAACATAACAATGCATAGGCTGATACAGGTTTCTTTTTCACATTTTATTTTAGGCTATGGTATTTCTACTTTAACTTAAGAAAAGGATCTAAGTAAGAGTCCTATATTCTAAATCTTACTCAAGTAAAAGTACAGAAGTGTTATCAGTAAAATGGACTTAAAATATCGAATGTAAAATTACTCACTATGCAGAATGTCTCCTTTTTAAAGTTTGTTATTATTATAAAATGTTTAGCACTTCTGAATACATGTAAGAGCAATACAATGTTGTAGTTCAGGTGAACCCAATTTTACTTGTACTTTGTTATTTTGCTGGCTATATTACAATGATTAGGATCATTGTAACAAAAGTATTATTTTACACAACTTTCCAATTCTCTCGTCACTATTTGCCAACACAATATATCTGTAATAAGCTTTTATTGGTGTATAGTATTGCCTGCTTTTAGGATCAACATGTCAACTGGGGCTCTAGTAGTGAGATGGTACCTCAGGGTAACATTTGGTCTCAGGAGCCTCACATGGATGAATTAGGTGTCCAGGGTTGTGCCTGTGTTTAAATCCACATCACAAGCAGGTCAAAATGCAGCAAGGCGTTGTGGAGACAGGGTTACGCTCGGCGTTAAGTGTGCAGTTCTTCCATCTCCCACCAGGCGAGCATAGCTACCGGCCAGGCGAACCTTCTCAAACAGCAGGAGGAGCTGGAGAAGAAAGCAGCCGAGCTGGAGCGGAAGGAGCAGGAGCTGCAGAACAGGAGCGCAGGCCTAGCGCTCAACACTGGTGGTAACTAGACGTTTGAGTTGTGTGTACAAAGGATACGGATCGACACCGCCCTCACAATGCTAACCCATCATTTTGTGTGTGTCAGCTAAAGAGAACAACTGGCCACCTCTTCCCTCGTACTCCCCTGTGAAGCCCTGCTTCTATCAGGACTTTGAGGGGGAAATCCCTGAGGACTACCGCAGGATCTGCAAGAGGATGTACTACCTCTGGATGTGTACGTACCCCTGCATGCAGTATTTACCTTCATACCTGCTGTTTGTAAATAAAAGGGTCATTGATCCATAACAGACTTGTTATCATACCAAACCGTCAGATGTCAACCACACTCTCTCGTTTAAAGAAACCCAGGTCTGTAGCACACCAGGGCTGGCAAATGTCAGCATCTTCACGTCATGATTTTACTCCTATTGTTCCTAGAATGTTGATATTTAATATCACAATTACATGAATCCTAAACATACTGTAGTGGCTTTTTGGTAGCTTTTTTAGTTATATAAGGTATGTCCATATAAGGTGTCCATTTTGAGGGTGAAGTATCCCTTTTTTAAGGGTTTACTGAAAACGTCACTCGCACCTATTAATTCCTCTAAAAGGGCACCAAAGACGGTTCACTAGAAAATATACACACGACTCAATTCGTTAGCAATTTGAAAGCAGAATTTGTCCTTCGGCTGATGTCTTGGATGATAGTTGGCTGTCCAGCTCACTGGTTTCCCTCGTGTCTTCCCAGTCCACAGTGCCACCCTCTTCCTCAACGTGCTGGCCTGCCTGGCTTACTTCACCGCAAGCTCTGACTACGGCATTGACTTCGGTCTGTCCATCGTCTGGTTCCTCCTCTTCACCCCCGTGTCCTTCATCTGCTGGTACAGGCCCGTCTACAAGGCCTTCAGGTGCACAGTACTCTTTAATTTGCATGACTCACCAGATGTAATGGTTTTGTTGTACAAGCAGTAGAAATAGGGACATATGGAGTGGAACTAGTTAGCACCCTCATCCTCCAAGTCAGCCAGAGGGGTTAGAGGAAGTATAATGGAGCCACTCTGTACTCAATTAAAAATATTAGAAAATGATACTATCACTATTTTTCTTGCTTATGGTTTTACAGTGCTTTTAATTAGATTTTTTTTGGGGGGGGGGGGCTGAACGTTTGGCTGAAAATAAGCATCTGAAACCACATTTACACCTTTTCTGGATTTTGGAGTAATATCGGCAAAATGTAGTTTACTTGTGATCTATTTATTAAAATGTTCTTATACAACATAACATCGAGCAGTAAGATATACAAAAGAATGAATAGAGGAGGCAAGTGTTGTAAAGCCCAAATTTCAGTAAAACGGGAACAAAAAAGACAAATGCAAAAAATGAGTTCTGTGTGGAGATTTATTACTAAAAATAAATATATTATAATATATGTCTTCATTCAACTGTTACTTCTTTATTTGATAGTCTGGCAGCAAACCAACCTAAATATCTTAAATACTTAACACCATTAATAACAATTCCTTATGTTTCTGCTTCTCCTCTCTAGGTCTGACAGCTCCTTCAGCTTCTTTTTCTTCTTCTTTGTCTTTTTCTTCCAAGTGGCGGTGTACATCATCCAGACGGTTGGGATCCCCAAGTGGGGGAACAGGTCAGTGGGAACTTTCTTTAACCCAATAATCATCTGCATGTTGGGTGATAGTGCCATACATGACCGTTTTTCATTGCTAACAAGGGGTTTCTGACTTCATGAGTGAGGAGTGTGCTTTGGGTAGATGCATAGTAAATGTGGGTATGCATGGGTCCATGTGTTTCTTCATTCACGTGTTTGTGTGTGTGTGTTTTCTTGCCCTGTATCTCCTCTCTTACATCTCTTTGACAGATTCCAGCTGCTCTAACTTGTCTGGGTCGCTGCTTTGTAAGTGTGTCGAACTTTTCTCTTTGGGTTTTATTTCTATATCATGCCATATATTCGGCTTTTCAGTTTTCCATCATTCACTGTTTCAAACCTCGTGCTTTCCCATTGGTCACTTGGGGAAGGTAAGGTGCACGCCTCATTTAGCTTTAATTCAGCCATTCAGTCATAATATTTTGTTTTAATGCCAGGATATTCTGTTGTATAAAATGTAAAATGACACCTGGCTATTTGTTGTCTCTGTTGTTAACAGTGGATGGATCGCAGCCATCAGCATGATTGGCACAAACTTGGCTGTGGCTGTGGTTATGATGGTGGTCGCCGGATTTTTCACTGTGAACGCGGTCCTGGCTGTGGTTCTACTGAAAATGGTACGCGAATTAAAAAACTTGACCCTTCACCAAACGGAGTACTGAACCATGTTACAGTTTGTACATTGCAGATAATCTGGTTAGTATTTGAATGTAAACCAGTCAAATGTAATATACCATGGCTAGGTTACATAACGCTTATTTTGTATGTATGTTTGCTGTCAATTTAAAGATGCCAGTGCCTATTTATAATTAATAGACAAATGGAAAGTCGAACATATAAATATGGGTATTCCCACTGTGGGTTTATATTGTTTGTTTTTCCTCCAACTCTGTGGCAATACAGATCAAAGAGAAACAAAATAAGGGAAAATAAAGATGGTGGTGACAAACACTGGCGATGAAAGGGCAACAGAGGGAATATGGAGATTTAGAAACTGGTGAAGGGTTATAAAGGTTCAGAAACACTCCAGGCAGGTCAGTCTACAAACAAGTTTCCCAAAACGTGCCACATAGCAGCACATGGAAGTACAACGAAAAACACAACTGTGCCATGTTATGAAGATTTTATTTTAACAGTGAGCATGTGCACAGTGTGGACTCTGAACACCACGTTGTCCTTCATTATCATCTGCATATATCTGCTTTTGCGACGCAAACCTGCCAAAAATCATAACTGCAACTAGGAAGCACTCGGAGAGCACGTACCTCCATCAGAATTGCACGATCCTACAACTTTTCTATTTTAATCCTAAAGATGTTTGTAGACATTTTTGATCTGCGTCTTGACCCAAATGGCATTGAAATACACGTACAGTAATGATAGACAATCATCACATTGTTTTCATTCAAATAAGTACAATAGTCAATGAGGAATTGGCAAAACAAATTAAATCTGCCCTAAATGACCGATCTTGCAATGTTACAGTATACAATTCTAGAAAAACAAAATCCTGAACTTACTTCCAAATTTCACTGACCTTTCTTTAGTTTTGAGATATCTCATTAACTAATAAACACATTTGAATTGATTGAAAAGATAGCTACTTGAATTGTAGAATCTCATTTTCGAGGCTACTGTATAGACACAAATACAAAATTCTAAAAGATTTTTATATATATATAAATAAATTTTAAAAAACAAACTAATTCAGACAAAAACAGGATTACATAACGAATCATACGCTGCAAATACACAGATACAGACGGCTTGGATAATAAATCAAATCGGAAAACAGTACACTGTCCTGACGCAGTGTGAGGAGGTAAACAGAGCGACTATTCTAATCGAAAGAAACCTCTCACCCTGTCTTATGTCCCCAGGTGCACTCTAAGTACAGAAGGACAGGTGCCAGCTTCAACAAGGCCCAGCAGGAGTTCTCCACCGGAGTCTTGACCAACCGAACAGTCCAGACTGCTGCAACCAGTGCAGCCGCCACCGCTGCCCAGGGAGCCTTTGGCAGGAATTAGTCATTAATCAGGCTAGTCTCTTCTCTGACCAACATAGCAATGTCCCAACATACTTAAGTGTGGTTAGGGGATCTGGGTTTAATCTATTTATGAAAAAAGGCCACACACACACACACACAAAAAAAAAAAAAAACACTTTTGAGAGAAATTGTTCTACAAGAACAGAGTGAAGTGTCTGTTTTTCCTCTTGCTGTTTAAACATACAGAAGACAAGCTAGAGGTCTTCTGCAAGCATGTCATGACTTGCAATATGTCTCTGTTGTAACTGAGCTCTTTACCACCCTCATCAGTATGCAGCACAACTCCTGCTATCAAAAATGTATTCTGGGGAAAGTGGGAAGGAGACAGATAACTGAAGTTGAACCGAAAGAGGCAGTATGACGAAAATGAATTGGCAACCCCTCATCACAATTTGACTAACTGGAATACATTCAACGTGGTCGACTAAAGATGTACGGCGCACCACTGAACAGGGCTGGAGTTTAGTGATTAAGTACATTTATTTAAATCCCTTCACTGTTAAATACGCTGGCGGGGAGCATTAGGATGTTTCTATCTAACATACTAGGACCTCATGAATAAGCACAGGGAGGAGTTGGGATTATCTAAAAAGCACACTTAACATGATAATGTTTCACCGTCATTGAATGATGGACCCACTTAATGTATGAATACATATTTGTGTCATTACAGAAGCATATGGAGCGTTACAGGTTATGTCATTCTGCCTTCACAAACAGGTGTAATACATACAGACTTTATATTCCACCATTTGAGCGTCTATAAAATGAGACGCATCTATCTTACTCAACTAACGAACACAGCTGCTGTTTGAATTTTTCGATCTAAATCTTGTGGTTTTTTTTCATGTGTACAGGAGGATGATAAATAATGAAGGGGAAGGGAGGAAGGTTTTTCTTTCTAATGTTTAAATCAGTTTACTGATTTTTTTTTTTAGATGAAGTTTGACAAACAGTTCCTCTTCGGGCAAATGAAGATGTGGTTTAACTGGGATTGCATATTTTAATTCATGTTGAGTTGTGAAGAATACCATTATGTTTTCTGTCATTAAAATGAAAGTCAGGGTGCAGATTTATTAATGTAACTTTAGTGACATATAGTAAACAATGTAGGTGTATTTGCAGTACTTAGAGTGTATTAACGAGCAGAAAGAACACATTTATCCAATATTTTCCATAGTAATTCTACTGCAGACAGAATGTCTCCTGTATTTTCTCGCTGCTTTCTACCTACTTGTTGTTGGGTATTTACATTTTTGCTTGTGAATACACTGTATATGTACACTATATACTGTACATATAAGTTGTCCAATTCTGATCTTTCGATACTGAATTACGTTGTTTGAGTGTAACCTCAGTGCCTGGAAGCAGATGTAACCCACCAATTCGTGTTTGTTTTGATGAGAGTTAAGAAGTTAGTTTTTCCGGTGAAGTTTCCCCTTAGACGATCAGAATGAGTTTTAAGGTGTGTTGTACATATTGGTTTAAAATATAAATTGGAGCGGTATTTGCTGTAAATCTTTTCTCAGTCTTAACATTGAATAAACTGTCATTTGTATGTTTCAGTAGGTGTGAGCTGCATTTTAAAAACTGAATCTACCCTCTGCCCTGATGTAAATAGCAGGCAATATGGGAAAGTGGGAAATTGTCTGAAATTCTTCTCAGCATTGTTTATGTAATTTGCATGAGAGAAGTCATGATTTGATACAATACTTAAAAAAAAGAAGGCTCATTTTGTTTTCGCTGTGGCGGAAAGTAATTGTTTTGCCCTTTTAATTATTTTTTTTTATATAGTCCCAATTTTACGCATATGGTGTTTTATGATCTAACTTTTTTTGTATTAACTAAAACAAAATATTCCCATTTTGTTGGTGGGGTAAAAAAATAAATAATCAGCATTCATAAATCCCACCAGCTACTCCATGACGTCGCCATGGCAACGGCTTCTAGTGTCGATCATCCCAAGATGGCGGACAAGGAGATAAACACGGCGGTGAGTGAGAAACCCCGAAGCTAGTTACCGTTTATTCTTTGAGTAAACACAAACACGCCTCTCGGTGAGGCGATAGCGTGACATTCCCTCAGTAAATGTGACGTTTTTTGGGGGCCAGTATAACCTTCGTAATAACGCTGGTCGTTTGAATGCTCGCTGCTTTTGGCTAACCGACTCTATAAGTCGCAGCTAAGTTGATTAAGCGGCTAACGACCCGTATTTTAATCTCACTCGTTCAAAGGGGAAAGCTACTACCTGAGAGCTAACTGTTAGCTAACTCTAGCTGCAGTGAGGGGACGTTACACGCTGCGGCGTGGACACTCGTCAGCCCACGCGTTGTGCTGTAAACTAAGGTTATATAACGCCACTATCCCTCCAGCTCTGCACTCACGTCACTGAGGCCGTCTTTACGTTTTAACCTAGCTTTAGTTCTGTTATAGCTACAACGTCCGGCGTTTTTTTTCGGGGGTGAGGGGGTGACGTGAAGAGAATATTAGCGAATAAACTAAACGTCGGTGGCGAAGTGAGTCAAATATGGAGATAAGTGATTGGCAACCAAATACTGGGACTGAGCATGCGCGTATTTACCTGCTCAAGAGGAAGCTGTATCGCCGCCGCCTCATGAAATGTGAACTAGCTAATGTTTATGATGTCATAGGTACAACATATGCAGCTTGTCACCATGTACTCAAGTACTTCTCTGAAATACAATTTAGGCAACCTCGTACTTGAATACTACTTATTGTCGAAGGTGCAAGAAGTAGTCAGATATTGTACTTTAGTAAAAGTAGAAATACCACAGTGAAGACATAGTTACAAGTAAACGTCCTGCATTCAAAATGCATCATCAGAATACAGGCGATGTGTCAGAGGGCTGATTGGCCATTGTAAAACCATGAAATTATTGTTATGAAGTTGGTGAGAAATGTCAACATTAACTCCAGCATTGTTATGTTTTCATCACAGTACAGGGTTCAGTATCTATTTTAGTACAATTTTGAATGCAGGACTTTTTTTTTTTTTTTTTTAGACTGGTATATCCTTAACTACTACTTTTACTTAATTAAAAGATCTGAGTACTTCTCCCACCATTGGCAATCACTGTTCTGTGACCAAGAATTGCAAACGCCCCCTGTTAAGTTGTAAATCTGTGACCCTCTACTCTTTAACAATGGGAACAAGCAGCCTAATTAAAGAAAATACCGTTTGTGGGAGATGGAGTGACTTTGTTTCAGGGGGCTTGCATTAGACACATAACAATAGTTTGTTCTTTCTTTTTTAAGTCACCAAAGTAACTTCGGGTGATAATTGAATAATTACAATATCCAGTATTTCTCAGTCATGGCGAGTAATTATGATAAGAAAACCATCTACACACTTCTAAGCAATCTTTTGGTCATAGTTCTTCCAACGAGCCTTTATCTGGTGAGCAAAAGGCATATTGTGCAGTAGGCCGCTGTAATTAAAATTCTACACACGTGTAGACTGTTGACAGACGGCTTTTGATGGGACTCTTCAAACTCAACTGACAAACTATAACATAACATAGATAAATCAGTGTTTCCCACAACATTTATTTAAAGTGTGTGGCGGTGGGAGTGGCTCTTGCACCAGTTGGAAACAACACCACATAAGTCAGTCCAATTTTAAGTTGTTGTGTGTGTTTGTTTTGCAAGGACCATATACAATTTAAAACAGTTGAGTTGACGCTAAACTCTTATATAATAATGCAACATACAAAAGCATAACAGTCATAGACTCATAACTTTGACATGTATTTCCACTTAGCCTTTCAACAGAAGATGGTACAAAGACACATTTTTTGGGGAGGGGGAAAATCTATTTTGGTGTGGCCACCATACCTGCTGCTCACGGTTAACACTGATAGATAGTGTGCCGCATATTTAGCTAAGTAATGTATGGATTGTTACTTATTCGTTTGTGTTTTGTGTGTATATTTCAGCTCCCAGTTGCCACTGAAGCCAAGAAACGTCGAGCACCTAAAGGTACAGCAAGACAGTTGACACGTGCAAGTCCTCTTATAAAATTATTTACAAACAATTCCTTTTACGGCACGCATTATATTGATTTTAAATTAGTCTGTAACTGGTAAAGAATGCCACTAGAGTGAGTTTGGAACTAATCGTCCTGCAGAGGTCACCCTCACCCTTCTAGCATTCATCCCTAGAAGGAAGAAGCTGTTTATACAGCATGCAGATGAGCCATGTTCTAGATATTTCTCTGTGTGGAAAACGTTTGTTGATTATATATTATATCTGGGTGTTTTGTCATCATAATTGTGGCTTAATGTCCCATTAGGCTGTTGTTCAAGATTAAGCTTTTTTAAATTTTGTTTGACAACATTTTGTATTTGTCATCAGCGCTGCTGAGACTGCACGTCCTTTGAGAGCAATTTGGTACAATGTATGTTATTGTATTTACAGGGATCTTTCACATGCCGTGCAGGCTTATTGTGGTGTGCTCAGTATAATTAGCGGAGACAAATCAGATCAAAACCCTGAGTGCATTCGTTTGAAGGAAGATGCCAGAAATCATAAAAATAAAGATTAGTTTTTAATTTGTTGATGTATTGAAAGTTTACAGTGTTGTTCAAGGGAAGAAAAATCTCTACATCTAAGTCCAAAACTAACATTTGAAATTCTCTTTTTAACTCTAACATGCAATTATTACAAAATAAATCAACCATTAAGAGCTCCATGTTTTGGAATAACCATTCAATAGAATGCAGTTTATAATGCAAGTAAGAACTTAAATATACAATGTAAAACCATGCCACACGTGTACATCAGAGGACAGAGGGTGCTGTATGCTGCACACATTGAAAAGCCCCTAAAAGCAAAATTGATATTTTGGGCCAAAAAGATCAAATTGACTTTACTTGACACATGGGCATCAACCAGAGAAAAAAAAACTGGAACATACAGTAAAACATCATGTGTTATATATGGTAGGTCTATATAAATGCATATAGTTAGTGATACATCAAGTATGAAGCGTGTTGAAGTGTGAAATAATTGTGTTTTCACAGTTTTTCGCTTGTCTGAAGTTTGCAATACAAAGCTATGATTGGATGATGACATTTGGTCCAAGGTCTCCCAAATATGAGCAAGAAGTGAAAATAATCACAAAAAACACAAATCTCAGTTAAATTGTCTCCATAACCTACTGATTTCATACAAATCCTATAATTACCATCCTGAAGGGTTATATTTTGCTCAATTAAATATGTCATGCACTAATAAATGATGTGCTTTTATGACATTTTATGCAAAGCAGTTACTTCATTCTCCGAGTGTCAGACTCATGAGGGGTTGTGCATATGTGAGCATGCCCATGTATCTTTTAAAACCAGCAACAAAACAAATGCCAGTGGCAGAAGGTCACCAGTTTCCATTTTCCAGTATCAAGTGTCCGTGCTGCAATCTGCTTTGATTTCTGTGAAAATCCTTGGAAGAAAAGTGTAGGCAGATGAATATGAGAATAAATTACTCGACAGGACCAAAGGGTTTTTTAAAGTTTTCGTGGTATAACTTCCCAAAAAAATGTATTCCTCGTATTTTTCATTACGTTCTCCCCATGTGTCTTTTGATCTCAGCATGCCTCTCCTCTGCTCTTATCCCCCTTTAACAGATGCTTGGAGCACATGGAAGCCAAATCTGTCTTAGCGTTAGCCAGATCAAATATAACAATGAGAAAATTCCTCCATGTTTGGGATGAAGTTTTCCAAAGAATTATATTTAGGAGACCTCCTGCTGCGCTCTTCTTCTCGGCTCCTTTCTGCCATTCTTCTATACAGTGGTTACAGGAATGCATGTCGCACATGTATCCCATCTCTCCTCCAACAAACACGCCCTGCTTTGTGGATGTGGACTCCGGAGCGCCACAGGAACCCATCTGAAACACAGAGACAAGAATATTATTGCTGTCTCAGCAGGAAGAAAGCGGATTAGGGGTGCTACAAATAGGGCCACTCCGAAATCTTGACGGGGCAAACGTGTGAAATCTATGCAGTTTCACACTCGGAGAGGATTTCTCTGAAGTTGTTGGAAGAGGCTCCAGTTTTAGCGGCAAATCAACAGCGCGCTGCTTGAAGCGCTGACGGATGAAAACAGAAGGGAGCTTTGGTGTAATTCACACTGTATTTTATTTTTACCCAGGCAATTCATTAACGATATCCCCCAGATGTCAGTGGCAGACTCAAAGCCCAGCACTTCTTTCCACATTGCATTGAATCCTATTTTTAGCCTCAGAGGAAGGTAGTAGGTGTAAGATAACAGGATTACTAGAATCAAACTTGCATGAATTGGAATTACGTTTGCCTCCTCGTGAAATGAAGTATTGTACTCCGCCAGGAAGGAGGCTTGGAGCATTGTGGTTGTGTTCTTGGGGTTACCTAACCCTTTGTAAAGCTGGCTTTGTGCAGTACTGCTCATTCCTCCGGCTTTCAGCCCGTCTCTATACCTTTCTCTGTTCTGTCACAAGCACCTGGCTCACCAGATACATTGTTGCCCTGGCAACCAGGAAATATCGCAACTTGCCAAGACAAAAAGCAGTAACACGAAAAAAAATAAAAACTTGCTTACAAGGTGACATTTACAGCGTGGCTGGTGAATAGATTACAGTTCGGCCCGGGGGCTTTTTGGTTGAAGTGTTAACATCTATGTTGCTGTCAGATCAAAGGCCTGCTGGCGACTGCAGAGAGGGACAGGGCTTTCATGAGTATTTGTTCAACTGCCAAATTAGAGAAAAGACTAAATTAAAAATGAATAGTCCAAATAGACATTAACTTTTGATAGTCTGAGCTGTCCGTTTGTGAATACAAACCGGCGAACGAGCTCCGAGCTGCAGTGTGCTCGGTGAATTGACTTGAACTCAGCCTGTGGATTTAGGTTGACGTGTTACATCTGCGCTAACTGTCGGATCAGAGACTTACTAATGACTGCAGAAGGAGGGAGCTTTCAGGATTAATCATTCAGCTATCAACTAAATAAGACATTATCTGAACAGTAAAGGGGGTAATGAGCTTAAAAGTTTCCTTATTCTATTCTCGCTTCCAGCTCCAGAGCTTCCCATTGTGGAGAGGAGAAACTGGCTGATCCACCAGCACTACATCCGTAAGGACTATGACACCTGCAAGGTAAAGCACCATCATTCCTCCATTCTCCCCGTGGTTAGGTCTGTCGTTGACCCTTGCATGTGTTCAGCGTTGATCTGATTGACCTTTAAAGAAATAATGAAGATAATTAATGCCTGGCATGTCCAGGGTTCTGTCTAACACTCTACTTCATTTCGGGCTAATTCACTGCATTGACCTGTGTATTCCCACATGAAACGGGCAGGTACTTAATAAAAGCTCTGAATAGATGCCTGTACAGTACTTGTGAGATAAATTACCATAGTCCTCCTTCTCCCTTTCTCTTCATAAGAGATGCACTCTTCACTGTCAAGGCCCTGTTTTAATTGTGCCAGCGCAAGTGTCATTTTTGCCCAAGCACCTTCTTTGACTGCGTGGGCGTCTCGAAGCACACCTGCTATTTTGGTTCGTGCAGCAGTGCAAAGTGCAAAAGAGCTGGATGAGGTGCACTTGGGTCAGAGGAGTGTGTGGTGATTAATAAATACGGCCGAGCCAGTCACAGTGATGCGCAGTCGAAGCAAAAGAAGAAGTGGCCTCTTCAGGAAATCATATTGTTGCAACATCCATTATAGTTGCAGAAATTGTCCCCTGTTCTGTGACCATGCAGGCGATCATCAAAGAACAGCTGCAGGAGACTAGTGGAATGTGTGAATATGCCATATATGTTCAAGGTGAGGCCTTTCAATAGTATCTTTTCCCTGTGCCACACACATAACATGTATGATGTTAAAAAAAGATCGGCATCAAATGAAGGCTCGGTGGTTGTCGGCTCCCAAGCTCCTCAATACATCATTTATTTCCCCAAAATCTGTGGACCCCATGCTGTGCCTTTGATTCTTTTTAATGTGCTATTTTTTTTTTTTACTTCCTCATGTAGATGAAGATCCTCTCTTTTTGTGTTTTTAATTTCTTTCCACAGCACTAATTATGCGTCTTGAGGGCAAGATCCAGCCGTCCCTGGAGCTGTTTCAGAGCTGTGCCATCCTGAATCCCAGCAGCGCTGACAATCTCAAGCAGGTGGCCAGATCACTGTGAGTCTACTGCCCTCAAGGCTGGGCTGCATCAGCCCGTCTCCATTATCTAACAAGACAGACATAGGAAAGAAAAATCACTGATAACAGCCCAACTGCAGGCCAGTTATGGCGCAAACTTTTTTTAATAGGAAAAAGTTCAGCCATAGTGAGTATTTTCAACTGTTTTAGGATTGTAAGGAATGTGATTCAGCATGCAGTGAATAAGATTGATTAATTTCTCATATGGATGGTTGTTGTTTATTCTTTCCGTAGATTTCTCCTGGGAAAGCACAAAGCAGCTATTGAGTTCTATCACGAAGCTGCGAGGCTCAATGAGAAAGACTGGGTAAAAGAAAACACTCTAGCACTGAGTTTCTGCTTTGTCTTAAAGTTTGTGTGTTAAGTGGGTCTGGCATCTTTCACTCTAAATACGCAGCATGACGTCCTCGCAACAAAATCTCCATAAATTTAAAATGACTGAACGTCTTTTCTTGCAACAATTAAAAGACGACAAAAAAGCGTCATAGTTCCACCCACTGACCCCTATGAAGCTGTTTTTTTTTCTAATTCTACTGTCAGTAATATTGTAGAGTTTGTATTCTACAGAGGTGTTGTCTCAAATAGGTTTTATATTTGGAAATTAAAGCCCTGTTTAATCTGACATTTTCTCACCCCAGGAGATCAGTCATAATCTGGGGTTGTGCTATTTCTTCATCAAAGACTTCAAACATGTGAGTATGACGGTTTTGCAGACACCAGACAGAACGCACTGTGCTCTTTCCTGGCTGATTTGATCATTTTGATCTTCTGTCTCTCCTCAGTCTGAGGAGCATCTAAACATAGCCCTCCGGATTAATAAACACAACAAGACGTTTATGATGCTCGGGAAGGTTCATCTGCTGGCTGGAGAAACTGACAAGGCCATCGAAGTGTATAGGACGGCCGTGGAGTAAGTGGACAATGTCAAAAAGCACTGAGAAGACATCTAAGGAAAGAAATATTTAAAAATAACCACTTATTCTAGATATATGTAATTATGGACTGTCAATATGGGTCTCTCTCTCTCTGTGCATATATATATATATATATATATATATATATATATATATATATATATATATATATATATATATATATATATATATATATATATATATATATATATATATATAAGTAGTAGTAGAAGTAAGTTCAGGAATTGTTTACCAGAACAACCTTTCATCCAACCCTTATGATAAGAGAAACTTGTATTAATTGCTGTTCATATTTACACAGGCTTTAGCATGCCAGTTATCTTCATGATGACATTGTATCAAAGCGGTAAAAGAGATAAGAGCCATAAAACATGCTGTCTATGGGTTCCCTCTAGATTGATCTCCTTCAATCTAACACAAAGTTCCAGTTTTTGCCTCATTGTAAATCAGTGCCCCTTTCACTTCAGTATTCATTTCCATTTCTATTCACATGTTGAATATTCAAACATTAGGCCGTGCCGTAAAAAAGGAAATAACATCGGTGTCTATAATAGTAGAGCTCATTATGGCTACCTCCTGTTGGGGTTAAATTAATTAATCAAGTGCCTCAATACTGATGTTGCTTTGATGAGACGTACCACTGTGAACCTTATTTTAATGCAGATCTGCCTCCATTTCTTTCTTAGAGCCACATCATCCCCCCACAGGTCATAATTAATACTCCACAATTATGCTGAATCAGACCCTGATTGAATCAGCAGATTCCCTGAATATCAACTATGTTATCTTAAGAATAAGTGCAGGCATTAAATGTAATTACAGGCGAAGATAAAGTGACATTCTTCATTCTACTTGTCTCTTCCTCAATTCAGATTCTCTCCAGAGAATACTGAACTCTTGGCTACTCTTGGGCTGCTGTTTTTACAGGTAGGTAGTTGTTTTTTTGTGTTATTTTTTATTTTTTTTTAATAACCTTTTCCAGTGAAATGATGTGTACACAAGAGATGCGAGCTACAAGATAAGAGTGACATTTACTCACGGTGTCTGAAACATTTAAAAATGAGTTGGTGTATAATCTGTGTTCTTGTTTTTGACAGCTTGGGAAATACCAAAAAGCATTTGAGCACCTTGGAAATGCCCTCACTTTTGACCCCAACAATTATAAGGTATGTGGGTGGTTTAACACACATTGTGTTTTGGTATAAACATAGCTGACGTAGCTAACGTTACCTGAGGACAGCACATTAAACTTCTTTTAAAGCAGTTCAGTTCAAACAAAAGGTCATTCTCTGTTAGGTGGCACAGCCAGTCTTTCATCATAAGCACTGTCATCCTCCTCTAATATCTCTCTAATCATTGTTTTTATTCCCAGGCCATCCTGGCTGCAGGCAGCATGATGCAGACCCATGGCGACTTTGATGTGGCCATGAACAAGTACAGAGTGGCAGCCTGCGCCGTGCCAGAGAGCCCGCCCCTCTGGAACAACATTGGCATGTGCTTCTTTGGAAAAAAGAAATATGTGGCCGTGAGTAATGCTGTCCATTCACTTGTCTTTGTCGGTTAAGTATCCAAGGAAGGCAGTACTCCAAACAAAAGTTCACCGCAAGTTCATTCATCGTTCAGTTTCCCATTTTGCCGTTTCCCTTTTGCAATAGTTATGTCGCGAACACTGCTCAGGCATTTTTACACTGCATTGAAAATTGTCTCTATAATACTGATGTATTATAAACGCACCATTGCTCTATGGTTTCTTCAGTTCTTGGGATTGCATATTATTACGGCACTTTCCTAACGTTCGGTCTTTTGGCTTCCCCCGCAGGCCATCAGCTGCCTGAAGCGAGCCCACTACATGTCTCCCTTTGACTGGAAGGTGTTGTACAACCTGGGTCTGGTTCACCTGACCATGCAGCAGTACGCCTCTGCATTCCACTTCCTCAGCGCAGCCATCAACCTGAACCCACGAATGGGGGAACTCTACATGTTACTGGCAGGTACTGTGCTGAGTCGGAGAGAATAATTCCTGAGTAAATCGAGGGTTCTTGGCCAAAAAAACTGTGGAAATGGTCTTGGGGTATTAAGCACCTTACTGTTGTACATTCATTTTAATATTCACAAAAGTTACATACTATTCCTTTTGTAAAGTGCACACTACATACAAAAAATTTAACATGCTGAAATGCGCCTTTTATGAACAGTTGTCTCCTCCTTTATTTGACAAGTTTAAACTTGAACTGAAATACTGTCTCGTGCTCATTCTTAACAGTGGCTCTGACCAACTTAGAGGATGTAGAGAATGCCACCAGAGCGTATGAACAAGCTGTGACAATTGACGAGTGAGTCTATCTTGCTATCTTAAATGTACTGTGTGTTTTGAATCGGAGTCTGTAATTTAATCATTTAATATAATTATGGCTTGGTGATCAATTACCTGCAGATCCAACCCTCTGGTCAACCTGAACTTTGCCATCTTCCTCTATAATCATGGTGACAAGAAGGCAACTCTGGATCAGTATCAGGAGATGGAGAGGAAAGTCAACACACTTCGAGACAACAACAGCAACTTTGAGTTTGATACGGAGGTACCTAAAGGGACAGTTTGGATGTTTTTAAGTGTGTTTGTGTGACGTACTTATCCATAGTAGGTGTATAGAAGGCCGTCGGCACGCCCACAGTTTGTAGAAATGGACAGAAGTAGCAGTATAGAAGCTAAGCAATGTACTGCTGTGGATGGGGACAGCAGCAAAACATTTCTAAGCTACCTAAAAGAAAAAACTTCAGTTTAAGTGTACGCTATTGAACATTTAACAGTTTCACCACTTTAGCATCAGACAGGGAACTAAAGCCGTTGTCTAGTCAGAAGACTCCTTTTGACAAAAACAGAAGTTTTGCCTCGCAGAACACAGGAGTCCGCGGCCTAGATCAGTTAGCTTGGTTATGGTATTGTGTGAGTTTGGTGTTCATCCCCTTGAGGTCCTGTTGACGTCTCAAAGTCAGTTGTTGAAGTCTTTCCTTCCAGTATTTCTAAGTCTACTTTTCCCTCACAGCTAATGGACATGGCTCAGAAGATGGGAGCTGCTCTGCAGGTGACAGAGGGTCTGGTGTGGACCAAGCCAGGCAAGGACTCCAAATCCAAACCAAACTCTGCAGCAGCCACCAAAGCTCCCGGTGCTCCCCTCGGTACTAACCAAGCTCTGGGCCAAGCCATGTCTTCTGCCGCGAGCTACAACAAGAACCTGCAGCTGTCAACAGGTACAAATGACCAATATGGGTTGTAGAAAGTGTCAGTTAATACTCTGTCACCTCGGCATAGCTTCTGGTTTGACGTGTGGGTGTCGTGACAGAGCCACTCTGTGGACTGTCAGAGCTGAGGTGAGGCTTGAAATGAGGTCCGGCTCTGAGTCTGGAGGTGATGAGCCCACGCACCGCTGAGTGTCTCTCTTAAGTTTGTTCTGAGCACAAACTCAAAATGAGGTGAGCGCACCAAAAATATTTTTCTGCAGAAAAGTCCAGTGTTCCGCCCTTAGTGCCGATGGTGACAAATTTCACAGCCTCCACCTCTCTTTGGAAACTTGAAAAATATCTCTTCCCTGTGTGTTTTATTCACAGCCTCTTGCCTGCCGCACTACTGGAGCAGATTGAATTCATGAGCTAAGGCAAAATGGAATATGTTAAGAAAGAAATAAAAGAAGTTAACCTCTAGCCAGTATATATTCTAAAAGAAAGCAGTGAGGGAAAAAAATTGGAAAAAATTACACGCAGTTAAGATAATAAATTCAAGGCTACTCTGAAATGATCGTCACGGCTCACAGCTCTCAGACGTCAGTGGACTGGAGGGAAGCCTGTTGGCTGTGCTTTCTACTCCTTTTTGTTCTGCTGTTAACAAATAACAAGCAGAACAATGCAACCATGTTCGCTGTCAGACCTTTTACTTAATTACACAGCTGTGGCAATCTATCTGCTCTCTAACACTCAACCTCCGGTGCTTTACGGCCAGTCTATTGTGAATATACAGTTAGTTAATGTTGAGCAGTATACCATCAATTATGATGATGAAGATGAACAATTTACCCCTTAAAACTTGGTTTACGGTTCGTAAAGAAATCTGTCAGAGTGCAGTGTGGGTTGAAGTTATTTGTAACACTATTCATTCCCAGCGAGTCCGTTAAACATTTAATTCCCCAGATTATTAGAATTGTTTTATTACGGTAAGTTCCTTTACACTTGTTTTAACAAACAAATAAACATTTAAAAAAGCCTTCATGAGTTTTGTAAATGTAATATTGTATTACTCCGTTGTTAAAATGGCATATGCTTGACTTACTTGTGACTGGCAAAACAATGACTTGGTCCCACCTCGGTCTCGAGGTAAATTCTGTTTCACAGGCATGCAGAAGCCCCCTGCTTCTCACCCATGTGTGTTACAGCAGGGGGTATTGTGTAACTGTTTAGTCATGAGACAAACTTTGTTGTTAAAGTTATAAATATGCTGTGAAAGCATCAGACTGGTACTCCTTAATGACTCACCACCTTCTAAATGTGCGGAAATTGCACCGTTTTAAGAACCCAATCTAAGTTGCCCGTATGTGGAATGTCACAACTGGAAAATCTAGTTAAGTGTATTTTTTCGAAGAGTACGGTCACAATTAACCTGCACTCAGCCTCACATCATGATGTGGTGTCATGGTTTCCGTGCTGGTAATGATTGAATACTTCACAGAACTGCCGTGACGCTACAGTTTGTAGTCTGCTCATGTGATGTTGTAAGAAACGAGGTATTTGCCAATGCGAGAACAATGACCATTTACAAACCCGGTGCTCCGGTGTTTTTCTGTTTGCCTCCATTGGTGCACATCCACTCTATTAAAGTTGAACCAAGGTGAGCTCTGACCTGCGAGTTCACCGTAGCCATCATGAGAATCAGGTTCTGTTCGGCTCGATATGATAAAGACATGTGACTGTGGAAGGCGTGGGGACAGCAAGTCAATCACATTTAAAGGTCCAGTGTGTAGGATTTACCAGCCGAAACTTCTCCTGTGTGCCAAGGGTGAAGAAGAACTACGGTGGCCGACGAATAATGTTACAGATTTGATAAACTGCTTTATATGTGTCGATCAATGAGAACTTCAAGACTTTTTTCTGAGCAATATTGGCATCAACTCTCATGCTTTTGTTATTTTCAGGAGCTTCCAAAGGCCCCTCCATGCCCCTGGAGCCAGAACTGGATGTGGAGAAAGACCTCAGCCCACCCACTGATCCTCCAGGCTCCCCAGAACCTGCAGAGTCAGAAAACCCCAAACCCAGAACCTCCAAGAGAAAATCTAAAGTGGAGGAATGAGTTAGCTTGGTAGCCACTATCTGACTGGACATCTTTGTCATGTGGTCACCAATATGTTATGGAGGGAAATTACGGTAAATCGACGTACCTGCTTCACAGACCATTCATGTCCTGCACAATAATGTATTTAACACCAATAAGGTCAATAGTGATGTGCACTTTGGTTATACAGGAATATCGAATGTCCGAACACCAACTAAAAATTCAGAGATAATCAAGTGTTTCTCATAAATCCATGTCGACGTGGCCGGTTTGTCAAAACCAATTCCAATTGGATGTTGCAGTTTAAGGACATCTCTATCCGACATAATGCTAATGGGTTAGGGGTTTGTGCAGTTACAAGTGTTACTATTTGGATGAGCTTATCAATAAGGTCAAGTGATGAATCTTCCTTAAATTGACAGTTCCAGAGAGGATCCTGAAATATATGAAATGCTGCGACAATCACTGCTAAAATCATAAAGACAAAGGGATGTGTATGAATAGTTGCAGGATATTGCTTGTTTGTATGGTGGGGCTCTTTTTGAGGGTTGAGTGTAAATAGTGATACATGCTTTTATATGTGGATAAATGTTATGTTTATAGAGTCATGTATTTAATATTAAATAAGATACTTTAAATTAAAATAGCTCTGTCACTTGTTTTAATGTGTTTTTTTTTTTTTTGCTGTGTTTTCAAATGTTAAGGTCATTCAGTTAAGAAGAAACAACCAACAGTTTTTAAAGAGCTCTCAAAGTCAAGTTAACATGCAATACAAGGAGAATAATTTATAAATTAACATACTTTTGTATTCCCAGATGTGTGAAGTACTCATCAAGCTTAACATTTGGTCCTTGATGAACATCCTCTAATGGTTGCTGAGGGGGAAAGAACTTCTGAACAAGGAATAAGCTAGTTTGGTTTGGAGATGGCACCTCATAAATTATCTGTACTGAAGGTCACACACAAACTGACATTATTTATGTGGATGAATTACAGTGTGGATGGGGCAGTTTATACATATTAACCAAAACTATTCATGAAGAATGTCCCCTGAAAAAGTTTATATACACAGGGAAATTATTCTGTGCGTTTAATGTTTGGGGGCATTTAAATATCAAACCGCTGGTGTTTTGGTTTAGTCGTTTAGAGACTAATGGACTGCTGAAAGACGAAGGAAAGTGTCCTTGTGCACATTTCAAAAAGCAAAGATTTATACCCAACAACAATTAGAGCATCCAAAACCTCACTGCTGACTTTAAGATTAGTTTAAAATCCCGAGATAATATAAATTACTGATGTTTGACCGAGATTGTTATTTAATTAGATGGCAGATGTTGAAAGACTTTTGAGTTTCTCTACTAAACTAGACTGCAGTTTGGTGACGATCAGGCTCAAGAATCTTCTCTTCATAGCTCCTCTGGCTTAAGAGGCATTTTTGCAGACCCTTAAATACGATGCGTGATTAGAATAAATGTAGTCCTGTTTATTTATCCGTCACATTCCTCTCAGGGCTCTAGCATTGAGAACAGAGCTTTGGTTGGGTTAGTTTAGACTGTCTGAGTCGTAGCTTCACTGAGGTTTGCAGAAAGAGCAGCCGAACTGAGCATTTCCATTTAGTTTCCCTTCCCAGTGGTGAGTGAATATGTATGTGTTATCGGGCTCAGGATTGAGTGAATGCTGCTGTGGCCGAAGTGTCAGGTCAACAAGCTGCTTGTCACTCTCTCCCTTGTAACACCTGTTGTGCTTGTTTGTCAGCTTCCTGCAGCCGAGGCTGGAGACCGGGTGATGGTACGGTATGGAAGGCAATGCTCTGCTTTTAAACAGCGGTGCAGGTTTAGATTTTTAATATTCGAGTCAAGCGAGTAAACCTGGAAACTCTGGGCCGCACATCGCGAGTAGTTTAATTATTTTTCAACAGTAAAAGAACCACTCTGTTGAGCCTACACAATATTTGACCCTTATTATGTATTTATTCATAAAAGTGACATTTTCCTTCAATAATCCATCCTGCACAGATGTTGATTTTTGCATCAATAATATGTCAGTATACGTGTTGTTACCACCTGGCTCACGGCTAGCAACAAAAAGGGAGTCCACACCTTGATCTCCAACACAAAACCCTATTTATTGTCAGGTCCAAACAATTCATGCAATCAAAACAGGACAAGGCTGGTGCAGCAGGTCCTGCTGAGTGAGAGAGGACGACACTCCCATTGGTGCCGCCCTTCATGCCCTCTCGGAGGCGGGCTGTCCCAACTCCTCCCACCAGGAAGCGATCTTAAGTCCCAGGTGCAGAGTGGGAGGGTCGTCACAGTGTTGGAAATAAAATGTTCCCAAAGATTGTTTTTTTTGTATAAACTCGCTTAACCTTTACCTCTGCAATTCTTCTTGATGACCTTAGATCTTACTTGCCGATTAGTGACACCACTTGTATATTTCAAATGACATTTCTTCCTTCAGCATTGAGTCCCTCAAAATGCTATGATACTACACATGTTCCTGGGTTTGGCTAACTTTGTCAAATTGCTCATAGGAAATATGAACAGTCATCCCTCCTGCTGTACAAGCATATATTAAATATAACGGTGTGTGTGTGTGTGTGTGTGTGTGTGTGTGTGTGTGTGTGTGTGGGCGTGCGCGTCTGTTTCAATGTGCCTGTTTTTGCAATGCTTCAAAAAATACATTTCCCAAGTGGGAGAGTGAAGACTAAAGTGAACAATTTTAAAATAGCTTTATTGACACCATTTATCTCCTCAAACTGAACCCCACAATTTCAGACTCAACGATTTCCCGTCCACCGAGGCGGAATCATTCATGGAGTCAAGTTATTAAGCTCAGTGGAATATAAACGTTAAAAAAACACACACACATCATTAAATGAAAATGATGTGAAAATGATTTGGATGTTCAGAGAAGACATTTGCAGAATTTCAATATTTTTCAAGTTTAGATTCCACTAAGCCTAAATTGAATCCGTACACCTATAAAACATACAGAATTATATATAAAGCGGGAAAAAAGCATTGTGCTAATTATTTAATCCCTCATAATACTGCCATTGTTCTCTGTCTCTATCTTCCTGGAGTGTGATACTGATACAATCTTTCATTAAAATCCAAACACGACACTATTATTTGGTCCTAAAGATGCATCATGTGGTCATTGATCGTCCTTCCTCATCGTAGCCTCTTTATGATGGACAATAGAATCTACATGTGTTGCTATTATTGCCAAAAGCAGTAGTTTTTTCATTAGGTCCTAGTTAAACTTTGCATGCCTGAAATGCCCGTGGTCGTAACTTTTACACGCCAGCTGATGGCTGTAATTTACTGCTCCTGCTGCAGTTATTTTTCAGTGCAGCTGTAGAAGATTGCTTTTCCATTTCTCGTCCTTCTACAATTCAAATCGCCCGTGGAGGCGTCTCAGTAGGCGACCTCGTGGAGGTTTCATTTCAAGTTCTCTGACTCCAGGGAATGCAAGGCTGATTCAGATTCTGTATACAGTTGTAACTTCTATTAATCGGCCTAAATACATCCAATGTCTTCTCCTGTTGTGTACTGTCAAGAACAATAGACTGTTACAAAAGAAATCCCTCTCAACAATCATCACTTCTCACACGCTAGAAGTGGGTGGAGTTGTCGGCCTTCTGCCTGTATTTTCGTATTTTCTTTCTATTTTGCAGATTTTCGGGACGTTTCTGGAAGTGGACTGGATACTGGGTGTGTAGCCACCAACGCATCCAAGAGGAAGCTACTAAAATGCAAAGATAGCGAGGAAAAAGGTCAAGCGGACAAAGTTTGTTCCAAAATGAGAGAGAGAGTCTGGGGTTGGCTTTCACTTTAGTTTCTGCAGGTGGTTATGCTGGGCTCTTCTTCTGGCAACAGCTGTGAGGGGGCGTGTGCTTCTGGTGGAGGAGGGGCCTACTTTGAATGTTGTGTTGTGTGTTGTGTTGTGTATGCCTTTAAACTCCCATCTCGAGTTTATCTTTATAACGTTGATAAGGTTTCAGCAGGAGGTGTTTTTGTTGTTTTTGGTGTTTTTGTCAGAGCCGACGGAAGCCTTACTTGTGAAAAAGAAGGAGACCTTTTTATCTCCTCTCTCCCCCTTAATCTTTCTTATTTGAATTACCGTGACATTGATATTTGAGGATTCTGGCTGTGTGGATCTTAGATCAGCCTTGCTGTTAACCTTCAACCCCTCTTCCTACTTTGCAGTTCTAGCGTATAACCGAATAGCTTTCAACTTGTAGGTCACATAAAACAGGCTATAATTCTCTCTGCACCTCCTCATCCACAGCCTGCCCCTCGTCTGGCTCTTTTAAATAGTTCCCCAGATAATCACGAGGTCTCAGGTATCAAGCTCAGGACCGGCCACCTGGCAAGGCTGAAAGTATTCAACCCGTATTTCCTTTTGCTCTTCAGTTACCTCGGTTACAGTACATGTCATTTGTGTCCAGTTTGGTCTGAACTTTAACCCACAAGCTGTGTCCCATTTTCATTCTACATATTGTGTATTGTTGTTTTGTTTGGTTGTTATACAAGAAATACACATCACGACAGTTTAATGCTACCAGATGAGACAATTAACTGTTTTTCCAAAAAGTAAAAGCATTATTATGTTTGTGTGTTTTCTGAGGTGTTATTGGATTATTTTTTGTTGTTGTGAGCAGCTCTTACAATTTCTTTTGTGCACTGTTTTTGGAGGAAATAGATCTGTCAACAGTAAACTGTTTTTTTGTTATGACTACTGTCTCTTTAGCTCGCTAGCAGCATGGCGTAATGGTCGGTAAGTCCACCACTTTGATCCAGATCAAGGTTTTTAAATTTTCAGTGAGTTTGTGATGGAACCTGGAACCTGGAACCTAGAATCTAGAACCTAGAATCTAGAACCTAGAAGCTGGAAGCTGGAAGCTGGTTGAAAGCTTTTAATTTCTCCCCATTTTTATAAAACCACGTAACTCTTCCTGGCTGCCTAGACTGACTGCAGTTGGCTCCTTCCCCTGCTGCCTCTCGCCCACTCTCCTGACATATAAACCACAACCCTGTGGAATATTCTTTTTAATCACATAGCATCTAAATTTAACAGATTACAAATTCTGAAAAAAAAGATTAATGCTGCTTGTTATCACAAGGAGGCCCTGCCAAATTTGCAGTAACCTGATGTTGATCCATCCTGATTATTTGACCATCCGCAGATCATCAGCGTCAGATGATGGATGAGGCGGGGAAGAAAAAGAGGAGTTCTCAGTGCAAGGTGACGGCAGTGTGACGGTCACATGATTCCTGCTACTCCATCAACGTAAGCATCTCTGATATCTTTTTAGGTCACTCTTTAAGTGAGTCTATCCGCATGTTAGCCTGAACGCAAAATGATTGATCAATATCTCAATAGGAGTTTTCTCATTTTACATCCTGAATTCAGCTGATGTTATGCGCAGAAATGACTGGAACCCTCACACTCTGATGAATTTTTAATGGTATCTTAAGATCATTTTTCACTCTGTGCATGAGTGAGATTTATGAAATTATCTGAATGAAGCAGAGTCTTCCCGTTTGGAAAACACGTTGTGCACCTGTCTAATAGAAACCGTTGTAATAAATCAAGCATTCCTCCCATATCAATTTACACATTTCCATGCGGCACCATTGCCGTATTAATGTAACGTCGAAATTGAGGGTTCAGTCACGAGCCCATCAATCCTATTTCAAAGATTGCACTTGTTTTGAAGAGTAAAACTAGCGTCATTAAAATTTGAGGGCACTTATATAGCAACATATTTATGCAGCCTGCATGCAGCTCACCACGGGGGTTCAGATGTGCTCCTCCAGCCTGAAGAAACCTCAGCACAGCGAGCAAGTAATGTGCTGTGTCGGATAGGAACCTGGTTTAGAATTGATGCATGTCAAGTTGATGTTTTACAGAGTCTTTATTTCCTGCACACGTGGTCAAATAAAATCTCTGCGAATGGATCCCTGAAATTTAAACATGTTAGCTTTTACAGGTCGAGGAGCATTAAGGGTCTGACCAACTGACCAATCAAGAAAGAGGGAAGACTCTATGGTGCTTGAATACGGGGAGAACGGTACACATTTTGAAACGATCACAAACTGTGGAAGAACAGTGGATGTGAATGTCAGATTGTCGCGTTCAGAAGGTTTCACAAATTGTCGGCTGCAGCCCTCCCACTGATCCAATACTGGAAAGGTGTGAAGGCAGTTGCGAAGCTACAGGACCATCAGACTAGTAACCCACTTTAGTGCGGTGATATTTCATATTTTTCTTATTGCAAACAGTTCCCATGAAAAGACCAAAACCATCAATGAATTGACCATTTAAACAAATGCTGTCTGTGCATTCAATGCCGGATATATCTCATCTGTGTCATAGAACTCTAACGTTGTCCACAAACTATTAAAATCACATAAGTCCATGAAATGGGGATACATGATCTTTCATTACCATGAACATGGGCACTGTAGTTTATCTTGAGTCAAATCCAACTGTCATATTTAAATGGACGCCAATGCACCAAATGTGTATTATTTCACTGAAAGTTCCGAACAAATGCACTATTTATTCCTGTTTGAGTAACATGTGCTCATAAACTACAGTGCCCAGCTGTTTTAGGACATTATTTAGCATTGGAAATAGTTCTAATGTATGTTCACATTTTATGATTTACAACTTCAGTGGGAAGGAAGGGAGCTTGGACTAACGCATTGTTTGGTTTTGATCTATTTGTCGGATTTAGTTAAAGTACTACACTTATAAAACCAGTATTATCCTTAAAGCTACCATCTGCAGGGCTCCTGGGATGAAAGAAAAACATATATGACAAACATATCAACATTGGTGGAGCCTGAAAAGGGTAAATCTTAGTCCTGAGTAAATCCTATTTGAGCTTTTCATAAGCATGTAAGACAGTTTGGCATTTTCTACTACACATATAAAATTGATTTGCTGGTTTTTATGTGGAAAAATCTACAAATCAGAGGATACGAGAAACATTCAGACATCCCTCCGCAGAAAATGTTGACAGTAACCAGAGATGAGCTGGATCTCATTAGATATTTTCTCTCCAGGAATTTTCAGCAGGAATCTAACCTCTATCGACACGGTGCCCTGACCAGAGGCGCAAAGTAAAGTTTTTCTTATTAGAGATTAATAAGGCATGACTTTAAACACAAGGCCCGCGCGCTGTCATTACTTATGATGGATCGAATGGCACTAAAGGAGGAAGGACCGCTTCATGTCCGTATTTATTTATGACAAAGCGGTTGCTTTCAGTCGGGTATGAGTCTTATCAATCCTACCTCAAGATAAAACATGACAGGTGATGACAGAAAACTAACAACTTGTTTTCTTGTTGTTGTTTTTAAGGCTGTACTAATCAATATGTCTATATGAACAGTGTGTAATACTTCTGTGTAATGTGAAAGGGGTTGCTTGTAGTGATGATCATGCTGAGAAATGTATGGAGTATTTTAATGTCTTTCAGCTTGTCGTTTTGGTTTTATTACCCCAAACTTTACTGCTCTCATTCACCTCTTTTCTGCTGTAACGGACACAGTTAGTTCCTACCTGGTGAACCAAGTGGAGCCTTTAGCAGGAATCGGTAGAGGCCAAAGCAGAGCTAAAAGAGTAAATATGTCTGCTGCACATTACCCTGGAACTTTGTGAGACCAGAATACATCAAATGTATGTGACTATTTTCAGCTTATTGTGGATTTCTGTTCCCAAGTGGCATCAGAACTGAATGCAGCTTTAAGTGTTGTTTATGTAGCATTAGTGGACTAGAGAACTGTGTACACAGACTTCACTGAGCAGCATGTTTCTAAGCGAGCAGCCTCGTGAAAAGAGCCAGTCTCTTTGCTCCCCTGCCTACGGACCATGTCAAGGTCCACAAGCTAAAGGCTCTTTTATTAATTCATGGCCGCTCGCTCGTTGTAACCTTCAGTCCTCTTTCAGTAACTAGTGTTTGTGCCTGAGTGGAGACTTCAAAGCAACAGGGGACATAAATCTGTTTTATCAAGGATTGTAATCAAAATGCCTGTTAGCACTGCAAATCCAGACTTTATTAGTTACACCCCACTTCAGCTCTGCAAATGCGTGATCAATAGATGATTAAACCCGCTGAATCAAGCATGTTTTTTTAGTTATTTTTGTACTTTCTGATTGGTTTCCATATTGCATATTGAGGTGGTTGTTATTCCTTCCAATAAAGACTCCTCTGGATGTTTGCATCAAATCTGATCAGGGACTACACACAGCTGCAGCAAGAAAAAAAAAGTCCCAGTAGAGAGTTTCTTCTTCTTCTTCTTCTTCTTCTTCTTCTTCTTCTTCTTCTTCTTCTTCTTCTTCTTCTTCTTCTTGTTCTTCTTCTTCTTCTTCTTCTTCTTCTTCTTCTTCTTGTGTCAGCGGTGCTGGAGGAGACCTGACAGGCTGTAAAGAACCAGGAGGATTCGAAGCCAACAAGTGAAATAAGACCTCAGTGCTGAGACTTTAGAAACAATGCATTGTTTACAGCCATGCTGTGTGGCAGGTGTGGCAGATGATTCCTATTTCTGTGCGATACTGTGTGGTGTTGTACTTCAACCTGTGTTTGCAGAGCCTGGAGATCTGACCTGATTTTACTGTTAACAGCTTCAAAGGGAAAGGATCAGACCAAATAGTAAATAGGTCTGATCTGCATGTATTACAGACGGCCTGAGAAGCCTCAACACACACACACACACACACACACACACACACACACACACACACACACACACACACACACACACACACACACACACACACACACACACATACACACACTTTTATTCCTAGTTTGACATTTTGGGATATTTCACTTGCTTTCTCAGTGAGAGTTAGATGAGAAGATGATACCACTCTCATATCTATACTAACTCTGTATTGGATTTTCTTACAGACATCTTTTTCCCAATGTAAGTTTTTTTGGGGAAAAGTCTTTTTGGGGCCCAATGGCATCACATGACGGAAGCGAAAATTGTAGTTCCACGATTTGGTCACAAAAAATATTTGCTCGGGTCGACATTACTCCACTGGATCTTTAGAGCAAATAGTCTCGCTCTGAATATTGTATAGATGACCTTTCATTGAAGGTTGATCGTGCAATTGTTATATAAAGTGGATGCTTTTACTTTTTTAATCTTCACTTTAAAATGACTCTCAGAATAATTCCACTTGACATTGTCTCACTACTTTCCCTCCAATGATTGTTGCCCTTTTTATAATTCACTTGGTTTGACACAAACCAGTGTTTGGGATTTAGAGCAGCAATAGATGGATTAGAACAGAGAGAGAGAGAAGCCTCAAATCCAGTGTGTCTTTGAGGTGCTGTTTCATGTAATTAGTCTGCCGAGCTTTCGCTACACTCCTGCCATATTTCACGATGACACTAATAATGCCTAATTATATGATGTTGTAAAATCCTAGTTGGTGTTTAAACATGTCATTTAGGTAGAGTAATGGTGCATATAATGTGTTTTTACTTTTAATCACTGGGTTGTTTCGTGAGGAGTTGAAGGAGTGAGGCTTTGCATTTCAATAAAGCCACTTGATTAGGGCGTATGGTTGTTGCTGCTGTTGTTTTTTTCAGCAGATACTGTTTACTCCGAGCTCTGCCTCCCAAAATCCCCCCCTCCGCCCCCCTACTGGAGACAACTCAAAGACCCCCTGCTGGCAGCTCAGTGGAGCAGCTTTATCTGGGTTCTCCGCTCTTCCCCGTCTCTCCACAAGCCTTGTCTCATTGTGTCACCCCAAAGTGTCAACCACAGGCTGCAAGTCACAGCCACAAACTGCATCTCGGGGATGAGAGAGCCATTCATTAGAGCATCACCACCACCAGCCCTCTCAACAAAGGTTCACTGTTTCGTCTCTCATCGTCTCCATATGCATGTAAATGAATACAAATAAAGCGGAAGGGAAGTGAATGTTCTGTTTAGGTTTAGGGGATTTATGTGCGGAGCAACCAAGATCATTTTCAAAGTTGTCTCTTCAAAGAGAGATACTCTGAGAAATGGTGTGTGCATGCACAACATGCTCCCCATAGCTGTGTAAAATATGTACAATGTGTATTATAGTACAATATGTACAGTTAGAAATGCATGAAGCTCGAGCCAGGGAATCGCATCAACTTGTGTTTTCAATGTCACCTTAGCTTTAAATGTTTAGATAATGAAAGGTTTAGATCTTTGTTTCCAACATGAATGCAGAATCCAAGTCCCTTTTGGTTATTTTAGAGAGTGCATGGAAGTTTGTCTTTGATGCAGAGTTTCGGGATAACTAAGATTACAATGCCGTAGCAAAGGCTGCTGATTCCAGGGGACCTGATCACAGGCGTAGTTGGGGGTAGCCATTAAAAAACGACTTCATTTGAACCCTCGTGAACTATTAATTAGGCTTTAGGCTCGACTTTGCTGATGTCAAACCTAAAGACAGAAGGTGTTTTGAACTAGCTAATCCTCAGTCAGCCCAAAACACAACAACTTCTTCAAGGGTTTTACACAGTTATTACAAATGCATGAATGTTGCCTTTTCTTACATTTCATGCAAATAGCACATTGAAACATGGGCATCCTTTTATGATTAGCAACCATAGAATACATTTTAAAAGTTATCTTGTGTTTTGGAGAAAACTCCGAGCTTTGCATATCTTTAGATCTCTTTTTAATAAACCGGCACTGCATCGAGTCAAAGTAAGATTTCACAGTATTTCTGATACTTCTGGAGCAAGCAAGTTTTGCCTCAGTCGATTTTTCTTTTTGCTTGAGCACTGAGCCAAAAACAAACCAACAGGACTTTTCAAAAACAGTAAGGAAGCATTTTTTTTGATTAAGGGGACAATAGTGGGGGATTTATCATATTTCTTCTTTCTTTTTTATCGTGTGTGTGTGTGTGTGTGCCTTTCTTAGGAATATGTGAGCAAAGTCCCTGGTCAGTTTTTCCACATCATATTAGACTATAATGTGATTTTTCCACTCGAACAAACTGAACTGTTTATGAGCACGCTGGATGAACCCGACCATCTAAATTCAGTTTAAATGCCAAATAAAGAAACGGCTTCCTCTCATACTCTGGTTGCAGAATAAAATACTGTCCTTTTACTGAATGGAGCTGGCTTGCTGAGTCATATAAAAGGAGATGAACATATATCACCAGCTTCCTACTTCAACCTCCATCCCATTTGTGTCCGTGTGTTTCCCCAGAATTTTATGAGATGTGATATCGCCCTCCAAGAGCACACTCACACTCTCCCACTTTATTGTTTTAACATCTCTCTCTCACCAGCAGCCGAGGAGAATACATTTTACTCATGGAAGCAAAATACTGTCACTGCAGTAATCCGGTAAGAGAGACTATTTGTTTCATTCCACTCTGGCAGTATTGATCTGTGGAGCTATCCGAGCCCTGTGGTGAGATTGTATTCCACGCAGGCAGGTAGGCAGGACGACTGCAGCGTAAAACCAAAAAATGTCAGCCATCCTGTCCTCCAATAAACCCCTCTGTGAGCACATTTAAAATAGATTTAAACACAATACTTCACGGATGTTTCACTGCTGTATTTGATAACTGGGTTGAAGATTGAACATCGGACTCTTTTTTTTCTCTCACCAGGATAGTCAGAGATCACAGTGTTGGCAGATTCAGTGTATTCAGAGGGGAAGGAAGGTTTCTAGTTAACTCTTGTGTTGTCTTGGGGTCAAAATGACCCGTGTACGAGTGTATATGTATGTGTGTTGATGGGTCATTTTGACCCCAAGACAACACAAGGGTTAAGGCAGGACAGTGATCACTAAATAGACATAGGACTTCTAAATCAGTTGACTAACCAATTTGAGTAACACATTAATGCTTTTAAAAGCACTAAAACGCAGCAAAATGCTTTGTTGCACTCAAACAGAATTGTTGGCAGAGCAGCAACTATTTCAGCAAAAGGTGAATCTGTCAATTTATTTTGCTGTACGACCCTGTATTGTTTAGCTGGAACATGTGTTGGCACCTCGCTGGGTTGACGGACTGGGCCCATTCAAATGAATGAGAGTCAAATCGCTCAGAAACCGACATCAAATAAGCGTCGACAAAGGCCAACTGTTGCATCCCTTCACGTTGCCTGTGGCTTGGCCAAAAAGTTGCACTTGAACACACTGCAAAGACTTCGGCTAACTAGCGCGTGTGTTCTGTGCGTGTGTGAGAGGAAATTAATGTTAGTAGCAGGAGGTGGTGGTGGTGGTCTGAGTTGGTCATTCAAAAAGGTCACCTTGAAGACCTCAGACTGCGGGTATACTAGCCAGAGCTAATGGAACAAAGCAGTGTTGGCCCACCATTTTCAAACCAGATGAGATGATCAGATGAAAAAGAGCCTACTGTGTTTAACTTCTCGACTTCAGTCATTTGCTTGCTTTCCTCGCTTTGGTTTCTCTAACCGCCAATATCTCTCACCGACGGGCTCCGCCGCCAATTTCTTTGACCCCCAAGAGCCACCGGCGTGTGCCAACGGTCCGGCACACGCTGCAGAAACTAGGGCAACAGACGCTCAGCGGCATTGAAGCGTCAGAGTGCGTCAGGGTCTTTGGGCAACGGGGTGCTTTAAGCTAACTACTAACATGCTGCTGTTGACCAACGTTCACCACCAGCTTAGTTTATTGTGTGTTAGCAAATTAACTTTTGCCGGAATGCCAAGAATTGTTTGAATCAATTGACTGTAGTGCTGCCAATACTAAAACTTGAGTTAACTCACTTTATATAACTAAGTTTGAGTGATGGATCAAAGTCGCAGCTCTTCAAAGATTGGCCACTGGTCATCTTACATAAGTCAGAAATCTGAATCAGTGATCAGAGACAAAATGTCCTTGCCTGCAAGAGCCGTGAGCCTTGAACTTAAAGTGAAGGTAAAATCAAAGGCTGAAGTGGCTTCTGCTGAGACTTCAGACTTGTCATATACAAAAAATGTAGACACGAAAAACTCTGCAGTTATGTTAAAATTACCTGCAAAAATGGCTTTGTTGCAGCTTCTCACAACAGGAGACACCATCTCAAAGGGTAAAGCAGCATTTGGTTTGGCGAGAGGCAGATAGCACATCAAAACAACCTTCTGTGACTTTTTAGATGGCAAAGATGATTTTCAACCTGAGCACATCAAAGTGAGAGAATTCACTTAGAGCAGCGTAGCTGCATTTAAAATGTGTTTTTGAACACAAGAGGAAGGCCTCCTACATGGCCACCAGTCTTGGGAAAGCAGATAAATAGAGCTTGTAATCAGGAGGCTCAGATGGAAGTGTTTACCGCTTCACAGCCTCGTCTCAGTCGAGAAGGGAGACTCCAGGAAGTGAAGAGGACGTTAAGTATATAGCATATAGAGAGAAACCTTTGAAACGGCAAGATATGAAGCATCAGGGGGAACCATGTTTTCCTTGCTGATATCATGGGTGAAGCAGAACGATGAGTCTGCACAGTGAAATGATTATCTAGCCGTTTGAAAGCACAATTAAGCGGAATCATGACGAGTAACAAGTAGCCGGTCTGCATGCAGCGACCATGTGCTGCGGGCCTGATACATTGATATCATCAGTGATTTTTAATGTCTTGATGTGATTCGATAAGAAGCCTCAGCACTTCTGGTTTCAGGCTTTCCGCAGTATTTTGAAATCTGGCTGCATTGAGCCAGAAGGGCATTAGTGAGGTCGAGAACTGATGTTAGGCAATGAGGCTTGTCTCGCTGTCGACGATCCGGTTCATCCCAAAGGTGTCGGATGGGGTTTAGGTCAGAGCTCTGTGCAGGCCAGTCAAGTTCTTACTCACCGACCTCTGAAAACCATTATTGAACTTTCAGGACCTGGCTTTGTGCACGGGACTGCTGTCATGTTGGAGCAGGAAAAGGCCCCCGTCCACTAACCGTTAGCTAAAACATCATTGCATGCTGTAGCATTAAATGTGCTACTTTGAAATTCAGATCATTAATATAGCATCAAACAATTTGTGCAATGTAACGATAGTAGAGTGACATCTACCTGAGCAGAGAATGAGGTCACTCTCCCCCTCTGTGTGTGTTGTATTCCAAGCTTCTCTGTGCTTTGTTTACGTAGCTAGCCAGTAACCGGCCCCCTAACTGTTAGCGCTGATAACACCGTCCCGGCCCACGCCGTCGTCGCGGAAGCTTAAAGCTCGCCCTCTAGTTCCCCCCTCGGGTAAACACCGTTAGCTCCGTCAGCACTTTTGCCTTTGTTTGCCGTGTTTGCACTATTGTTATCACTGAAAGCTGCTAGCCGTCGCCATGTTGAGAGACGAGTGGATGCAACCAATGCTCTGGATTTAGAATTTAGCACAGTTTTTTTGTTTGTTCATGAATAGAGCGATTGGTGATGTATTTAGTGAGCAACAGTAAAGCAGTTGAACAGCCTCAGGCCATGAGGGAGGGCCACTCAGTGATTCCTAAAGTCCTGCCAGCCCGAGTCGGTCGGTTTCTGGGATCAATCGCTGTCTGGCGTCCATGTTTGGGTGGCGTGACACAGGGGTCCCTTTTGGGAAGTAGATTGTGACAGCTGTGTAAAGCTGTGTGATGTGAGTTCTCAAGTCTGTCTTAAAACAATATTCACATGCCTGTGGATGCGTTTTATTTTTGCTGCAATTATTCAAGACACACACTCTAATGGGTCTGACACTGACAAAAGCGGACACCCTCTCCAGCCTAAATATCTATCTGCCAGTTGTCTACAACTTACTTACTTACAACCTTAAAACTACTGACGTTTTGTGTGACACTACTGAAGTTTTTTCTTTCCTTTTTAGAGGTCCAGATGGTGACTGACTCCGTGGATGTGCTGAGACCGCTGAGTACAACCCTGTGTACTTAAATCTGCTGCTGATACCAGCCCTCATACATACTCGTTGCCCCTGACAATTACTCGCTTCCTTGGCTCGCCAGATTTGTTCATGTACCAGAGTCTGACACTAGACTCGGCTCTTTTTAGCTTGTTAGCCTGTGGATACTTCCTGTCTGCCAGACTCGCTGCTGCAGTTTGGTTGATAGTTTAGACACCGCTTAGTGGCCGTTAGTGCTAATCATTGTTTTGCATATGAATTGAAATACTTACATAAAACCATACATACAATATGTATATTTCTTTGTGTACAGTGAAAATGACTCACACGTAGCATTGACGTGAGTAAAGCTATCTGATTTCATAAGTTATCAGCTTTATTTAACCCAGGCTTAATATTTTGGAAGGATAATGATTTATAAATGGCTTTACTTCCCCTCAGTAGTCGCGCATCCTGTCAGCGTGTCCTGCACTCTTGTCGTCTGAAAGGTGCGCCTCTCCCTTTTTTCTTATTGTCCTTCCGCAACAACAAAAACTCCACTCCCGTTGGGAACCACAAGAGGGAATTCGGCACAAAAACATTGTGACTTTGTAAGACGCCCACTTCATTTGACTAATTCACTTCGCTGAAGCCTTTCATTAGCTTCATCTGAGCTGCATAAACAAGGACCGTGGAGTGTGTCCCCCATCTCTTACAATTACTTTCTTAATAGCGATTACAGAGAAGAGGAACAATCACAGCGACCATGAACTCTTTCGATGTTCGTAGAGCCATGTGAGTGTTGCATTGACATGGACGTGAAAAAAATAAAAGAACCTATCCTTCAACAATAAATGCCTCCAGCAGCCAGTGTTTACGAGCAGCTCTCCTATAGGATTAAATGGCCTTGGTAAACGCAGTGTGAAACTGTCATCAGTGATCTTCCTGTATTGGTGTGTGCACATGCTTGCAGACATACAAATATGCACCAACAACTGAGTTTGTCATGTCATTCAAATGGGTCGTGAATCAGCCCTGACCTGGGTTTAATTGCCCCCTGAGCAGCCGTTTCATTGTTTTTAAATGCCTCTCCACCATGGCACAGCAGCACAATAACTTCTTCTCTTTTTTTTTCAAGACAACCCAGTAACAAATGCCGCCGGTGGTGCTGGAATTGCTTTCTTGAGACACGCTGAACAACCAAGCATAGCATTATGCTTTTTCACGGAATCGATCCCTCCGAAAGGATGTCGCTGGAATTAGGCTCGGAGACTGTTTCTGAGCACGAAAATGGTCCAATGTTTATTCATTGGCCGAGGCTCTTTATCTGGGGGATAGGAATCAATGGATGAGAGAGAATGGGTTCATTTGAAAGAATACACTTAATTTTCTTCATTTGCGCATCTAGTCAAGCAAATTCAAAGAAATCAACAAATCCTTTTAAACTATTATTTCATCCTCATACCTCATTTACTCCTCATTAGACCTCAATAAATATTGACTCACAAACTCCTCCTCCTCATCCTCCTTCTCTATTCAATGAAAAACCATTTTACATTTTAACATATTTATTTTTTCTATAGCCTCCAGCTACCCATTCTACAAATTGTAACTTAAATTGTAAATACATTAAAAAGATTACATTAAGTGACACAGAATAAATACAAATAAATATATATTGGTTTTTCAGTCCGCAACTTTTGTGGTTCACTTTCATCTAATACGTTTTAAAGGAAATGTAAACGTTGTTAGATAAACTGGCAGAAAAATTGCAAAATGTTCACTAACAATATTATTTTGTTTAATTTCCAACAATATTTGACTTGAAACCACATGTTTGCAGTACTTCAACATTCAATTGAAACCACGATCTTTCCCTTATCTTAGTGCTTTCTTTGCTTATTAAACCAAACATACGCGTGTTAGATGCTCCCACAAGAATGCAGCACATTCTCACTGAACATAATCAAAAATCCCCTGAAAATATGATCTGGCAAAACAAATAAGTAGTATTTAAACATAATTTAGAGGCGATATCATTGTTGCATTCACATCTTGTTTCCATCATCCAATGTTACTTTTCTTCAAAGCGCTGGTAATTAACGGGGAAGCGGGTGCATATTTTTCTTACTGATGTTTCAAGCAAGTATGAGAAGCCAAAAATGAACTCGTGGCTGAGGTCAGATATTTCAGTTGAAGTGCTGCAGCGAGTTTCCAAAGCCAGACCCCCCGGTGTGCGTTCTCTCTCTGCCAGCCTCCAGCAACTAGCAGAGATGAGCTGTCTGGGAGGAGAGGCCAATGCAGCGCTTCTCATCTCATCTCCTAATCCGGCAGCCCCTCCACCACCACCTCTGCATCCCGCTCAGTGACACTCAGCACTGGACAGTCCTTCCAATATATTCCACATCCCATTTCACCTCCGACTAATTGGAAACCTGGAGTCTGTTTTTTTTTTCTGTCATGATTCCCCTTCTTTTTTTCTTTTTTTTACATTTCCTTTGTTCTTCCTGTCGCCTCAGAGTCTACCATTACCTTTTTTTCCTCTATCATCTCAATATGAGAGACAGACAGACAGTAAAGTAACCCCTCAGTTGTCTGTGTAGCAGAGAAATGAGAGCGTAACCTGTGAAACCAAGCGCGCCCTTTATATTGGTTCATCTGCATGCAAGAGGGGGGCCGAGAGACTGGAGGCTTCATTGGAACAGATGACCTCGGGTTTATGTTTCATACATCATTATCACGAAGCCAATCTCACTCTGCCTTTTTTAAATGCACGGGCCTGCAAGTGCCCGCACACACGCACACACACACACACACTTTATCTCAATCTTCATTCCTCTCCCCCCACCCCTCGTCTTTCACACACGCGCGCACACACAAAGTGGAGGTCGGACAATGTGCCATGAGGGTTTCAGACTGCATGGGGACTGTTGGTGGTGCACTTAGACTAACAGCAATTACCTGATGTGCAGTAGAAACCATGTGGAGAGTCCTAGGGAAATCCATCAAAATACAGTAAACCCAGTGGGCCTGTAATGAACTGCTGCTCTTCCAGCCCCTGTGCTGCACATCACATCAGTGTCGCGAACCGTGTATTAGTCATGACAAATGAAGGCCGATGCCCGGCTTGTGTGTATATTTAAGAGTCGGTAGAGGTTTCTCTTTCTACGTTGGGGTCCATTGCTTCTCTGAATTTACAACAAAGTACCTTCTACGGTTTAAGATCTCTTTTTAAATGAGAGTCTTTCATGGAAAAAAATCTGCGTTTCAATTATTTATAAAAAATTATAGTGTAACTTTACCCCCAGGTCTCAGCCTGTAGAGTTCACACACTACATAATGCAAACACAAAAAAGGGTTGTCAAACGGATGAGAGATGAAACCAAGCCCGTATGACGAAAGCCTCAAAGCAGCGTCAACAAAACGGCTACGGTAGCTTGGGAAATGGCTATATGGCATGGGGCACTAAAATTGATGAATTTACTGTTTGTAAGACCACAAATGAGAATTGCTCTATAGCTTTGGAGATGGCCGTGGCCCGTCGCGGCTGTAGCAACTCAAATTCAGCCAGCACAAACCCCAACTTTGGCGTCTCAGGAGCGGCTATCTGCTCTCCGCCTGGCTGCAGTCTCCTAGCGTCCGGGAGAAGCGACCCATTCGTTTGCATGAATACACTGTGGAACTAGTGAGCCATCATTAACTAGCTAACTCGCCAGCCGCTTAATGAGAGAAAATGTAACAACTTAATGCTTCATCAACACAATTTTGTCACAGTGTATGCGCATTGCTAATGCCAGATCATCGACACGGATTCACCAGATTTTCTAATGTTTAGTGTCCAGTTTTTAAATGAAAACAGTCGTATTATTGAAAGATGTACTACTGATGTTTAATAAAGGTGATCAACACAGAGTTCAGAGCATATTTATGATTCAGCGATTTCATCCACACAGTTGTAACTTCTGTGAGTGGCAGCCATTTATCTGACTCATGTTTTTTTGTTATTATTCAATATAAAGGTCAAAATCAACTCAAACCATTCATCCTCTACCTAAACCACAAAATGTAACATTTGTATCTCCCTGCACGTGTCCATTTAGTTATGTTTCTTTTACCATGATTTAGTTGTAATTGTATAAACAAATAATAAATCAGCAGACGTGGCTTGACCTTTTTCTTTTTTGTCTGTCAGTTGCAATGTTTTGGGGTTGAACTGACAAGAGAAGAAATCAACAAGCGACTTGCTCCTCAAAACACCATTTTGAATACAGCTGAGCTCCAGCTACATGTGTTTATTCATGTGTGTTAGTGATGTGCATTGAGATGCAGGTCACCTCTGATCACAGTTGCCCTTTTGACATCGGCATTGGTTCAGCAGGAGGTTTTGTGGATTATTTCCTCTTCATGACATCCCATTTTGGGATTTCCTGGGGTATTGTGTTGCCATGGACAAGTAGCCTCCTTCACTAATCTGTCACCAGGCTTTAATAGATTTTTATTTGGGATATAATCATCTGTTTAAGCTGTCAGTCAAAGTCTTGTCAGACATTCGGATGCGCTGAAGGGAAGAAAACTCAATATTGTCATCAGCAAAACCGTGAAGAATCACAAATGAAATGGAGCTCGTTGGAAGCACATTTCAGATGCTGCTGAAAGAAAAACTCAAATTAAGGGAGCTGAAATATGTCGGCACATTTTCATGTAATTGGAGCCGGATGTTGAAACTCTGCATATGCAAAACCCAAAATGCATCTTTTTTTTTTTTATTAAAGGACACAAGAAATTCTAAGAAGAAAAACTCTTACCTTCGAACATCATCAACGTACTGGACATTTAAAATAATCACTTGTGTGTGGGATATGAGCTAATGATGATTAATTAGTCAGAGTAAAAAGCATTATGTGTAAACATAGAGAGGAAGGAAGAGTCAACCCATTATGTAAAAACATTAATAAATCTCTATCTCCACTTTGTGTTTCCATATGCTTCAAAATGTTTTATAGTCACCCAGGATCATTAAAACTGTAATGTCTGCTTTGCATATTATGTTTTTTCAATGTTTGATATAGTTTATTCAATAATTTATACTTATTCTTCATTTAATATGGCTGAGTATGCTCCAAGATTAAACAAGAATAAATCTTCTCACACTGATTTTTCAAAGTCGGACAATTTCAAACGACAAAATTAGCTGTTAGCATTTCCTGATTGCAATGTTACACATGGATGTAGAGACAACATTGGATTACTTTGATACTGAAGAAAACTTAAAACAGGAGGATTTTTGATGCAAGTTCCCACACACATCGCAGTAAAACAGGCGCTCCTTATAAGTGGGTTTATTGAAAACTAATATAATGAGAACCTCACTCACACTTAATGTAAAACTATGCACATCATGTGGTATTTGTTGAGCAATGACTTTGACAAGGGGCACTATTTTCTGCTCTAATATTAAATCACATATACACACACACCTTATCACAGAACTCCGAACTCGTCACGACTTCTCTGCTCTCTCTCCGGTGTCACAGATCGGCCTAATTGGCATCTTCTAGGTGCATTCCAATGGAGGTTGGGTAGGTGCAAAACATATATGTATATATTTCCCTTATTAGCATAATTTTCTTTTGTTAGACACTGCAGCTGTGTTACTGTCTCTTGCAGGCAGCCACGATAAAGATCCCCTTGTTTGTAGCTAGTTTCTCTGTTTAGCTGTGCTGTATGTTTGACGTTGATTAGCGAGCGTCATGGACTCAGAAGGGAAACATGTGTGGCATCTATTTACTCAAGAAGACTCAGAGTCTACAGCTGTGTTTGCTCAGTGACGATGTTAACATGCAGAGGTTTCAGTGGGTGTAATCTTTACAAGGTTCACCATCTTAGAATTAGTGTGTCAGCATGCTAACATTTGCTAATTATTTAGTGCTGTGCACAAAGTACAGCTGAGGTGTGGTAATGTCAGGAGGTATTTTGTCATGAACTAACACATTGGACAAATTAAAATTTTGACCCACTGTTGAATGTACATTCATCCAATTGTGGTTGAGATAGTTCAGTGGTGGCGCAATCGTCACCAACGTTGTGATTCATAGAGTCACGACTGCCTGGCTGAAAATGTATGGCCTCCATTTCCTGAAAACTTAGTGCCACTCGAATTATGTTCCAATTACATGTGAATCTGACGGGAATTTAGATAATAAGCTTAATCCCACGTTTCTGCGACAGGCAAATCAAATGAATGTGCCTTCATAAAAGTCAAGCACATCAAACGTATAAAGAGGAGTCAAATGCAACAGCACTCATCATTTCATCACTTCTCCCTCCGAGTGATTCTTTTTTAATTCACACTCTGAAACTAGCATTTGATTTGAGAGGCGTAATTTAAATTTCACCCAGACGTAATGATCGGCAGCATGAAGGTTGGATCGCTGCTGGCCGAAGCGAGGCCACGAAGCATGGCAATTCATTGTTGAATGGACACATGGCCAAAACCGCATGAGTCCAGGATCCTCGGGTACCTGCGGGGTATTAGTGCTGGACGGAGAGGGGGATGGGCCGCGCAGGATGCTGGATAGAAAGGTGATGACACTTGGCTGCAGTAAGCAAGCAGGGATCCAACGGCTGCTGCACACACATACATTAATATACATACACACACAGCGACTTGAGCCAGGCTTTTAGGGGCTTGGTGGGGCGTGGAGAGGAAAGGCAGATGGGGGGGAGGACTTGACCGCCGTCTACAGCTGCGGCCGTCTCCCCTCCTCACGCCTCACACCTGTTACACATCATGTCCGCAACAACGCACACAGCATCTTGGGTGAACCCCAGCACGCCGCCACACGCTCCGAGGATCAACGAACACAATTTCAAACACACACACACACACACACACACACACACACACACACACACACACACACACATATTTGTGCAAATAAAATAAATGTTCTTAAATGTGAGGAAACGTCCAATGATTCTTCATTATTCCCATTTGTTATTTTTGATACAAATGCATTGTCGCAGCTTTAAATACATTTCTTGCATGACGTTTATTTGGCACTGAGTGTGTATAATGATTACTGGAACATTATCAGGACATTAATGAAAAGCACATAATTCCTACAATGCCCTGAAATGACAAATTCAGTTAATTGACTGTGCTTCATCCAGACAGCTTTTATCTCTGTGTGAATTCACCACTGACTATTTTCCATTTATTATTATTATTTTAGCTCTGTCCAATATTCTTTATCTCTCTTTGCGTCTTCAAATTAATTCATGAAAGAGAAAATGAAGTGACAGTTGTGTTTGGTCTTTTCATATATCGTCCCACATTGCTATTAGTATAGTGTGCAACAAAGTGTCAGTGGAATATTCTATTAAACTGAAGTTAAATTGAACCGTTTGCTAAGCCCGCCCCCGCAAAAGCTGACCGGTCAAACATGGCGGAGCCTCGACCGGTGTCTGACAACTATCCGTCTATGCTCCATGAAATCATATATAATCCTTTCGAATTGTCTTCCGACTGGTTTTGTTTGATTTGGCACAAGTCATGGTTATACCTGTGTAACCCAGACATAATACTGATATACTGTACATTAAGGTTTAGGAAACAAAATTTGCTTGAGGATAGAAAATAACATCATGGTTTGTGTTAAAATAATAACGTTACTAGCGAAAAATAAATAATAACCTGCTCTTAATGAATGCAAAAACATTGACATTCAACATGTCAAACATACGTTGCCAACGTTTTTTCCTGGTATTTGGGCTGGACTCCCGACCTTTTTACCATTCTTATGCTAAGCTAAGCTAACTGGCTCCAACTCTATGTTTACTCTACAAATATGAGAGTGAGATGGACTTTCTTAAATAACTCTTAGCAGGAAACCAAATAATCATACTCCCTAAAACATTCACCTAAATGTAAAACTTCTTTATTTATATTTGACATATTCTCTTTTTTGTAAATATATTCATGTTGTTTCTCAGGGCAACTGAAACACTTTACCAAAAAGAACGGGGGGATCTCCAAGTGCTCTGCATTGATGGAAAAAAAGCAGTTCGCCCTTAAGAATCTGCGTTTCATTAGTCTTTAGGAGACTGGTGTAAACATGAGTCAGGAAGCCAAACACTAAAAGGCAGAGGGCAACGAGAGGTCGGGTCAGAGAGAGAGGTCAATTAAAAGAAGGCGTCATGGCTTACTCTAAAGTCTTTTATTTTCCATCTTACAGTTTAGTGCACACTATGAAAGCAATTACCTTCATTTAAAGGTTTAGAAGCCTGAAAAGATTTAAGACCTCACCAAGTCTCACCAACCAGAGCAAAAGAAGGAAAAAAAAAAATGTGATGGAAAGAATCGATTAACGTGGCTGACTCTGTAAAGCTCACATCTCTTTGCTTCTGTTTTCCTTTTTAGCGGGTTTGAAAGATCTATCTTCCACAGTCCATGACTCGGAGCTCCAGGCCCAAACAGATGACCACGCAGGCCTTGTTGCTGTAATGGTGTCGGTAGTTTAACCGTGTTTCCATTACCGTACATAGTGCTGCAGAGGAAGACCGATCTTTCTCTGCTGTCCAGAGCCGAAGCCGGAGCACGGGTACGTCCAAAGGAACCCGTAGAGAGTTGTAAATTATGGAGGAGTTCGAAAAGTTATTTCCATAAAACATTACGCCGAAGGCAACTCATTTGGAATTTGGTCCTGGGCGCTTGAAATATTTACAGCCTTTGTGAACAGAGGTGGTTTCTGTCTTCTTTTCCTAAAGGAAATACAGTTTCTGTATTTGTACATAAAAGAAAAGATGTTATCTTCAGAATGTGAAATATTAGAAGCACACAGATGCATGTATAGGAAAAGCTCAGGTGTTGATAATGAAAGGAGTGAAGGCTGAATACCATTTAGCTGCCCCAGGTTAAGGGAGCCTGGGTTTGTGCTCGCTGTCGTGACCTGTAGCGGCACTTGAATGGAACAAACCCACCGTTCGTCTTATTCAGAACACCTTTCGCGTTGACAAGTCAAAAGGTCTGTTGAGGTGTGGACCTAAAGGTGGCTACAGCTCTATATTTCAGAATAAAGATGTTCCATTTTTATTTGAATATGAAAGGATTAGCCCGTCTTCTTTATTTTCTTGTCAACAAATTCAGTGAAAAGACCAAAACCAACAATTCATTGATGTGACTAAAATAGTGTTGTCCCTGTCTCCAAAGCCTGGTACATTTAATACTCTAGTGTTCTATTATCGAGCTATTAATAAAAACACGTATATGAACATGGGCACTGCAGTTTATTCACTCTTAGTAGAGCATCACATCTGTATCAATCCGCAGCTGAAAATGGTCCCCAACAACAACAACAACAAAATATTTAGCCCTTTTTGAGTAATGTCTGCTTAAACTTCAGTGTTCCTGTTTTTGGATTATTATTTAGCATTTTTAAAAAAAAGTGCATTGACAAGTATTTTTCAAATATGTACGTGTTTAGTAGGATCACCATTGGCTCGAGGCTGAGATCCACAGAGAAGATGGCGGTGTGGGGACATATACAGACAAATATTAGCTTTGGACTTTTCACTGGATTTGTTGACAAGAACAAAAAACATGCAATATTGCATATTGTTTGTCCTTATCCTTTTAATTTACCTAGAGAAACCATAGAATAAGTTATCATGACAATTGAATACAAATTCTCATGTTTTCTTTTCTAATCTTGACATTAATTTAAACCGGTCCTTATTTTTTAATAATAATCGTGTCTATCATCAAAAATAGGGCTGGTCCAGCGTAGATGGAGTAACTTGGAAAGTCCAGAAGGCTCCCATCCAAGAAGATGTTATTTTGTTCCTCCTGTTTCTTTCTGACATGTACTTGTTGTTTGTGCTTTCAACCAGTAAAAGAACATGCAGCTTAAACTGCAAAAATATGGAGAAAAAATATGTCACGTCATGTCATGTGTTTTGAGTGTTGTCCACTTTCTCTCCAGCCACTTGACACCAAAACAGAGGAACATTTACTTTGATGCACCTTTTTTTCTCTCTTGCTGCTCACTGAGCAAAAAAACCCAACAGATTTGGCTTTTTATATATAATCCACAACATTGTTGACTACCAAACACACAAGATTAGTCCTTAAATATTAAAGGATTATTTACACACATGTCCTCTCCAGCCTTGTCCTCTCTGGGAGTGGGAACAACGTTATTCTGCACTTACGCGAAAATAGACAAAAATCAAGATATATATAATTATGCGGGATTCTATACTGAAAAGATGAGAACGATGTTGGTTCTGGGAACACATTATAATCCGAAATCATAGATAATTGTGTCTAATGTGTCTCTATATATAAACATTGTGTATTTCTGCTGCTGCTGTACCTTTCATGATTAATACCTTTCCTTTTGCCACAGTGTCAAACTGATTCCCCAGCAGACTCCGGCAGGCTGAAGCTCCTCCGGTTAGCGGTGCCAGCGGCCCCGAGGCCAGTTTAACCTGAGAGGAGGGATGCACCTGTACAACATTAAGCTGGGATTGCGGCGCTCAAGCTCACTAAATCTCTGTCCACTCAACAGGTATTAAACCCCAAGCAGCGAAGCGCCACACAGGGGGCTGCGAGCATATCCTCCTCCCCGCTGATCAGCCTTTCGCTTACCCGCCTCGCTTGCCAGTGTTGTGAGTAGTCACCCAGAAGAAAACTGGTGGCGCAGCGAGTCAGCCTGCAAATGATTGCGAGGGCCGCCTGTAGCCGAGCTGTCAACGCTTCACATCTCTCAACATCTCAGTTTCTTCCGCATAAATCAACCGAGCATGTTTTTTTAATCTCCTTCCTCCTCACTTGTAAACATCACTTTGTTTATATGAACGGAGCGTTTGTTTTTCGGTGAAGCGGGCACCGTGTGATTGCGAATGACCGAGCTCAGTCTATCCACCAGAGAATAGTGTATACCCCGCGCCGAATGGTTTTCATTATGAAACAATCTGTGACTCACATTGCATGGGTCATGGCGAAAACCCTGAAAACATCCTGCCATATCTAAATATATATATATATATCAAACAACCCCTCTGTATGCTCGGCCAGTCAATCACTCTCTCATCCTGTTTATCTGTAAATGCACCTCTGATTTACTCTGGTGGCTAAATTATAGGCACATATGTTTATATCCACAAGCTGTGATTGATTATTTTGTTAAGCGTTTTTGTCCCCGGGGCAATTTTGGGAATATGGAAATGTTGTGGCACGCGCGGCGCTATGAAATACATCTATTTTATGTCCCTTATTCTGAAACCTTTTCAGTTGAAATATCTTTACCACAAGCTTGATTTAAAATAAATCACACTGCAGAGTATAATGACACACATTTCTTCTCTATGTCCTTTGTGTTTGCTGTGAACCTTTCATCAGTAGAGAAACAGCGTTTAGCCATCAGGACGCTTGTTAGTGGATAGTGATTGATGGCGTGTTTTGGTCATGATGAAAGGAGGTCAAAGCAACAAGGGTCACGCATTCTTCTCCTTTTATCTGTGTCTCTCTATCTCTATTCACCTTTCCTCCCATACACACACACACACACTTACACAATTTTATTTACTTATGGTCTTAACAGTTCTTCACGCATCAACAAGACACAAAATGGAAGTTGTGTCTGTTTTTCGATGGTGTCATCTATTGACTGTAAATACAGTTTGTGGACGGTGCAACAGTACCCAAAATAACAATGTGGATACGTTGTCTAGTTTAGATAAGAGATGGCTAGACTTATGAGAAGATAAAAGAAAGAACGCAATAAAACATAGAAAGTAGTAGTTTGATGGAAGCTAGCTTTGTTTGGATTTGTCTCTACAGATAAATCTTTTATCACATTTTTGAGCACACAAAACCTCACAAAGATGAGATGGGAGCGCAGAAGTATGGCCATTATAATGCACATCACATTTATATTTACTGCTGCTGCCCTCACTGCAGCTCATTACAGTCCATAGAGGAGTGAAAAGGTTTGGAGAGGCAGCCGGCAACACTACCTCCCATGTAGCTTAGCTGAGGGGCATTTCCCTTACCACGGCAAAGGCTTTGTAATCTGAGCTCGGCAGGTACGTTGATGGAGCTGACTGTGTGTGTGTGTGTGTGTGTGTGTGTGTGTGTGTGTGTGTGTGTGTGCGTGTGTGTGTGTGCGTGCGTGTGCGTGTGTCTGAGGATGTATGCTGCATAGCAACACTGGGGGAAAAGGAATGGGAGGTAAAATCTAAGAAAGCGGGAGGACAGAGCTGGAAGCATACCTGGATTTCCGAATGCTTGCACATGTGTCAAATCCTCGGTATAAGATTTGTATGATGCTGATGTGATGCGAGCTGCTGAGAGTATGCTCACATACTGCAGCATATGGCGCGTGAAAAATCTCAAAATACAATTTTCTCCTCAGAGATTAAAGTTAGAACATAGAAAGCGTGAACACATTCGTAAGCAGTATACAAGCACACTCAAATGTGGTGACAAGCAGATAACAACATTTGTATATGTTTATAAATATAAAACATATGTCATTGATCCCCAGGATGGAAAATTAGCACAAATTAATCACAAGAAACAGGCCAGAGAGGTCTGAAGAAACACGATAAAGGTAAATAACCAAAATATAGTTATTGAATCAATAATGCGGTTATATTTTCTGATAAAGTACCACAGTAGATACTGTATATTTAGAATGTATTTTTTACGTGTAGTGTTTATGAATAGTTAGTAAATCAAGCATAATGTGCAAAATAACATAATAAACAAATGTATAATTATACATGTTTGCATAAAGTATGTAAATGCAATAACAGATACAGTAGCATAATAACCAGCATATGACAAAATGAAGAGATCTTTGATGGTTATTGTGCATCCTTATTGATCCAACAGACATAAAAACAGGCAATTGATGATGAAGAGATCGCCTGCTGATGATGGTGATAAATGACCTATTTCCGAGATAGCAGCGTGAGTAAAGACAGTGAAGATGTATCGCTGTAATAATTATCTGATGAGCGATGACAGAGCAAATAGAGTCACAGCGGGGTGTTGATGCAGCGTCGTGCTCGCTGCTGTTAACAGGAGAGGGCCAAATGCCTGATATCTTGCATTAGTGTTTAGAAGACACCCATCTATTAGAACCAGCCACCTGTTTACCATCAAGCTCAAAGAGGGAGGCAGCGCGGTGGCAAGCAGCAGTGGGGAGTCCCACAGGGCTCGGTTCCTGGACCTCTCCGTTTCTGTCAGCGTCTTGACATGTTGCAGGTTTAAAAAAAAAAAACTGGAAATGTTTTTTGTCGACTTTCCCGTGCGGCATTTAGACATGCTCATTAATCATTTCCCGCCTATCACACAGAAGCCTCCGCCGGTGCCAGCGAGCAAGTCGCCAGGAAACGTATCAGCAGCTCGCACGGCTCCACAGGTTGCTGTCATTGTGTCAGCAGGGAGGCGTAAGTGCAGAAGAAAAGCGGAAGATAGAGCGGATCCAAAAATAACCTGCCAGAAATTAGGAATGAAGCCGTACGCATGAATGATGGATGGAGTTATAATGCGCGTCTAATGACCAGCTTTCATGAGCCAGTTGAGTTTTGTTCTCTCAAACTCAAATGGCCTCAATTGGGTAAACAAAATCAGAAAAGTGCCATTCAAGACGGAGCGGACCGTCGTTTTTATCCGCGACTATTTCACATGAGAGAGCAAAATAAAGGCACACTTGAATGCGCTTGACTGTGAAACTCTTTTATCAGTTTAAAGCAGACGCCCGGCGCCGCTTATAGGAGCTGCATTTCATGATGTGGATGTGTCAATCGTATCATTGATTAAGAGCCAGGTAATCCATCTGACGTGGAGATTATTGGATCAGTGCAGCACTTGCTCCAGGCTGATTCCCACATAGGAAATGTGTTAATCCGTACAGGTGGAGGCAGTCCTTCAGGCTGAAGCAAGGACAGGGAGCGCCGCAGCCGGGAGAAAGGCTGCCTGAGATTGAGAGGCTGTCTGAGCTGGAGCCGCTTCCCCTTTGCTCATATTGGAGTTTTTCTTTTTTGAGGAACTGGGGGGGGGGGGGGTTGGAAGCTGAGGAATAAGGGGGGTGGGGGTTGTGTGGCTTTCATACAGTCATACAGGGTAATTCAAGCCAGATTTAGGTGAGCTGTCGTCAAGGTCACGGCGCATAGAGGTGCTGGGAGAAGTACAGGTCAGCAATGTAGGCCTGGGAAAGGAAGTCATCGTGGCAAATTCACCGTAGATGCTGTGGTGACTCTTGAAATAAAACAGCTTTCACAGCCCCTTCGGTATGTTGCTTTTACCATTTGGAGCAACATAATGAAAAGTGCACGCTGTTTTGACTAGTTCAAGATATAAAGTAACCACGAGGGACAGTGGTTAAGTGTTTGCTTTACCACTTTACGGCTAGAATAAACACCGGCGTTCATTAGTGCGCGGCCATTACTTCCAGCTATGTCATTCAGGAGATCCGGAGTCAAATCTCTCAGGTTACTCTGCTACTGTCAAATGTCATGTTTTACAACCGCTGGGTTTTATTACGGGCCCCATGGTTTCTATACAATGGGCCTCACTGAGGAATGCGCCATAACACCCTTCCCGCTTCATGTATGCGTGCACTCATATGCAGCCATAGTGACACGTTGTGTAATGGAGACACTTATCTCAGGGGCAATTCTCTTTGGCAGCACGGACATGCCACTATGAGTGTATGTTGTTATTGGAAAAAGCGGAGAGCTGAGCGGGGTCATGGCTGCCGCGTAGCACCTCATCAGTCAGCGCAACAGCCCAAAGGAGGGATTGTTTAAATTTGGCTCCGTGCCTCGCCTTGAGTTACGTCCAGATGGCCGATGAGAAGTTGAGAGACGGTTGCTTGGTCGAGCGTTTGGCCAGCCGGGCCTTCAATTTCTGAAATGGCCAGTCATTTCATGTGACATCCCATAAAGCTTGTCCTTAAGAGAAAGACACGGAAGAAAAAGCATGCCGCTGCTGATGCTCGTACATTCTTCACTGTATGTCCTGAGTTCACTGCACCAAGGTCACGAAAATGTGCTCTGGCTTATTTCATCAAAAACTGTGTGTATGGCTCCAGATGGCCTTCTACGCCACATGGGAAGTGGTTTCACCTGCTCGGCAATCAGACGTTTGGCTCCATGTGTGCATAGTCATTGAAAACTATCTGACATGTCATGTATTATTTCACCAAACATACGCTGAGCGTTTCCATATGCTCTATGTTTGGAGTCCTGCTGGTTTTTCTATTTGGTGCTCACGAAAGATGTGCTCATATGTTGATTTTAGTCAAACCAAGGCTGTTTTATTTATATGTGTGTGTGTGTGTGTGTATATGTATGTGTAGGTGTATATATATATGTGTGTGTGTGTTTGTGATGTTGAGCACCCCTTCAGGTGCTGCCACACAGATTGAACCTGAGCCCCATGACCTCTCTCCTCCATGGACACCTGGAGAGAGGACAGACTGCACAAACAAGCAAGAGGCAAAGCTGAAGCTAGCGTATCATTTGAATGGATAAGACAGAGATAGAGAAACGCAAGGACAACACGCTCAACAGAGGGCGGGAGAGACACTAGGAGAGGCTGAATCTCTCTGAAGGACGAAGATCCTGATCCAAACACAGAGGCGCCCGAGTGGAGAGAGAGGACAAGGAGGAGAAAATAAGGCGAGCGAGACAAAGAGCGAGGTTGGCGCACAGCTTGCATGGTTGTGTGCGTTGTGTGACAAACAAACAGACGGTTAGAGAGACGCACTTTAAGACAATGTACAGTTTAACATGGACTGTAAGTACTGGGATCGACCTGACAGAAGGATAGTGGTGATGGTCCAAGGCCTGAAGTGATAAAAGAACAAGCAACAAACTGAAAGTTAAGATGAGTCTTTAGTTTGCATGTAAACACCTTGATGAAGTCAGTCTGGTGTCAGCAGGGAGGATCTGGCGATGAATACGATACGATAATACGATACGATAATACTATATTGCGATGTACGTCACCGCTGCCGCCTTTTACCTTTTGGTTTGCAACGTTAGCGCTCCTGTGTTTTATCCAGCGACTCTTTTTATCAGCTGGGAAACGACAGAACGACAGAACGAGCAAATCCCAGTTGTTCATGCGAGTACATCCCAGAATGCAACACACAAGCTTAGTAGCTTCAGCGAGAGACGTCATGAACAGGCCTTTGGGGTTGGTCGTCTTTCCAAATATGTATTTTTACTCTCTTGTACGTCAACAGTATTACAACAAAATGCAATTTTCTTAACGTGCACAATTATCTTTTAAATTGACAATTGTATGCTACGCATAGCTTCAGCGATGGACATCATTAACAGGACTTTTGGATGTATATTCTTTCTAATTATCTATTTACGATCTTTATAATTCAACAGTTTTACGACAAAATGCAACTTCCCTAACGTGCACGGTTGTCTTTTTAAACAGGATCTCGCCGTTGACAACCGTACATATTTTTCTTGAATCGAGGTCACATGGTGGTCCTCCTGGAAGGGGCGGGTCCTCGCCTCTCTGCAGACAGCACAGATGGCAGAAGGGGAGGAGATTGAGTGAGATACGTGGCCATTGGCTGGCTAATCTAAGTCATCCGGTGAGTCAGGCGAGTAAATAGCTGATGAAGAAAGTTATTTTCTTTTTGCACATTTTCTCTGTTCTTGAAAGGAACCATGAAAAGTTAATACTTGACTTACATTCTTACACATACAGTATAAATAGGCAAGAGTTTCCCGGCATGTTTGCATGCCATTGTTATTTGATAAAAGCAGTTAGTGGAAAGATGACAAGAAAAAAAAGAGACATGCAGAGAAATGCAACCAAGGTCCCTCTCCAGATTCCAACCGAGGATGTTGTGGTTTATGACATCTTGACCACGAATGCGTGAGCGTGACCTGCTGAACAACTTAATGTGTGGAATGTGAGTGCTTTTCAGCCCTCAAGGGCTCTAGACATATTGCAGCTGTAAGAAATAAGTCAGTAGCTTCGATCATCAGTGACGATGTTGCATTTATAGTTTACACAATTAATTAAAAAAGTTATGTATTTAAAGTTTGTTTATGATTTGCATGCTTATCTTTTTATTCTTTGATGTGACTCTCATTCTTAATCTTTGGTTATTGTAGATGTTATCTTTGCATTCTCTTTGCTGAATTAAAACACTTGAGATTGCAGAGTAGCTCCAGCTGGTCAGTACCTGCTGTAAGAGCCTCACAGCCATCCGACACGGTGGAGAGCTGTGCACGAGGTCAAGGAGCCTCCAGGATGCAGCCGGTGGTCCGGGAGTCTGGGGGAACCAGATAACAATGATGATGGTGATAATGATTTGGATGATGATGAGACCTGGAAGAGGAGGTGGGAGAGTCTTGTGCAAAAAAGGATAGAGGAGAGACAGAATGAGGAGACAGACAGGTGATGAAGAGGGAGACAGATTGAAACCGAGCTGAGGAGAAACAGAGCCAGGCGAAGAGAGAAGTGGGACAGACCTCTGGTGTTCAGATCCTATTTTAATACGACATAAGTCATATTAGAATTGCGTCATGTGGGAGTTGCTGTAATTATAACACTGTCTAACAAATCAGTTATGACAAGGAACATTTAAATTGCTTTTTACTCTGTTCTTTACTTTTTGTCCTCCAATTGGAGACCAAACTCAATATTTTAAAATACTAGAAGCAGGGGGAAAAACATATTCTGTTGTTTTTGATGTAAGAAGTCATTATGTGGGTAAACCTTTAAGCAAACAACATACAAACATACTTTAAGCAAACATCTAACCATACAAAAATAATAATATTCAACTTGTTATGAATGAATAGAAAAAAGATCATTGTCTTGCCTAACTATATTTAATCTTTGTACACATTGGACTAACACGTTTAACCTTATTGCAATGTGTCTAAACATATGACACAGTATGATAATAAAAACTCTCTTTTCAGCCAAACAGTTGTAAATATTTCTTCAGATTTGTGCTGTAGCCAGAGAGGGAAATGCAATATTTGGAAGTTGTGTTATGACATATTATTGCATTACAATGCAGTATGTGGTATGAAATGGGGACATAGCATGCTAATGTCTCCACATGAAAGCAAAAATGAGGCTGCCTTGTTCAGGCTGTATTTGTGTAATACCTTATCATTCATACACCCTGGGCCCATAATCATTAACTCATCTGCAGACTATACTATCATGAAAATAGCCCCTCCATTCATACAGTAACAAGATATTTAACTGGTCTCACAGAGTCCCATTCATCATCATGGCCATCTTTAGAGAACATTTCCCCTTCCACTTCTGTCTGAGAGATGAACAGCTCCACTGGCTCGGCTCCGGCTCCCTCTCGTTCTTATCTCCCTCTGTACTCTCTGTTGGAAGACGCCACTGATGGCTCCGCAACGTCAAGCTGTTGGGCTTCAGCTCGTATTGTTGCAGTGGGTTTACTGCTGATGGCTAGTGTGATGTGTTCGTACGTAGATTAAAGAAGCATCGCACACCACGCTTCTATTTTTAAAAGTAACCCTTTTAATCCACCAAAGTGAGCCGCATTCTTTGAAATGTGTAAATCATGTCAACTTCCCTCCACTCATGTGATCATCACGCCACATATTTCATGTTAATGAAGGCGGCACACAAACGTCGAACGCCCAACGTTCTTCTTCTTCTTCTTCTTCTTCTTCTTCTTCTTCTTCTTCTTCTTCTTCTTCTTCTTCTTCTTCTTGAAGAGTGCATCTCAAAAAGCTTTTGCAGTAATCCATGTGTTCATGCTTCACCAGCATGTAATCTGGCCACATTGGAAGAAAACAGCGGTAAGCAGAGTAAATGCAGATAAGCCAGGGTTGTGGTGTTTGGTTAAATATTGCTCCTATTGTTGTGAGTCAGAATAATACCCTGCATGAAAAGAAAATACATTAGAGTCCCATATGTCGAAACATGTGCGCTTAAATACACTTATACAAAAACAAAAAGATTATTTCCATGCTTGTACATGTACTTGGCTGGGCGATATGGCCAAATTCTTTCACTATATTTATTTATATATATGTGTGGGTGTGTATATAAACATATATATATATAGATATATATCTATATCTATATATATATATATGTATATATATCTATACATACATAGATATATATATATAGATATATATATTGAAACTAATAAAAAGGACAGAGTATATTGACCGTTAATTTGAAACTTTAGTGCAAAACTTGTATAGTATATGCTTGTTAATATCAATTTAGATGGAAATTGTGTTTCACAGTATCTCAATATATGATTTCATCTCAATATGATTCCCTTGAAAGAGGGTAAATTATCATATTGACTTATTGCCCAGCCCTATTCATAATCATATAATATATATTTTATATCATACTCTACCTTTCGTGTACATTTCATGCCTTTGAATGACGATTATTATAATTACCTCTCCTGGTGTCAGTACTCACATTCATAATGTCATCTAGTCTTGCTGCCTTATCTAACAATGTCAATCAAGATGCTCATAATCTATAGGGATACATTTTTATTTGTGCAGTCTTGATTCAACTGAGACATTTAACCAAGATTAGGCTATGGGAGATCGAAACTGTACTCACCTCTAAACTTGATTGGTGTAATTATCACAGCTGGTGGAAGAGCCAAAGACGACGGAAATCTTTGCAAGATGTTATAGTTTTTTCAACCATTGCTCACCAGGAGCCTGATTGCTGCTCGACAAAGTCTCGGCTTGTCACTAACGAGATGTAAAAGCGTCCCACGATCCAGAAAAAAAAGCATTGCCAGGACCAATTTTGAGGCTGTACATTCTCATGTGATCCACGAATGATATCGCACTGCGGAGCCACCGACATTTATTTATAATTGGTGGGAAAACACATTATAGAGGAGAAACTGGAGGAACCCGAGCTGAGCCCTCTTCTCAGGTTTGGTTCCCGGAGTTGGCAAAAGTGGCGTCATACGAATTAAATTCGTTCAGCCAGAAGAGCAGGAGAGTGAAAGACGGTTCAAAGTGGTGAAACTATTGGAATACGATGTTAATGTGGGCAGATCTCAATGTAAAGCACACACCATCACACAACGCTCGTATTCTTCGTGTGTCTGACAATTAGTTTGTTGCTTGTAAATTAGATTAGCTAATGGTGCAGATTAATGTCGGGATATATATTTATTATTTTGTGTTTTTTTGTTTTAGTTTTTTATGATTATTCTGCATATATTTTATCTTCATTTTATTATGATTTTGTATATATATTCATTTGATTGGTTGACCAAAACCTGACAATGTTATAACAACAACAACAACAAAATGTGTAAAAGCACCTAACATTTTAAAATAATATGAATTACTGTCATTGTTATTGTTATATGTACACAACAAAGAGTATACATATAGTGTGGTGGCCACAATAATCAAAGCAAACTAGGACAAATAGTTGCAATTCAATGAATCGCTATGGCAACAAAGCCATTGGTGCAGAGCTGATGTGTCAACAGGGGGCACCGTACCACTGGCCTGCGACAGGAGCCTTAATTAGCATGTGATTGGATTAGTGCGTATGAATCACTCTTAAACAAACCAATTTTCAGTCGTACTTAAAATAAAAAATTGAGGTCGACAGAGGAGACTGACAGAGGAGCGGCTCAGGCTGATTGATGGACGCCGGAGATGTCGGATCAGAGCGAGACGGCTTTACTCTGAGCTTGGCCATTCTTGACCTTTCCTCTTCCTCTCAATACTCGTAATGATCCACCGTCCGGACGCATGGCGATGAGCGAAATTAATGCTGACCGATTGATGAATGAGAGTCACGGCAGGATGCTCGTCTGTGACAGTCTTATATTTTGAGCTCTGTGATGCAGATGATTAATTACGATGACTGAGCGCTTATTGACGACAAGAAAAAATAGTTTTATAGTCTGCATGATGACGACCCTATCGTCTTTTTACTTTTCCCTATGAATAAAGTGTGTGTGTGTGTGTGTGTGTGTGTGTGTGTGTGTGTGTGTGTGTGTGTGTGTGTGTGTGTCATGGGAACCAGCTGTCTGTACTGTGAGCACCATTTTCACAGGGGGCTTCGTTCCAGTGATCACTGCTGGCCCGTGTGTCTGATTTGCCTGTGCGTGCGTCTGTTGTGTGATTGTCTCTTGTCGGCTGTGTCCTGTAATAGGACAGACACACACACACACACACACACACACACACACACACACACGCACACACCGCTGCCACTCTGAGGGCCCGGGGCCTCCCCCACACCTCCCACCCCGCCCCATCCCACCTGGCATCGCTGTCGGAGGCATGGCTCGGTGCCTCGGCATGCAGCATGCCATCTCCCTGGCACTCGGTGTGGTTGCGGGGCCGAGGGATGGGAGCGTGCCAACCGGGGAGCTCCTCCGATCGCTGTGGCCGTCCACTCTCCGGCTGCCCAGAGGGGGGCGGCTCTTCCACCTGTTCAGTGGGGACCTGAAGTGCAACCTCCAGTGGCCTCCATATGGCACCCAGATTCACAGCATCACCGCACTGTGGCAGGTGAGTCATTATTAGCAGTCATGCTAGAATTAAAACAAAGAACGGCAGTGAAATATCGTGCTGATTTTTTTTATATTGAGCCATTTTGTCCACCAACATTGTTGCCATGTACAATAAGTTGACTTCCAGGCCTTTTTCACCGCAGACAATTTGGCTCGTTATAGTCGGGAAAATTCGAATAACATTCATGATGGCTTTGTTGTATTCAAATGTCCCTGTAAGCCATGACGTCTGCACAACACCGCGACCAAGAAACTGGAGCAGCGAAATGGAATTCAGCCAGTATTCATTTTATTATTTATACCTGAGCTTTTGCCACTCTGGCAAACATCAAAACGTCTTCAGTAAACATTTTCATCGGTATTGTGTCGTTTAAAGCTGCAATCTACAACGGATCATACATCGTATATTTAAAAACTACAATAAATGTATGACGCATATTGTTTTTTCAGTATTGTTGCAGGTGTGCAGTAAAATGCCTTCAACTACACTCAGCATGAACACAACTACTTTTGAGACCTTGATAAGCAGTTCAATGTGACAGACCTCAATCAATCCACCATATTTATTTCAACATGCCACAGATGGAGATAGCAGCCATGTATTGATTACAAAAAACATTCTATCTTTAAATGAATCACCTGATAATCCTGTTTATATCAATAAATGTTGGTGAAGATTTGCTTTTTCCAATTGGTCTCTGTGTTAGAATCTACAGATTGATGATTTAATGGCATTTGATAGTAAAAGAGCTTGTTATGAAATGAAAAGCTTTGCCGCTGTTACCTTTGTTTCAATCCTATACGGAAGTGACTAATATTTACTTACAATCTCTGTCATGAATACACATTTTAGAATAAAAATGTTACATTATTAAATATACACAAAACTGGAATGATTTCCAAAAGGAAGGAATTCAACTTTTAACTATCACTTTTGCTCTGCAAATTGGAGCACGGCTCCCTTTTTGTCAATTCAGTTTGATTTAGATTTCCCAGCTTCCCCTTGACACATTAAATAATTTGCAGCTTTCAAGCGGCACACCACCAGTTTCAGACCCTCTCTGAGCGCTGTTTGCTCTCTAGTGTTGCCATGAAAGCTCAAATAGCCGAACGCGGATTGCCAGACCTCCTTATTCCTTTATAGCTGACACATGCAGAAAACATTTGATTATCACAGAAAGGATGTGACATTCATTGCATTTATGTTCATGCTTTGACCTTGAGTCTATGAATCATATAATATGCCATTTAGGTGATCTTGCATGTGCATGTTGTATATTTACAATGATCTGATTCTGTCTATTAGAATTGAATGGCAAACCTTGAATGCAAGAACTGAGTTGTCTTTCCCTCCATCAATCCACACTTTAATGACAGCATAGGGTCGTAGATGTCAGTGCTTTGACAGCGTTGGCAGATTCAACACCATCATACATTTTGTAACGCAACTCCACGACATTTTAAAAGATCAGACTGGCACACTGAAATATTCCCTTTGTGCTTCACATTAATGTCTGAACTGAACAGCCATCATCTCTCTCATGGTGTTTATGGCTCTCATTGAAAGTCACTTCCATAAGCGAACATTTCCAGAGCATGAATTAGCAAAACTGACCTTAAAAATACATGTGCTTTTGATAACAGCTCTCTTTTTAGCTGGTGGAGTGAATTCTGCAGATCTTCCTTTCTGGTCGCATTAATACGGAACATAAGGAATAGTAGTGGGTCCTAATAGACCTCGATATATCAGAGAAATGCGTTTTCCAACAAGCGACTCCAGCCACCGTCTTTATAAGCCAAGCAGACTGTCTCCGGGTTATGAATGGCTTAATTGGCAGGAGCGCTGCAAGTGTCACACAAAATGTCAGCACATGGGAGAGAGGCTACCGGAACAAACTCTCCAGTGTGGTCACAGTGTCAAGAGTGAGTTTCTGTGAGTTCAGAGAACAGTCCTGGTTGATTTCCTGTCATCACGGGCACATAATTACTTCCAGATCATGTCGTTGTGGATAAAGAACAAAGAGTAGCTCAATGGTGGAAGAAGTATTCAGTATTTTTTTGCTTAAAGGGCCAGTGTGTTGCATTTAAGGGGGAGATATGAGAAATGGTTCATGATACTAAGAGAATATAATGACCTGAAACCTGTTGTGTTTTCATGAGCTTAGAATGAGCCATGGAGTCAGCCTACAGTCAGTCTACAGGAGCCCAGAACGGACAAACCACCGACAAGCTTGTGAATCTACGGTAACGTGAGCAAAACCATGATACCGCCAGCCGGCATCTGACTTCTGCTTGTGTTACGTGGTGAGTTTGGCCTTTGTACTATACAGACCCCGTTAGCATGATTTTGCATTCGGCGGCTCACGTTACCGCAGTCTTTGAAAGGAAAAGGAGTGAGAGGTGGGGCCGCCAAATCCGACACACTGTCCGTTTAATTAAAAGCAGAAATAATACTTAGAATGCTCAGGTCAATGCAACGAAACTACTTAAGTTTAGGGAAAAAAAACATCATAAATGAACAAAAAACATCATAAGTACAGGAAGTGCTTATGTAAGTGTGTCACATGCAGGCGCTGAAGGGAGTCTCTGCTCCAGGTGTAACTACCGTAACCTGCATGTCTTTAGACAGTCGAGGAAACCCATGCAGACTTCTCAATTTATAATCAAAATGTAACTTTGTACTTGGCTACTATATATAATATTGGCTAGCTACATCTTTAGCAATGGTTTCTATTCTATGATGATATGAAACTCTCAAAAAAAGAAGGAATATCTTGTGTTGTAGAAGTATACAATGGAAATACTCAAGTAATGTCCTGGAGCGTATGGACATTAATTAGTTTTCTTCCACCAGTGTGTTGCAAAGTCTCCCTGAGTTTGAGAGCTTGTGTTTTGCATTGAAATAAACAGAATCACACGCACATGCAGTAAAGAACGGCATCAAAGCATTCAGTCCGTGAGCCTCAGCCACGCTGCTCAGTGTTACAGGTGCCATTCATACAACTACAATCATCTCCCCATTCGGTCCAGTTTATTCCTGATATCTCTCATTCATCTATCCAGGTGAAGCCGACTAATCTTGCCCACTGCTTTCTCCAGTGCCCCAACAGTATTTGTAGAAGAAGCAGTTTGCAGTTTCTACATGCGTACGTCGACTGGCCTTGTTTTGGAGGTTGGTGTTTTCCTCCTGAATCAACAGCGCTGATTTCATTTAGTATTCCTCTACCGTCCAATTGTGCCCAGTGACTTAAAATTATCTTGACACAACTTCAAGTGTGAATATATTTCTGCTATATTTCACCTTCAAAGCCCGCGACTGCTCAATCTCCTGGGAGCGTTTGTCACACCACACTGCACCAACTCCACGATTTATACAGCAGCTGGCGCAGTAAATGTGCTGTAATTGCACAGTCACACGTGGATCCGGGTGTGTTCATCGCATCACACCAAATCTATTCATCTGCAGTCCATGTGATAATGATGCTCGCTTTAGCGCCACACCACCACTTCCCGTCTCCGCGTGATATTTAAGGGTATTGTTATAATGCCTGCGCGTAAGCATCTGTCCCCTCGATTGGAGGGAATGCTTTTCGTGTTGCGATCTGATTGGGCATCAGTGGCAATCTCTGCGGTAATGACCCGTGCTGGGAGGTGTTGCAGGAGCAGATTCGGAGGCGCTATCCTGTTAACAAGAAGCCTGCTGAGACAAGCTGTGAGCAACGCCACTCGGAGATGTGAGATATCAAGCGAAGCCTGCCAGTGCCAGACAGTTGGTGATCTGCATTTTTTTTTTATTATTGTTATTGAATATGACAGTGAAGGAACAGGTGGACGTCCACTGTCTGACGGCTGACCCTGTAGATAGATTTGGGGCTTCTTTTTTATAGACATTTTTCTTTCGAATGTCAAACATTAGACAACACAGACACATAGAGTGAATTGTTTGCTTTTAAGACAAGACCCAGTACAGCCAGTTTCACTGTGTTCTATCTTACTTTTGCTATTGCAGGAGGAAGCTTAACACACGCTGACTCCTCCATTATCCTCATTGATTTCTCCGTCGACATATGATTTGACCTTTTCATCCTCGACATCTCCGATCATAATCTCCAGAAGGGCAGTTAGAATAGCAGCTGTGTCATTTAGCCCTATTAACCCCGTTATTTTGTTTGCAGACCAGCCATGACCCCCCCCAGGATAACAATCATGCTCTGTGCTGAATGAATCCGAAGAAGACGAAATCCTCAGTAATCCTGGACCATGAATTGCTCACAACACTAATACCGCTTATTCAAATAAGGTTAAACTGTTTCTGTGGTCAAATGCTGCAAGGTTGCAGAGCCATTTTAGCAACTGTTTAGTGACTAAAGCGTCCGGGTCGGAGGTAAATCTGATTCGGCCTTGAGCCTGGATGGCGATGCCGCTCGGCACGTCGGTCCGCCACCTTTCCCTGACTTAAATATCTTATCGACTATTTAATGGTTTGCCCTGAATCTTTGTGCAGACATTCGTGGTGACTCGAGTGATTTCCTGACTTTTTCTCCTGTGCATGAGACATTTTTCTTTCTTGTAGTAAAAATGTCTCGAAATCTTTTGGATGGATTGCCATAATATTTGGGGCACACATTCATGTCCCCCTCAGGAGAACGATTTACGATAACTTTAGCAATATCGTAACTTTTCATCGAGCACCGTCATCAGGTCAAAATGATAACGATAGCTGGTGATAATGAAAACATTATACCTGCTAAATGTCAGCCTGTCAGCATTGTCATTCTTAGCCTATTAGCATGTTAGCATGCTGATGTGAGAATTGAGCTCAATGCACCGCTTTATATACAGCACATATTGTGGCTGTAGACTCTCAGTCTCGTTGACAAACACACCATTTTAAAGTTAAATGATGACTTCATGAAACATTATTCAAAATCATGTATAGTTGCACCCTTTAACACTACAGTGCATGCCATACTTTCACATATATGTATGTAGTATGCATTTAATACACATATATTTGGAGTACATAAATTGTCACTTTTGATACGTAGGTCTCAACAACAACGCAGCTGTACACGGATCAATTCAAGGCAACAGTGTAACATTTAGTGACGTAAACGACATCCGCTGTGTAAACCAAGCCACACACGAATGACCCTGCCTAAATTCCATGACTGATACCTGAATGGAAAAAAAGGCAACATTATTTCCTAAGGAGAACAAAGGAAGAACTATCCATCATTGCTGGAAAAGAAAAGAAAACCCTGGCTACCCCTGTGCTCTGCAGGCTACATGCAGAGTAATTCTCGAGGGGATGTATTCCAGACATAATGAGAAAGAAACATCGGGGTAAACAAATCGACTTTTTTTGCAGGCTGGCCTAATTACAGGGTAGGAATAAATAACTATTGGAGAGGAGACAGGCACGCTAGTGGAAGGCATTGTAATGTGCCATGGGGAGTTAATGCGTCATGTTCCTGCCTGGCATGTTGCTGTGGCATGTTTGGTTCACAGTGAGGTTCTCTGATCATACAGATGTTTAGCTGCTGTGGCGATTGGGGAACTTTTTTTGGGACTTTTTTTGTGCATATATGCCAAAGATTCACTGCAAGGGACATTTTGGTCTCATAGTGAATGTAAATATGTATTTAAGCTTTAGTTATGAGGGCAGAACACATTGGGTAATCAGGTGTAACATAAGTTTGGGTAATAAATGGAATATATGACTGAATGATGGGCTAGATCATTATGACCTTGGACACCCTTAGGTGGGGATCACACAGAGATGCCTGCCTTCAGATGAATCTGCTTTAAAAATACCATGGCAGTGCAAAATGTTTCCACTTTTATGCATTTCTGGGGGGGGGAACTGTGAGGAAACACACATGTCTGTCTCCACCTGCTCTACAAAAAAGCCTCTCAGACCCACAAAGTCCGCCTATGAATATTTTCCGCCATCTTGAATTTTGTGAAAAACACATTATTGTAGTTTATTCCTAAACGCTTGCTCCGTTTCATACCAAACTTGGTACTTATCATTATTGGAGCTGAATCATCAATACTGCATTGACATTTATTGGATATCTCATTGCGTTGAGGAGATATCGACCAATCAACCTCTTAGGGGCGTGTGTTGTTTTTAAACACTCATAACATTAAAACTATTTGGACAAACGACTCCAAACTTGGGTTATATGTGCACGTCGCATCCCCTAACTTGCAATAAATCAGGCGTCCGATTTGAACAATAGGGGGCGCTACAGTACTTCGGCCAATTTGGCATTTTCGGCACACAGTATATGTTCACATTGTCGTAGCGCCACCTACTGGCCAAAGGAAATCAGCCAAACAGCATCGGATTTAAATCAAAATGACAGCGCCCAATTACATGCTGGGAAACACTCGCGCACAAAACAAAACAGGAAGAGACAGACCGGAAGACACGCCATACAAACCGCTGTTCACTGCCCAACGCTGAGACAGTCTTTCCCAGCATGCCTTTCGCCCGTGTAATTTGGAACCATGACGGATGCCAGTGACGCTGAAACCTAAGTAGCTCTACTGCACTGCCAGGATTGAACTGTAAACATTAATTGCTGGTCCCTGCGCTTGTTGAGACCATGCATGGGTTTGGCCAGTTTCCTTCTGAGGCCAGTCAGCGACCCGCCAGCTACCCCAAATGTGCCGGGATAAGTGAGGACCTGCTCACAGCTGCTCGCAGCTTTAATTAGTATTTTTTATTCTATTCAGTGTTTATATTTACTCTACATGATGACATATTTAACTCTTCATGATAATATATTTACTAGCATTGGATTCAACTCTAAATAGAATTCTATATAGAATTGGATTACATTCTATATAGAATTCTACATAGAATTCTATATATAATTAGATTGCATTCTATATAGAATTCTATATAGAATTAGATTGCATTCAATATAGAATTCTATATAGAATTAGATTGCATTCTATATAGAATTGGATTCAATTCTAAATAGAATTCTATATAGAATCCCTTCTTATTACAATAATTCATATACACATCTTTCAGAGGGGTATCCAAGCCATAATAACAAGGGATTAACAATTTAAAAAAATGACAAAGTTATTTCAACAGTATCAAATACAAAAATTCAAATGTAATACCTAACTGGATCAGGTTTTTGCTTTAAATCTTAAAGGGGATCCACACTTTAGAAAAAACTCATGTGAGGTTTTTCCTAAATTATAAATCATTTTGAATATGGAACACAGGATAGCATCTTATTCGACCACACTGTGGGGAAAGTTATAGATATTAAAGTAATATATTGTTGGTAATGGTTTTGAGGTATCTCCCTGATAATGACTTTCATGTTTGATGAAACGTTGCTCTTTAATTCTTACAACAAATAACAAAACACTGACTGGGCTAATTCTACTGCGGCCCCATTGAATAAGAACTATCTCAACAAGCTGTCATGTCTTTAGCTTGAAGGTTTCATTCTTTTTTCTCGATGTTATTCTTATCATCGGTCTTCACACATGTAAGTCATGAAACCAAGATTGACGCAAGATGCTACAAACATCAAGGCTTGATTTGGCAGTGACTCTCTCTCTTTCTCTCTCTCACACACACACTCTGGTCAGAGCATTCATGCACTTCATGACAGAGGAGATGGAGTGTAGGGGCAGGGGCAAAAAAATCCTAAAACTGAATATTCCCCTCACTGTAATAGTTTCAATCTGTTCTGCCAGAACAGATTGTGGTATTTTGCTTCCCTGTCGGAGTGCTGAATATATCTCCTTCCTCCCTCTCTTCTTTTCCCTCTCCCCTTTCCCATTATTGCAGTATGGCACTCTCCATTTCATTGTCAGTCTGGGCAGCGCTGCTGTAGCATAGACTCGTTACATTGAGCCTAAAGCCCACTGACCACCTCCCTTGTGAAGACTCATGACCGTCCATCACGAATAAAATATTACACTGCACCTTCGCGGCCATCAGCTCCTGCTTAGGCTGGAAATGAGAGGATAAGCACAGCAAATATGCCAGTAAAATGGGCCACCTACTATCAAAATGAAGCACTTAAAGGAAACCTCTACCCTATTTGTCAGCTTCCAATTGAATACGTTTTTCTGGACTGAGAGAGTGTGGAGCATGCGAGATTAGCTGCTGCTTCTTGTTTTGTATTTTCCGGTGATCCCCGAGACCCATTTAAGGAGTCGTAGTCCCTGTTGATTGAGAGAGCCCCTTTAAGTGGCCGTGGCAATTCCAACAACAACAGTCGACCTCCTCTGGCAGGAAGAAGGCCTTTAACCACAAGAGCTGGGTCTGGAGGGGGAGGTGGGAGGTGAGCCAGGGGGAAGGCAGCTTGCGGTCGTACATCTTGGGAAGGCTGCATGTGTTGCCCAGACAGGCCCTTAAGTGACTTCACCTCATCTCAATGGTGCTCATTACGAGCGATAGAAAGCCATCCATTCAGGGCAGCGGCATAAAACAAGCCAGCTCCATCTGGAGAGAGGACAAGAGGGTGTCAACATGGGCTCGCACAATTGATTGGGTCCTGTACAGTACTGCGAGTGTTGCTGGGCTGTGTGTCTCGTCATTTTTCACACACTTCACTCCTCGCCGTCACAATTACCGGAGCATATTTAGATTTTGAACGTACCCACAAGCTCTCTAAATATTTACTCAAAAAAGCGAGAGAAAAAAAGAAGAAGAAAATCCAAGTGCCTCCACAGTTGCCTGGTTTAAACACATTTCAATGGATATAACTCAAAGCGGGGCACCGTGGCAAAACCCACACAGCATTGAGTATTCGGTTTGAAGACCATGTTTACGCTGCTCGGTTTGGTAGTCTCGCGTCTCCCAGCAGCCGGCTCCTGCTGGGATGCTAAGGAAGGCTCTGCCTTCACAAGACGGAGTCTAACTGAGAGGAGGGGAAGATGGACGGAGAGCTCTCCAGACTGCACCGACGAATTAGTTTGAAATGCCAGTTTTGACAAATTGCGCCTTCCTTCAGCCTAATATCTCCCTGTAAATGCCTTTTTCTCTTTCAAGTCTTGCGTTCGAACGTGCATTTGGACTGTCCACATTTAGCAAATGAACCGGGGATAAAATCCCTCACGCCTGCCTGTGAAATAAGCACCAAGACAGAATTGTGCCCGTGAACTGCAGCAGGGTGAGGAGATTTATCCCACCAAGAGCTGTTGGGCGTAATGGCTTTGATTTGAATTTCTATTCCTTTCATTAGAAACCATTGACATTTTAAGCACACCTGTTCGCCATTGTCAACGACTAACCTTTAAAAAGAAGAGTGATGTGTCTCTCCCGAAGAGACAAAAGCAGAAACAAATACGGACACATGCTTTCCCTTTAATCGGCTTTACAATTCTCTCTGTTTTTAAAAGCAGACTCAACCAACTAATGAGAGAAGAGAACATCACAAAAGAAATCAGGGGGGAAAAAGAACGTAATTGATGGGTTTATTCAAGGGTTTGATGTGCTCATAGACAAGCGTATACGCTCAGGTATGTTGGACGCTTCAAAGCACCGCCGTACCTTTGCAACGCGAGAGAGTTTTATGCAACATACTGCATAATAAATGTAGCTCTTATGGACCTAAAAGACCTGCAGGAGATAGATAGGAATGTAAGCTCCTCATGAGAAACAACTTTAACTTTGATGTAACTGAATCAACATTGCACGCTGGAGTGGGCCGTATATTTAGTTTGGTGCCATTTAGGAGAGGAGCGGTTGTCTGGTTGCAACGCCCTGTCAATATCCCCTTATATCCAGAGCACACATAAAATGTATAGTCTGCGTTCGTGGGTAAAATAGACCCTCGTGAAAGCCGACTGTTCCTCTTGACACATGAAATCATTTTGCCTTTTTTCACAGATGCACCTGCAGTTTGGCCACAGGGAGTTCTGCCTCTTTGGAGCTCATGTTGCTTTGAAAACTCATATATCAAAGGGATGACTGCCAGATCTCTAACAGAGCTGCACTTAACTTTGTATGACCCTCTTTTGTGATTGACTTGTGATTAAGTGACCTGAGTGTTTTAATACCTTACCAACAGTTGTTTTTCTGCGAAGACATAATGGCATTTCTCCTGTTTCTACTTGGATGGCGCACTCCGGTGACGTTCTTACTGCACCTATACACATTCTGAGGGCCCTGGTCTGGATACCATCCAGCTGTTTAAAGGTAGTTTGTGATGCTGAACCATATGCTATACTATCGTTATTTGTCCCTCTCCCTCATGGTGAACACATCTAAAATCGTGCATTTTTCCTCATAAAAAGGTAAACACCCTATCGTTTATCATGAGGGTTACGTTTCAGTGAAGCAGAATAAAGGAAACACACACTGCCTTCTTGTTTCCAATTCTGTTATTTTATGTAATTACATTGACAACATTTTGACTACACAAAAGACATTTGTTTGCACGCTTGCTGGCCAGCACCTGCAAACTATTTGTGGTTGTATGAATTAAGACATCCCTGGTTGGAATGATACGACTAAATCAGTAGCGATTTCTCAAATTTCATCATTTACAATATCCATATTCACATTCTGGCCCTCTACGTCTCATTTTGATCAATATTTTATTTCCCATGTTCCATATTCCCTTTTTTATTACAGACTCAGATTCTGTTAACGCATTATGCATAGTGTTGCTTTTTGGTCTTTGGTCTTTGTTTTACTTTTATCTATCTTATTTCATCTTTTAATATTCCTTTGTTGTTTTGTTTTTCTTTTTTTCCCAGTTTTGTGTATTGTGTATGTGATGACTAAAGAAGAATCTGGGTCAAGGTCAAGAGAGGATGTTTATAGAAAACCTGTTACGCAGACAGCAGAACTGTGTTGATCAAAATGACTCCGTCTCCTGATTCACTCAATTCATGGAGTCCAATACTTAAGATAATTTGGCATTGTATCTGACTCCTTTTAGAGCAAATCTCCAGACTGTGGTCAGTATCTTGGATTCTTAAGTAATCCCCAAAATACACCATTACCTGAACTAATAAATGCTCAGACTCAGATAGATGCTCGGTTTATGTGCTCACAAATCTGCTCCTCTGCCCTCTCCATCCTCGTCATGACTTCTGACGTCAATCAAGCCAGTGTTTTCAGTGGGTTGCGAGCTGTGAGATCCCAGCAGCACACCGAGAGGTAATTAGACCAATGATCACCGGCGTCCAGGAAAAGAGTGAAGACGGGGGGAAAGAAAGTGCTGACTTGTGTGAGCTGAGCTGTGCCAGGCTCTGAAAAAGAGCCCAGGCAAGCACATGTATGACGAGAGGGGGGGGGTGCGGGGGGGAGTTCTGAGTACACGCCGGCTGCTTCCTGCTGAAGCAAGTTATGTGCTGTGCAGTGGCAGGTGAAAACGCTCCGTGAGGCCATGTGCCGCTGCCATCTTTAGCCCGGGGTTTGGGCCAGGTACACAGCAGCTGTTTGTCTCCGTGGGCAAATAACCGCCACACAAACACACACACACACACACGCACACGCACACACACACACACACACACACACACACACACACACACATCCATGCGTATCGGTCAAATGTGTCAGATAAGAGGAAATATCACCGCTGTCTCAGGATTGAAATGCCATCCTTTTTCTTGGGGCTAATGTGATTTAAACAGTGTTGCATTTAAATACACAGACAACACACACACACATACACAGTCACCATAGTTATGCATTGACCATATTTGTCCTATTTATTACAATTATTGGTCGGTTAGCTGAATTGCATTGTGATTTAGCGTTGGTCCTGCACTTTTGTGTTGCAGGCATGAGGTGATATTTCATTCAGAGTATGAATAATCCTCAGGAGGCACCAAATGCCACGCAAAGGACTGTTCATCCGGCTCTGCTACCAGTTGAACCTTGTGCCTCTTAATCTGGATCTAAATAAGATCCGGATCAGGATCATGACGGGATCACATTCAACTCAATGCCTGTATTGGTAATCCACACCAATCATTTGAACTGAATAGCTAATTTTGTGAAATTTGGGGATATTGGTCATGGTAATATTAAAGAGGGGGCTGTTTATGATGAAATAATATGGCATCTAATTATGAATTACATATAAAAGTGATAATAGATGCATGTGTAGATGTTCCCTTTTAATCTGTACTGGCTGTGCTTTTCTCCCCTTGCACACATTAAGCTAATGGCAGCAGCGGCCCTTTGAAAGATACACACATCTATGCAGCTTAATGATGCCTGAATGTGTTGTACTGTACATATGGCTGCTGCTATTAAAAATAGTTCAAAAATATTTCGAAACGTTTGAAACATTACGCTAAACAGCTGCTTCAAGTGCAAGTTAATCCACCGTCCTGTCCGCACACTAATCTAATGGCCATTTCCTCGATTGCATGGTTGCCATTACTTGATTCATGACGTGAATATCGCTTTAATGTTGGAGAATTGAGATTTACTATGACCTTGTTCTATAATCTGCAAGAAATATGTTCTCAGAACACAGAGCAACAAGCCGTGGGAAGAAAAAAACACACTGTTAAAGAATTAGAAGCGAGTTTGAGCCCAGCTGCGTCCATGTACATAATATAATTGGCCCGTGGATGTGAACTGACTTTAACAGGCAGGTCTGCAGTGGAATATACTGCTTCATTATAAAGAGCAGAGCATATTGTAAAAAAAGCTGTGGTTGTGTTTCATGTAGTGTTGGAATAAATGTTATGATTTTGTTTCAGCGGACTGGGGATGTGTCTTGTAGGGGGACAAATGTTGGCCATTACATTATAATGGAGGGTCATGTAGACCGAGCCACGAGCAAAAAATCATGATCATCTGTCAGTATGTTGTCTTCACTGTATGTTTTTAAATGTACCATTAGCTGGATATCATACATTTATGCAACATATATTGCAGAGAGACTCTTCTCCTGTGCAATCTTGCAGTGTAACAACATTTTGCAGCAAGAAATGTAGAATATATTAGTATTATTTGGTTTTAAATCACTAAATTTATTTAGAAAAATGATTTGGTGAGACAAAGGTACAACACATTATTGGTTAGTCTTGACATGATGACTCACTCTGTGACGACCCTCTCTGCCAATGGCCGTTGTCCCTGCAGGGTTGCGGGTGGGCGTGGCAGAGGGTCGTCAGGAGAGTGGGGACACCTGTGCTAATTAGCGGCACTGGAAACACCTGTGCTGGAAACCTTTGCCACAAAAATACTCAGATTTTCACATGGTTTTTCATGATGACTTTCAGGAGGCAAGATATCCAAACCAAGACATATCCTTGATGTGTAAATATGAAGTATTCGTATGTGAACCACATTGCCTCGATTCATAAATCATTCATAAATCAACAACTAAAACAGATATGATGATGATGATATATCATATAATACGTCTTGATTGTTGACTTATTGGTGCATAATAAAACATTGGGCACAATCTGACCAGCTCCTCTAGATTCATATTCAATTCTGAGGTTATAGCAGCGGTTATTAAAAGGTACATTAGTGCATCATCATGAATAAATGACCGCTAAATATTCCTGGAACGAAGCACCCAGTTGTGTAGTATGTTGCTCAGTGTTTACCTTGTGGATCCAAAAGGTTTCTCACTTACATTAATACTAATTATTTTAAAAGCACCTTGATTTATTTTCCATTCTCTCCCACTCATAATTAGTCTGTCTGCCGCCTACTGCCAATGACAGTATTTACAGATGACACATTAAATCATGCATGCTTTCTCCTCTGCAGTCCTTCTGAACCGTGTAGTGTTGTGTGTCCTAGTTTCCTTGAGATGTGTTCAGGGCCCATAACGAGGATACCAAGTTTGTATGAACTAGGTTAAAGGATTTTCCTCAGACATCTAGCAGGTGACAGCCACTTAAAGAGGTTAAATAATTACAAGGATTTAGTTTACCGAAAGGAGGGGACTATGTTTGTAACGGAATGAAAAGACCTGATAAATAGTATGACAACGGTATAAAGAAAAATAAAATGGTTGGCCCAAGAGGTGAGCCTTGAGGCACACCATGCAATCAGTGGAGCCGAAAAAAAGTGTCATTAGTCGAGAGGGAAAATGTTTGACAGTTGAAATGAGAACCAGTCCAGGGCGGCTACAGAGACGCTCAACAAAACAAGGCTCTGTCGTGCCCATGGGGGGAAATGTTCATGATTAATATGTCATGGATTACTCAAACCAGTGGGGGGAGCTGTTCCATGGGTCTGAGTGTTTTATTGGGTGATACAGCAGTGGTGGGATATCACTCGTTTCCTAACAGGCCACCCTTCCCTTTGCCCTTCTCCCTAAAGCCTCGTCACAAGCTGAAGGAGAATACAGCACTTGTTTTCTTTGCCGTCACAATTCTGCTCCATTCCCAACAAATACAGGAGCTTCTTAAAAAAAAAAATAGGGTCTTTTTCACCTTGGTTGAACACTCTTTCCATCCCGTATCATAACAAACAGAGATATTTAATTCTTCCAGTCCTTCACCTCCTCTTGTCCCACACACACACACACACACACACATACACACATACACACACACACACACACACACACACACACACACACACACACACACACACACACACACACACACACAGGATTATTTTAAGCAACTGGATCTGAAACTTAAACAACTTAATCCTATCTTTTGATTTCCAGCCACTATGTGACGTCATCTTTAAAAGTCAAAATACAGATGTTGACCTCTGCGTGTGCTTCAGTTTCTGTGAGTTAAATTCTAAACAGGGACAAATTTGGCCATTATTTGAGCTGAGTATAAACTACTTATGAGGACAGCTGCAATGGGCATGGTGGAGCACTGCTTGCTCTGCTATGAATCACAGGATTAGGCTTTAAGAGACTGTGGCTCACCAGATTCACTGCTATTGAACTCACGACTACTGGATATACAGGACTCTTGTGGCATGAATTAAGATCATGTTTTACTGCTTTTCAGCTGAATCTCAGTCGATGTCCCCTTGAGGAGCATGACTCGATTGCGCTGGAGGGTAAAGCCACCTAAATTCAGTTTATCCACATTTTTATTTGCGAAAGATAGTCTGTCATCAACTTTTATGGCTCCGTTTTACAACATTCGCTATGCGGTATAAAACAACGTAAAAAGAAAATATGCCAGAAAGTAAATGAAGATCTTAACAGTTCAGGAGTGAAGTCTATAGTTCACTGCTTTTCTGATATAGATATATATATATATATATATATATATATATATATATATATATATATATATATATATATTGACAGACCATTTTGAGTCAGCACACCATCTAATTCATCACAGCTTTGATAGAGAAACAGGACAGACTTGAGGGTGGTGAGTTTGGTCTAAAATGGAAAGCCCATGGTTTCCAGGCAACTGTGTTAAAAATGTAAACCTTATTAAACATGGTCTCACCATCGGGGCGGAACTCTGCAGCAATAATCCTTTGGCATTAGCTTGACAAATTGTCATCACTAACCTGTAGCAAACAATGATCCTCTCACAGATCCAATAGAAATGGTAGACACACCTTGCAGGCCTCTGTCTCATTTGATTGTAGCAATATATATATATATATATATATATATATATATATATATATATATATATATATATATATAGAATTAATATTTCTTCACAGCTCAACTTTTCGACTAAATCATTTACTCCTCAAAGATAAATAGGCTCGCTATAAGCCAAATGCTTTGCTGTAGCTTTTTGGTTTTTCATGAGGAGATATGGTGCCACTTCCGGCCGCCATCTTTGCTTGGTTTAAGAAAAGAACAGTAAACAGTAAATTAGAGTGTAAATCCTATTTATTATCAAAAGTCAGATTATTTTTACCATTCCAATGTTTCGAGAATCTGGAAACCTCGTTCAAAAGAGGGGTAAGTGTTGCCAAACTACCTTTGAGGTTGTTTTTTTTAAAAGCTTTGTATGTTAATTTGACCTAACTTTAATCACCGGTGCAACATTTTCAAATGGAAAAAACTATTATGTTGCACATAGTGAGCCACATATAACAATGTCTAACATTTAACCTTAACAGGTTAAGATGAGTCAACAAAACTAGGCGGTGAGTAAACTCACAACAGATGAAAATAGCTTAGAAATGACGTCATGTTAGTTGTTCTCATTGGGGTTGGCGCTGTAATTAGTAACGCACCTGTGCCAAACAGTTAATTAAAGTTACTCAATGAAACATATCGAGTAGTTTAGCTTTTAATAAGACGGAGCACTTGTGGAAATACAACAGGTATGTTTTGGAACCTCAAGTTAGTATAAACTTGTTGATAATGCAGTCATTTTGCGCATTAACTTGAGCACACCTGCGGTGTGATTACATGAGGCGTTTTTTTTTCCTCTTGGATCGCGATCCCACACCATATTTTAGTTCTCGCCGTCGCACACAGGCGGCCAGGATCCAAACTTCCGTGAGACTCCACACCCTGTTTTCCGGGGAGCCGGTGAAGATCCAGCCCTTCAAACACGCTGCTCTCTTACGTCCCGTCCGTGGTGAGCAGAGAGCTGGCCGCAGCGGAGATTTCTCCTTCTGGTCGGGTCTTATCTTTTCTGTCCCCGACTGAGCTCCCCCCTTTTTTTTTTTTTTTTACTGTTTTCCAGCGCTTTGACGCACACCGGAGGAGTTAAGTCGAGCGCGTTGGTGCTCAGTCGCCCGCAACAATCTGTTCGTCCTTTGCGCGGCGCCTCCGTGGCAATGGATTGATTTCAGTGTTTTTTTTTTTTTTTTCTCTCTCTCTCTCTCCGACCTCTGCCTCGACCAAGTTGAGAAAACAGTCTCTCTAACCTGCGGCTCTCTCTCCCCACAGCTACATGTTTCATCCGGACAGTTTGAAAAGTACCTGGCTCCGGATGTTTCTGCACATTTTAGGACTTTGAACTTTTTTTCTTTTTTTTTTTCTTCTCTCCGCTTGTGCGTTTTGCAGGAGGTGGCCGGGGATTTTAAGGAATTTTTATTTATTTATTTGAAAGCTACTCCGGGGTTCCTGAAAGCCTGCAACGATTTATTTGTGAAAAGTGATGGCCGAGCGGGGAGCTCTGCCGCTCCTCTCTCTCCTCTGTCTCACCTTTCTCTCCACGGAGACCGCCGCGGCGAAGCATGTCGACAAAGGTAAAAAAAAAACGAATGCCCGTCTAACGCACTGCTGCTGGTTCTGCCCTGTGTCTGCTGCTTTGCGCCTCGAATGTATCCACTGGCATTGTATCACGAGTTTTTTTTAAAAAAAGGGAGAGAGGGGAAGGAAAAAAAAGGGCACACGGGAATGCAAGCTGTTGGCTCTGGAAGTCAGACATGGATCTAGGGAGCTAATTCTGCTGTGTTCGGGTCAGCAGCTACTCCTCCACCATTTACGCAACTTTAAAAGTACAGACACTCTATTTACTCCAGCAGCAGCCCGGTTTAAAGCAGAGAAGCAACACTCCCCGGTCCTTTTGTCTGCATGGAGGCTCATCGAGGCACAACTGCTCATAGGTGCCTCTGTCTTTCAGATGATTCGTAGACATGCGGCATGGAGTTGGTAGTTTCACACATTTTGTCTTTTGGGTTCTGCGCATTTTTGTATTTTGCAACAAAGAAATGGCATTTTTATTATTTTTGGTCAAATTGAGATCATCCATCTTACCTGTGTTGGACCAGCACTGTGGTGGTCATGGGAATGCTTAGGATGGCAGGAAGTTGCATTAAAAAATAGATACAAAAAAATAGTCATTAGTGCTCACTGTCGGGTAATAAGCCAGTATCATCAGTCCAGCAGACATCTCATTACCTGGGCGTCAATACATGCTTAGATGATGGATAAACAGACTCCAATTAATTTGCTTCTGTTAATTGTTTTGAAGTGAGGGTAACTGCAGTCGCTCTTATTCCAACTGGTGGTATTGTGTGGCGAGGATATTCCACTGCTGTGAAGTGGGATTTCTTCACATTGGAGGTATTGATTCGAGTCTGTTTTTAGCATAACTCACCCCAATTGGGTATAAGCACTCAAAGCGATGGGCAGTCACTGGGGAGCACAACTCCAACCCATATCACAAACCCCATCGTGACATCTTTATCATTTTAAGCTGTTGGATGCTATCAAACACAGCAGTATGTGGTCTGGAACATTGTAAATATAACTGACTCTTGTGCAACATGGCCCAGTTTTTTTTTCTTTCTTCTTCCCATCATTCTTTTGATATGCAAAATGGTTGTGCATGCATATGTGTTTTTAATAAAGAAAGAAAGAAAAAAGGCAGTCCATGTGCCTTTGAAACAGAATGAATGTGCATAGAAGACGGGCCCGGAGTGACAGGCCTGTGCTAGCTGTTGGGCTCTCTTGCGTGTGGAGCCTGATGAAAGACCCTCTCCTGCATGAAAAGCACTCTGCAGTGGTGGAAGGGGAGATAGAGAGAGAGAGGAAGGAGAAGGAAAAAAAAAAAGCCCCTCCTTGGCTTTGCTGGAGATCAGTACAAAAGGGAAAGATGGGGGTAGGGTGAAACAGGCCGACTGTCTGGAAAGTAATAAAACCAGGAGATTAAGGGGACCTGGGAGTTCCTTTGGGAGCTTTGATTGATTCCAGAGAATTGGACTGGGACCCACAGGCAGAGAGTCTCAAATTACTAATTGTGGGGTCCCCTTCTCTGAAAAGATCTGTTTATTCAAAACACATTTCTTTGAGGTCCTGGCTGTGGCCAGAACCTATCTCTCTCAAAGTTGGCATAGTTGCAGCCATAAGAGTTTCAGTCTCACTTGTTTTTGTGGGGGTGGCATGTATAATAGATAGTCTCACTTTTTTGTTTTACTTTGAAATAACTTGTTAAACTTAAGCAGCACTGCTTCCATTTGTACTTTTTCAAGTTAACTTTAAAGAAGGAAAAAAAAAATGGCTTCAAAAAAGTTTTGTGTTTTGTAGATAAGTCCCTGATAGAGGAGTGTAAAATCCATTTAGGCTCTATCTTATCTCTGTAATTCTGCTGGGAGGGAATAGTGGGCTGATTGTCTCCCAGCGGACAATGCAAATAACTTGCAGCAATGTGTAAACATTTGCCAACCCTCTCTGCTCTTACAGACCACTCGCCAGGGTGTCATCCTCACAGACCACCTCCGATGTGAGACTTAATAAACAACTGTTTTCTTTGGCGCATTTAAGGTCTTCTCTGTGGACTCTGCTGCTAAGAAAATAATTCACCACCTTTTGTGTTGTCTGGGGGGGTGGGGGAGAAAGCCCCGGTGGTCCTAAATCCCAGTTTGTGGGGGAAAAGAAGTCGGAAGGATTAACGTTTAGATCTCCACTCATCCTGAATTCCAAGAATGTCGGTCATGGCCTTCGTTTCCCAGTGGGATCTGTATGCAAAGTGTACTAAAAGGTTTCTCCTCTCGTCATTTGCACAAATATATCTTTACAACTTAATCGCCGGCTCCAAATAGATGCGTCTGCTCCACACGTCCCCATCGTCTCGTGGTGAGTTGAGAGGGGGTGTCGTGCAGAGTCACCTGTTGTGTCTGCCAAATAGAGTCTGCTGCTGTTCTGATCATCTATTTATGAGCTCCAGTCGCCCATAAAGTCCTAATGACCTCCATCCACCGAGCAACCCTGTCTCCTAAAAATTACGTTCCCCCAGAACTAATACGCATTCCCAATTACGTTTGATCAGAAACGTATCTCCTCCCTGATTATGTTTGTGTTTGACGTATTACACATAAGTTGATTATACGCGTATAGGTTGATTAAACACGTATGTTGATTATACACGTATTTTTGTTTTTATGTTTGTGTTTGACGTATTACAAATACGTTTATCGTGTGTTTGTGTTATTGTGTTCTTGCTTTATTTAAGCATATTTTAATTTTTAAACTCTTTGGAGAAAAGAGGGGTGAGGCCAGTGACAGCCGGCCAGCCGGGCGCCGGCCGCACCGGGAGCCCGAGAGTCGGTCGCACTGGGAGGCGAGCACCGGGGGGACCAGCTGCACCGGGAGGCTCGGGGCTCGGTGTTCAGACGCTTGGCGTCGCCGTCAGGCCGTCGGTAACAGCCTCCTTCGCTCCGGTCTTCTGAGTCGGGTTGTTTGTGAATGCAGCCCAAAGTGTGTGATAAACTCCATCTAGTGCAGTAAACCACTGCGATCATCAGCAGACACTCGGATCTCTATGGCCACATCATGTGCAGAATCTGACGTGAAAAATATTCAAACGGGTGGAAGGAGTCACGGGACCCAACATCCGGTTTTCAAAATACTAACTGATATGAATGTGTTCAGAACATTTCTGACCACATTTACTGTAACAGTACGTTGTGTTTGATTTATTACAACATTTATGTAAGACCAGTACAGTAAATATGTTTGGATGTGGTCAGAAATGTTCTGAACACATTCATATCAGTTAGTATTTTGAAAACCGGATGTTGGGTCCCGTGACTCCTTCCGCCCGTTTGAATATTTTTCACGTCAGATTCTGCACATGATGTGACCACAGAGATCCGAGTGTCTGCTGATGATCGCAGTGGTTTACTGCACTAGATGGAGTTCATCACACACTTTGGGCTGCATTCACAAACAACCCGACTCAGAAGACCGGCGCCGGCGCGAAGGAGGCTGTTACCGCCGGCCTGACGGCGACGCCAAGCGTCTGAACACCGAGCCGCGAGCCTCCCGGTGCGGCTGGTCCCCCCGGTGCTCGCCTCCCGGTGCGACCGACTCTTGGGCTCCCGGTGCGGCCGGCGCCCGGCCCGGGCTGGCCGGCTGTCACTGGCCTCACCCCGCCCCTCTTTTCTTTTTTCTCCAAAGAGTTTAAAAATTAAAATATGCTTAAATAAAGCAAGAACACAATAACACAAACACACGATAATAAACGTATTTGTAATACGTCAAACACAAACATAAAAACAAAAATACGTGTTTAATCAACCTATACGTGTATAGTCAACCTATACGTCAAACATAATCAGGGAGGAGATACGTTTCTGATCAAACGTAATTGGGAATGCGTATTAGTTCTGGGGGAACGTCATTTTTAGGAGACAGGGTTGCATCGAGAGATGGATAATTGCACACTTGGCCAAGTGTTTGATTCCTATGTTTCACTCATGAAACCCCCCATCAGAAGCTACTGGTCTGCTATGGACAATGACGTGGGGACTCTAGTGTGTTGCGGTGCCGTGTCCTTGTGTTAGAGGTGGCGTGCTGACGTCAGCAGTTTGGGATCACGGTTGAAAATAACAACTCGTCTGCGGAGGTGAAAGTGGCGGCAACTATTGAAATAATTTGCCCTAGCTGTCGCGGCAGTTTATCACGTGTAATTGGCAGGCGGAAAGGTGGATCAATATCCTCTCAATATGTCATCACACCTGTTGTTGCATCTCTTTGATGAGGGGGGGGGGGTCTGTAATCATCCGCTTTCAGCTGACTCTTGTGTCAAAATATTAGGGCTTTTGTTTCATCCAACTGGGCTCTCCACTTTGTTGATTTGCTCGTATATTGCTGTTATTTAAATTGGGATGTCATTAAAAAGTATACTTCGGTACCAAGTCAATGCTAAAATTCTGAAAGTGTAGCGGTCCTAGTTTTTCTGCAGTACTGCAGGTACCATAGGAGGGAGTGGGGCTCATGACTAAAGGGGTCCTGATATGTTAATCCTGCTAACATGTGAGCTCCCTAGCTTCTGTGATATTCCATCTTCTGTCCTCAATCCTTTCCGGATCAGTGTGTCTTACTTAATACTAATAAGTGTGACATTTTCAGAGATGGTAATGGTACTTTGAAAATCTCGTACCGTTACCACCTTAATTGTTGTAACTAATCGAGGTTGAAATCGACTCATAACGTAAGCATTGCTGCTCGGCTAAACAGCGGATGCTAACAACGGAGCTACCTGTTAATACTGACACGGACAGCTAATGCATAGCGATTCCATTGAGTTACATTATGACGCATTCAAGCTCCATTCGCCGAAATTAAATTATCATGTTAACTTATGATGTGTTCAAATGTAATCTTAAATGTAAATCTGAAATGTAGTTTTTGGCTAGAAACTTGTGGCAAATCGTCAGGAATGAGGGGATTATGTGTGAGCAGGATTCATGCGTACGTTGTGCAAACAACGCACACGGTTTGATCCCCGCCAACATATCAAACCATCACGCGGCAGCTGCTTGTCTGGAGGTGCAACGCTTGTACACCAGATTGAATCAACATTAATTCTCTCTCCGCACTCCATAAATTTTAATCCAGTATTTCTCCGTATGTTTATTGATTGCTGTTGTGCACGTGGGTTTAAAACTGTTTCTCTAACTGGCAATGTCGCCACTCCCCCTGTGTATTTCAGACATGGGCTGGCTGCTTGTGATAGTGTTGGGAAGTGCTGTTTTTTAAATTGAGAGAAGCCAAGGGTCATGGTCTAAAACCCAGAGAGCATCACGGACAAGTCCGCTTCTGCTGCCTTCTGTCGAAGAAGAAATAGCATCAGAGTTGTTTCTGTGAAACGTGCTTGAAGTCCTTCCTGTCTCTCCAACCAAGCCTGTCTACCAGCTGCTGATTCTGGGACACGTTCTGAGGCCTCTGAAGTGTCACCCACATTCAGTTTATCTTATTTGATTTTGCAAAAATGTCCCATATTTCCATACATTGTGATACAATAATTACACTATCCATTTTATTTGTATTGCGCTTTATATAAAGAGAATTGTGAATTCTAATTTCAAAGGTAATGCCCAGCCTTACAGGTACGTCTGTCCTATAAACGTTCCTCTGTGTTCATGCTCTCTGGGGTTGTTGTACGACAGGTGGCGTGTGGTGAATGTGCTGACATCGGCGTAAAACGCACAGAAAACTATTTGGGAATGTTGGAAACAAATTCCTCTGCCGTTCAAACATTGGCTTGACCCAAAATGCCCAATTCACTAGCAAGGCTAGTTTAATGTTAAAGTTCCACCTTCACAGCAGCAGCTCCTGGTCCACCAATTCTACCAGGACATTGTGTCTGTGCTGGCAGAGAATAAAGGTGCTTTTTTCTTCTATTTATATATATATATATATTTATATACAAATACCTTACAACTTCTGCTAATCAATTTCCTAGTGGAGCTCTGCTCCCTGGATGCAGGGGGAAAAAACCCTTTGAATGTGTTGCAAATGGGCTATGGGTGTTGTCCCGAGCCATCCGTTTCTCTTTGTACTTTGAAAGCCGGTCTATTTGGCGTTTTATGATTGGTCTGTCCACAAATATCGGCTCACATCAAGTGCGCTCCTCTTAAAAGCCGAACTTCTTTCAGCCTCGGAGGTGTCCCTGCTGTGACAGACGCAGCACCTTTCCAGTCTGGCTGCGTCTTCTTTGTGTCTGCCGGCCCTTTCATGTCAAAACAGAAGCAAAAAAAAAAAAAACATTTTGAAAAATAAGTTAAATAGTACAGAAGCTATAAAGCTGTCCACACTGCCCGGTGTGCTGAGTCCTTTGAGACTTTACGGGAACCTGAGGGATGTTACTTCAACAATATTGTTATCTTTTGCTGGAGACATGGCTGCAGACATGTTTGCCTCACGGATCCTTTCGGGTTCTCTTTTTTTTTTTTTTTTTTTTTCTGTGCTGCTGTTCAGGCTGCCCTGTTCTGCTGTGATTGAATGATGCTCAGGCCTAATGACCACTGAGAGCAGGGTCTTTTCAGTTTCCATGGAGCTGACTCACATTAGTAGCAGTGCGAGCAAAGCATACAAAGAAGACGTTGAACTTGTGTCTATATATGTCAGCGGTCTATGTCTAGTTTGCTTTTTTATTTTGCTGCTTTATGCTTCAGCAATAAGGCGACCTCTGCAGTCCCGCAGCTACACAAACACACCGTTGTGTTTGGGCACGGTTTTGGATTTGAGGCAGTTATAGACTTTGTCTTGGACATCTTTTTTTACAATCTTAAAAGCATCTGATCAGGCGAGAAGCTGCACTGATAAAAATCTTATCAAATGCTCCCACTGCTTTGCCTTTCCAAGGAAACATCTCTGCACACATTCCTTCAACTCTGCGTAGTTTCATACTGCAGCGGGGATGTATGTTAAACTAATAACCATTTATGATGTGCACATTCTAGCGCCACTGTTTACTGAAGCCTCTAGCAGAGCAGCGCACAAGATGGCCCAAAAAGACTCCTCGGTGACGGCGGTATGAGTAGAAAGTAGGAGTCTTCCAGCCCGTCACTGTAATATTTATGTTCTGCAAGACTGCAATCGCAGCTGGCCGTGTTCTTCGGGACAGCGTGGCGGTGTCCGGTCTTTTACTGCATACGGACAAACTGCAGCAGTCAAGCTCCCGCGTTGCAGTGCACGTCCTTTTCCAACTGCAGCATGATAGCAGCAAATGGCAGCGAGTGTATTGATGTTGGATTGAAGTAGTGTACTGCAAGCAAGGAAGCATTTTACCCCCTCCGGCCTGGCATTTCAAGCAAAACCTCGAGGCGATGGGCTCTGTGGTGTTTCCAAAGGGATCGTTACGTTATGCAAGGGAAGCGGCCCTGGGAGGACTTTTTGCCTCGAAATTTCCTCCAAACTTTTGCTATTTTGGTTCTGCCGAGCTCCTGTCGCGGTGTCTCCTGTCGGTAGTGGCAGCTGCATCGGATTATGACACATGCAAGCTGTGCTTGTCAGATGAGCCCGGACTAATGAGTGCAAGGCTCTGTTATACACTGAACTGCTTTTACAGCCTGGGGGGGCATATTACAGACTTTTCCTATTAGAATACAATTGAGCCTTTTTGTTTTTACTTCTGACTTACATTTCTAACCACTTGTTAGACAAGGCTGGGTTTGTTGTGTGTTTTTGTTTTCATTAACGTTAGAGTTCTTGGTCTGGTTGAAATCTTTTAAAATCAAATCGTGATATTCTAGCGCAGACGTAAAGCATGTTTTTGTTTACGGTGTGAAAAATTATGTTTCCGTATTGACAAAGGTTTTCTACCGACGGCATTATCTCCCGATGGCATCTCATAACAGTTCCATAAACCTGTAAGAATGACAAACGACTGTCATTTTGAGACTATTGTTTAGAGACTTCAGAGAAGGAAACATAAAGACGAAAATCATTCAACACTTTAAGTGTAATGACTCAAACAGGAAGCAGGAGCACTTTAGAAAGACAAATGTGTGGCTCAGGCTTTATATTACAAGTCTAAACAAAACACATAGTTGACCTTACTTTTTCCGATAATGCATTTAGATTTTTGCAGCTCTTTACCCTCAAGAACTTCTAAAATAATCAGCGCAATGTGTATTTTCTCTATCAGGTGGCTGGATGCATTCCTGGCAGCTGCCCGTGACGTAAATCAAGAGAGACTTGTATTCTTCTCGGAAGACTAATAATTAATAACCTTCATTTGGTACCTGCTGTAGTTCAAACATCCTGCAGCTCTCGGGCAAGAATTCCTTCTCTGCCGTTTTCTTGGAGGACGTCCAGGGTGTGATGAACTAACACGATTCTTCTCTGCGGCGCAGTTTCATGGTGCAGAGCAGCTGTTAAGTAGCTCGTGCTTCAAAGATAATGCGCGCAAACAAGAATCAATGCAACTTTTTCCAATATAATGATTTTTGTGCATTCGAATTGTACATTACTTGACTCTTGGTATTCCCACAGCTTGTTTTTTTTATGGATCCCGTGGCCTTCAGATCTGTGATGGAACCATTTCATGTGTTTGTTGTTTCTAACTTCAGATATTTTCCTCATCATATTATTGGCGTTGGGTTTCCCTGTGTGTGAGAGAGATCTTACGCTCGCTCATAAAGTATCAGTCACCCACAAACACATAGAGCCTCTCAGCCGGCGTCGGGTCAAAGGGACTTTTCATGTGCCGAGGGCGTGGGGGCCGGCGGCCACAGAGAGAGGATTGTGAGCGCGGCCCAGTGGAGCTGGCTGCCATCATCTTGTGCCTGGCCTGTGGCTCTTGGCCGCTTTGGACATGGTGGGATGTGTGTATGTTTGGGTGGGTGTTTGTATAGGCGTATGCCACCCATCTGGGGATGAACAGCTGTTTTATCAACAAGGTTCAGAGAGTTTCCCCGACTTGACATCGCTTTCCAGCATTTTGGGAAAAAAATAAAAAAGTGCCCCCCCCCCAATAAGCGGTGGGGGGGGGAGGGATGCATTTAATTGCCCCACCGCTTTTATTATTACAGGCAAAAATGTCATTGTAAAGATCTTTATTTAGCTAAAGACAAAATTATAACTTTCCATATAGATGTGAATTGCAAAGAGCTCTGTATTTGTGTGGTGTGGTTGTCAAAAAAATAAATAAATGTGCTCGGGAAAAGATTTTATAAGATTCACGTAAATCAAAACCTGATGTTTTCCATTGCACAATATGGACATGTGCACTTGTAAGGCCTAGATGGCGCACATAACCCAATTCCATACCAGTGCTCAACTCTACCCAAGATTACTAATTTAATTCAAGTTTCTATAGTGGAAAACCATAGAAACCACTTTAACTTTCAGCACATAGTGTGTTTTAGGCTTCAGTGAGAATAGGTGTCATATTTTTTTTTTTTTGGTCCCACTCCGTACTTTTCCATGGCGCTCTCAGCACGCGGCGCGCAGCAGCGTTCTGGATTGTTGGGTTTAAACAGTTTGGAGTTAAGTCCCAGTCTCGTATACATCAACAAGCGTCCCAGTTCCTCTTGGAGCCTCTCCAGTCAACCGCCCAGGTTTTCTGTTGATCTCACCTGCTGCTATGGTGACCCCCACCTCCCCACTGGAAAAAAAAAATAAAAAATCTCCCACTATTAGCCGATGTTCCTGCTGCTAAATCCGAGCTGAAGCGAGTCTTTGAAAAGTTGAGCATTAGATAGAGGCTCCTTTGTGCCGTCGGGAGCTCCCCATCGGCGTGGGGCTCCACTCACTGCAGTGACTTCTGACCATGTTATTGGAGCCAGTTCCCTCCTCAACTCTGAGCTCATCTGAAACTAACAGAGGTCAAGAGAGCCAGCAGAAATGGAGAAATTACTGCTGTAAGCCCTTTTAATACACTGCCATGATGTAATGGAATTGGCCGTCTCTTTTGATTCTGCTTTCCTGGCCCTTCACAGCCGAATAAATGTGTCCCTCAGCAGCACTTACTTGAAAGGTGATGGCTTTTTTCTTTTTTTAAATGTAAATATTACACGGCTTTAGAAAATGCTAATGGCTCCTTGAAATTTGATTTACGGTGGCGTTGAATACATTTTCCTGTTGATGAAAATGGCACTGGCTTCTTTTGTATTACAATATCAGAAACGAGAGCTTCTGGGTGGCTCTCCTTTGCTTGTGATTTGTGTGCACCAATCTTTTTTGACGCGAGGTGACAAGCGACTATAGTAACACACTCGCTTCCCTCAGTTATGAGTTATGTGGATTCTGGCCCTCGGCTTTTTGGGAAAACATGATAATCTCGACTTGCGTCTGTTTTATGGAGTCTAAAAGACGAGAGTTGGCTGCGATATGAAACTTAAGATGGTGAGAAACAAGTCGGGTCACTGACAGGCTTACACAATGCAGAGGGAGATTGCACAATTGGCACATTATGTCTCAGAGCATCTCTCATATTTGCCCCACTGATGGCTGCAAGTGTGGAGAATAATTGCGTTCACTTTCTTTGGCACCGTGCCAAAATTACTCATGGAGTAGAGCTAACTTTCAGTCGCACAGAACCCGAGACTCACATCTGGGACGACCAAGTCTCTCGAGCTGTGTCTAAATACAGACGCGACCTTCCTCTGTCTGATACGGATTTGGAAGAGGAGGAGGAGGATGAGCAGGTGAAAGCAGGGCCGTAAGCTCCTAGAGGTGAGGATTTTATTATAATTTTGTATCCAGCTTGAAGTGTACACAAAGGGCAGTGATGGAAAGCAGCTGCATGAATTCCCTCTGATTCCTTAACCATTGTCCCCTGAACCTTGACTCCACTCACCCCCCTCCCCCTCCTTCTCAGCCTCTCTGACAGGTCACTCAGTCACAGCACCAGCATGGATGCAGAATGGATGGCGGCCAGCAGGGAGCACCTGCAGAGGGATAGCAGGCAGGCAGCATTCCTTCACAGGACCTCGAGACACAGATGTCATACGAGACACGAGGGACGTGTTTGGAGTGGGGGATGGGGTGGGTGGGCCAATGGCAGGGGTTTTGGCATGGTGGGGCAGTAATGGGGTGGGATAGCAGGCCAGCTGCTGCCAACAGATTTTTAATGAGGTGTCCCATCAAGAACACAGGGAGATGAACATTAATGACTACAGCTAAACTTGTCTGCTCATTTATTCCCTCCGTTTCCATCACGCCGGGATGAGGTGCAGGACATGTTTGGGCACACAGTAATTGGGTTTTTCTTCCAGGCCTGATCTTTTTTTTTAAGCGTGGCTTTCCTTTTTATGTAAATAGGGCTGCAGCTAGCGCAACAAATATTTTCATTATTGCTTTATCTATAATTTTTTGATTGAATTAATCAGAATTTCCCAGAGCCCAAGACCCAATCAAAGGCTAAAGATATTCAATTGAATATGATTATACATTATAACAAATAAAATCAGCAAATCGTCACATTTGAGAAGCTAGAACCAGTACATGTTGGTTTTGCATTTGCTTTTCTCCCCTTGAGAAATTGACTCGAATAATTAATCAATTATCGGAATTGTTGTTGGGGGAAGGTAAAGACCTTGAGAGGGTTGACACTGACAGGTGGTGCATGGTTGTTTTAATCAGATTGTGTGGATGCAGATAAATAAATAAATGCATACGTTGGCTTGATGAGGGAATTAACAGCCAGTATAATGATCATGTGTATGCAGCATGATCCCGATTCAGCAGAAATATTCTTTTCCTCAATGAAATGTGACACTTGTGCTCCTCAAACATGAGCTTTTCAACACTAACAGCAGCAGTGGAGGTATGTTATAACCATAGGTAGAACCATTGAGAACGTGAATATGTATGTTTCTCTCATGAAGGACGGTGAGCTCTTCAATAACCTTTTTTTCCCCACCCTGCAACAAACGGTCCAAGTGCTCAAATTACCAGTTTGGGAAAAAGCTAAAATGCTCTTTCTGCTATCGTACTTCATTTACCTGAAGGGCCTAAACTAGTGCATAAGCATATCATTTAAGCTCTCAGGACACCTGCTGAACAAATTCACTCAAAGAACACACCCACAGACACACACGGAGCTAGATCCTCAAAATATGTCCTGCAGTCTGTTTGTGCCAGATGCCGTATAATATCGTAGTGAAGTGTAGCAAGTCTAAATGAAAATTCACCCAACATTATCTAATTAAGCAGGTGTGAAAGCAGCTTAATTCAAGTCGGGTTTTGGCACTCCTCGTCGGTCCGTGTTCAGCATGAAGCAACGGTTCATTCAGCCGAAAGACGTGCATACTTTCATTAAGCTGGGGTTGCGCACTCCTCAAAAGAAGATGTCAGAAGTGGTCTTGAGTTTATAAAGGGCGGTGGTTTTATTAGCCCCGGCCGGCTCTTGGGGTGCTTTTTGTTGCAGAGTGACGGGGGACTTAATAATGAAGCTCTCTAACCCAATGAGCCCCGAATCAGTGGAGCCCCGCTTCCCCTTCTTTGTCCCTCTCCCAATCCCCCCACAGTGCCACTGCATTCCCAGCCTGGCGGGGCAGTGTCTCTGGGCCAGAGCCATGTCACGCACCCCTTCTGGCCCCGAGCGACCGTGGTTGTGTGTGTGTGTGTGGTGGAGGGGGGGGGGGGCGGGGTCAGGGGTTCAAGTGCTTCCCGTGGGGGCGATGCACGGGATGCCTAGCGACGCTGCGGCTCGGCCCCCGCACCGGCTACGTCGGTAATTAATTTCTAATGAGAAATAAATTGGCTGACCCCGCAATAGCTAGCCTCTTGGCTCTGGTTTGTGATTACGGCCCCTTTTTTTTTTATTTCACCCGTCTCCCACGCAGACTTCAAAGAAGAGCCGAGGATAGCCCCTCCTGGCTCAACGCCGATAGTGAAGCGCTCAGAACATTCCTCGCGTGCTAGACAGGGGCTGAGTGTGGATTTTATGGGCTGTGTTTCTGCTAGTCGCACACATACCTGTGGCTCCTGTGTATGCGGCGAAAGGTTAACTGTGTTAACCCTTTCTCATATTTTACATGAGAAATACAGCTGGTGGTCCTGAAGATGGACGGGCTTATCTCCCTTGATAGAGATCCTGTATTTCCCTTTTTCTTAAAGACGTTTTATACAAATTCAAAAGGTTGTTTTGTTCCATCATGTGCTTGTGAGTCTCCTCTGATTTTACCATTTAAAATGTACTGAAAGGAATACTTTTATGTCGTCTTACCTTGAGTTTGATGATTTGAAATAATTACATTTCTGGGCTTTTAATATTGAGATGATCACTTTGATGTGTTTAGCGTAGCTTCTCTCAGAGGCTAGAAAGTAAGAGGGGAAAGTCTAGTCCGGCCCAAAAGCCAGCAGCAACTGTTATTTGCCAGCGCAAAGTTTATTTTTAGCACGAACACTAGCACATCAGAGTCTGCTGGATTTCGTGCCAGCTTTTGCACCAAAATGTGCAAAAGCTGGCACGGAGTGACTTCTGGGCCCAGTTGAGCTAACTGCTCTTTTCATATTCAATATTTTGATTTTGCACACGCACACATCCTGTGAATACAACAAGAGCTGTACTGCACTTTTTGATATAGCTGGCTTGCTTGTAGTCGGTGTTAAGCGAGGTTAAACACTCCACAGGGCTTTCTCTTTGAATGGTAGGATCACTTTTTTTTTTTTTTAATTTTTTTTTTTTTAAACTAACTTTTCCAAAGCTACTTAAAGCACAGTATCTGCTTTTTTTTTTTTTTTTTTTTTTTTTGGTTCAATGCGGCAGCAGTCCGTATCAATAAGATTTCCTGAGGGGAAACAATTGTGTGAAATGCAGGAAGCCGGGGACTCATGTCTCTCCCTGCTGAGTAAATAGTGTCTGGGCCTCTCCCCATTTCATCCACTTTTGTATGAGCCCAGCACTTGTAGCAATAATGGCAGGAAATGAACTGTGCTCACACAGGAGCGTGCAGGATGCTCATTGTGCTCCTAATTGACCAAACTAGGTTGGTTAAAAAGCAGACTTCTCTCATTGTTAGTTTTAAAATAGCTCAAAGGTAGCCTTCAGTAGATGTGGTCCGAAAACAATCTGCTAATGAGGCATAATATAAAATGTTTTGGGCTGTGTCGTCTGCGTCTTAACTGACCCAGATTGTGTGAAATTGGAACTCACAGTTTGAATCCAACACTGCTTAATGCCGGCGCTGGAAAAAAGAACAAAAAAGTTGCTACATGAGGAAAAACAAAAGTCACCCATTGTCGTTGCACCGTAGGCGCTTTGTAAATCGATTCGCAGTCCTCGCCGTCAACTCTTCGCTAACCTCACCCGGCTGCAACATCCTCATTTTTCTCTGCGGAATGCCGGCGTGACTCATCGACAGACGGCGTTACTTAAGTCATCACCTGAGAAGCCCTGCAGGGGAAAGTTGTTTTGCCCTTGAGTGAGAGAGCATAAGCGTGTCTGAGCTGACCTGCATTCAGAGAAGATTGGTAATGTTGTTGGGATTTAGATTACGACGACCAATCCTACAATGCATGAGGCAAAATTCAATTGTGTTTGTGTGCGGCAGTGTTGCCCACTTTCTCTCCATTAGCTTTGTTTTTCTTCCATGAGCATCTGCTAAACTTTAATGTAATATGTGCCAATTATACACCAAGAATCCAATGAACCAGTTTCCAGATTGCCATTCTGGTTTAATTGTTGGGATCAGTGGTTATCTGGCCCACATTTTGTGCTTAGTGTAATTTGATATTTGGTTTACCCCCAAGCAGGTTAGCGTTGAGGATTTTCCCAGATTAATTCCAGGGGTCCAATCTGAGCGGTCTGACCACTCTCCGTGTATCATCCCAAATGTCTGCTTTACCTGGGATTTACTAGCATATGAAAAGGAAATGAGATCAGAGGTGGCGATAAATCCTGCGGCTAAGCCTCCGTCAGAAAATGAGATGCACACATGGCATTGTCAGCCACCAGCCGCTCATGTCCTCATTTCCGATAAATTGATTTTGGGCGCTCGTGCGACGGGAGGTGCGGGTAGTCCTTCACAGCGGAGCTTTGTCAACTAACGGCAACGTCAGTTACGCGATGCTAATGTCACATGATGCATCTTCGCAGGGACTTGTTTGCATTGTGGCATGTGAAGAAGTCTGCTCCTGTGAGGCCATCTTCCCTTTTTTTTTTTTTTTTGCTGGCGTCCATTTAGCCTGCGGGGACGTGTGCGCCTTCAGAGGCTTTGCACCACACTGTCCCCAGACCGTTAGGGTCCCCGTGTCCCAGCAGATTCACCAGCAACTAATTTAGGGGTTGTTAAGTGATTTAGCATCTGCTTTTTTTTATGGGACCCCAGTGAGCCACAACATGCCCCCCCGCCCCCCTGTACCCGTCACTGTCTGTGCCTGTGGCTTCGAGGCTCGCTCTTGAATTTCAATTGGCCCCTGGATGCATTGTTGTTTTATTTGCGGGGGGAGGGGTGGGTTGGATAGGGTGTTAGAAGTTACTGGTTGTGTGCGCGTGTCAATCAAATATTCAGTGTGACCAATGGGCAGCTCATTGGAGGCTAGTGCGCCGTGTTCTCAGGGGGCACTCGGCTTTAACTGCTGCCCGCGAGGCGAACCCTGCCCTCGATTCTTCACACATCATCCTCCCTCCCCTCGTCATCCTCCTCACAACGAGAACACAGGCAGTACAATCAATAATCGCCTCACCCGCCTTCTCCCCCCGCCCCCCGGACTCCTCCTCTGGTCAGCCGCTCCCTGCTTTCCATTTATCAACCGTGCGTTTGATGTTGGCTTCATCATTCTCTGTCAACCCCCCAACACCTCGATGTGTGTAATTGCATTAGATTTGTCACGGTGGTGCAGTTATTTGGCCCCGCCCCAGCTGGTATCGGGCCAGAGGGCTTCTTTCCATGTACCTGCAACACCAGACATTAGTTTTAAGTATCTTTACTGTTTAATTTATTTCTGTTTGGTGTTGCACGGTTGTGGTTCCCCAGTACCCTAAGGTACATTGTGTCTTTTTTTATTATTAAAGACTGTTTTCCTTTTTTCTGATTTCTATTGTTCCCGCCACCCTTCTCTTCTCACCAGGCAGTGAGGCTTAATGTTGAGCTTATATTAAAAATCAAACCCCACATCAGGCCTGTTGTAAAGGATGAGGGGGAAAACTAATCCGACGCATGAACATGCTCTCGGACAGCGAAGACGCATCCTTGACACACAAAATGTATTGGACTTTTTTTTTTTTTTAAAGCAGTTTATTTTTTTAAGAATATGCTCAGTGTGAAAATATTGGACAATACACGTTTGTTATCGTAAAAACCTGCCACCAGCTGTTTTTGTTCTGTTTTGTTGTGTGAAAGGGGAGTTGAAATGTTAAAATGTATATCTTGTCAATAATAAACCGGAGATTTATTCGCACACTGGAATCAAAGCTTTATGGGAAACATTACCAATGAAGCTCAAATCCCATCTTATTGTACTCTCCTTTTGTATCATCAAATCCCATCAACTAACGAGCGCCAATTTCCTCTTGTGGGGCTCTTTTGTGCAACCTGTTGTGTTGAGGATAATCTCTAGCAAATACATCTCGTATTTTGAGGAAAGCGGTGGGAGGATGCTCTGGGAGAGAAGCAGGAAGATGGTGTGCAGAGGAGAACGGGGAACGAGAGCGACTTAAGAGGCGCAATGAGAGAATCTGTCGTTGTCGATTACACACGCGCTGCAACCTTGGCGGCCACATTAGATCTCTTTCTCCGTACACCAAACTACCATTAATAATGGATACAGCTCTCTAGCTCCTTTTGCCTCCCCCCACAGCATTGCCCCTGAAGGCGTCTACCCCTTCCCTCCCCCCGGTCCTCCTCCTCCCTACCTCCATCCTGCCCCGGCCTCCCCTCCCCCCCACCACCGTTTCAGCTGTGCGACTGCGAGCCAGGAGCCGTGGCAGGTGTGCATACATCATTGTGGCGCTGGCCGCACACACACACACCCTGCAGCACCCAAACAGTCATCATCCAACAGACACATCCACCTGCCCGAAAACAGAACATTGTTGAATATTTGAGTGTGTTTGGCTTCCCTTTTTTTTTTTTTTTTTTTTTTTTTTTTTTTTTTTTTTGTTGCAGCCGCCGGTATTATCAGGGTTTTCGATGAGGACATTAGCTTGTTTTGTTTCTCGTGACAGAAACCTGCAGACAATGACAAATGAATGACAAATAAAAACGGCAGAGTTATTGAGAATGAAGGGGAGTGCATACAGGCTATTGTTGACGCATCTGCACGCACAGTGGGAAAAGGCTCGTTTTATTAATATTATCTTGATTGTCACTTCAGTATTGCATCTGCCATTTGTTACGCGATAACGCTCCCTAAGCACCAGTTTCTCAAGCTTAACCCTTTTTTTATGTTCTGCTTCTCTCAGACTACAGTGTGTGTTACGCAATACGCTGCATCTATAGTTCATGTTCTTTTTAATCTTTATCTAAGTGCCAAGGAATCGACACAAAAGCGGTGGAAAGTGCACAGTAGATTTAGTCGCCAGTCAAGTCAACTGGATTATTCGTCCTGTCCATGCAACTGATGCAACTTTTGCAAGCCCACACTCATTTGCAACATACCACCTGTATTACATCTTTATCATGTTTTCACCTGCGCAGGGGGAATGCAGAAGCATGATCCTTTCCCCAGTCTCCCCCATCTATTACATTTTATTTGGATGTACACCACAGAGTCCGAGTGACGGTTTAAGCCGAAAGTAAATCAGAACAAACAGTATAGATTTATAAATCTAAAGAACAACACCGAGCAAAATAATCCGGTTTAAGTTTCTATTTGTGGAAAACATCAACGCCCGAGACCTGTCGTATGGATTTAGTGCATTAAGAAGGCACACCAGTTGCCACGTTGTGCAGTGGCTTCAAAAGTGCACATACATGTGATGCCGCTAATCATGTGTGGGCTGATGATGGATGCGATCATAAATACCGTGCATGTGGCATCTGAAAGACCCTAATGCCACGCTAATCCTCTCACCATGATAAATGAAATGTATACGTGGAGAAACGGGCCGAGGTCTCGCAGTGCTGTTAATCCTACTGGAGACACTACTTGCCTACGACGCTGCCTCATTTATTTCAATTCGTGGTAGACACTAAAATAAAAATAAGTTAGTATTTAAACTAAGGTGTGAGCAGACGTGGCTATGATTCAAGGGACATAAATCATTCTCTTTTTAATATAATTTTGTCGCGATCCAAACGGATTGGTCATCTGTTGGGGCGTTTCCTGGTTTTACCCGCGCTTCAATTAGCGCCGCCCATTCAGTCGCATGAACTGACGCGTGAACTTTCTGCCACATAGGAGCCTTAATTGAGGTTGTGGTGCCGGCGCTCCGGCGGCAGCATAGTTGGTGGCAGCAGTCATGGCTTTCTGAACTTGCGAAGCAAACAAGTGATTTATGTCACTCTGTCGTGTGTGTGTGTGGGTATGGGTATATTTCCTTTAAGAGACCACCCAACGCATCAGACTCGTAACACAAGAAACCAGTATTGGTTGGATCCCCCTGTCATAGATTGTCACGCTCAAACCAGAGTACAACACGCACACAAAAAACAAAATCAATGAAAAAGGGCAGAGGAGGGCGGCAAGACTCTCGGCTGACAGAAGAGTGGAAATATCTGCCGTCCACTTCTCTGGGATTATCCTCATCGGCTATAACGATATATGTGCTCAGTTGTGTTTGAGAGATTGTTAATGTAGTTTAAAGCACTACGTGCTGCCGAGTAGTGGGACACGTTGCCCTTCAAGTGATCACTTGCGTGGGCATAATGGTTTTTAGCTTATCAGAGGTCTCTCATTCCACTAACCATGTGATCAAACCCCCCCATGAGTGTACACGCATGTTCTGAACAAACAATTCCTCAATTGCTATTGAATAGTTTATTTTTAATGAGGTTTACAGTTAAAGCAGTGGAGACCAAGCCTCCGTGTATAAGTGCGATAAACAGATGCCTGTGAAGAATGCGCAAGTGAGTTAACACCAGGCAGAGGATGCTGGGAGGATGGTGCGTAGCAGTTGGGGGTTTTCAGGCTCGGGAGCGTTGCCCATCGGAATTTGTTTTCCATTTCCTCACGGGAGCGTCCTCCCCTCTCCACCCGAGGCAATCTGTCTTCCTGTCATCCTATTGATCCCCTCCAACGCTCATTAATATGGGTAAAAGGCCATTGAGCCTGAGACGGTAGGCCAGTGGTTGCCGTTTGGTGTTGCGAAGAGTGTAAATGGAATAAGGAGAACAATTCATCTCGCCGAGAGAATTATATTCTCCGAGCGGAGACGCCTTCCACCTCCGCTTAGACGAGCGCCGGCTCGGAGGGAAGACCGATCTTTCATGAAAAAGACCAGTGCGATAGCGTCGCGCAAATAAACCGGCAATATCATCTGCGCGACCAGCCGCGCTGGGGATGTTTGACCTTGTGCACACGGATGACAAAACCCACTGAAGAGGAGAGCACATAGAAACAAGGGATTCTAATCTCCCAGCATCAAGTGGCCTTGCTGAGCTCAAACCAGCTTAAAATCACTCTGGTGAATGTCAGCTTGCTATCTAGCGGCAGACACTCTCCCTCTGCAGTTTGCTTACAAAACGGGAGTGGGCGGCAGCTTCAGAGGCATTTTGAATTGTTTCGGTAGCTGGAAATTAAACACATCTCAAATCCACTCAGAAAACTACATGAGCGTTTTCCCTTTTTTATTTCCCCCTCCCATCTGACGCCGTTTTTTGATTTGAGCTTCATTTACATTCATATTGAATTTGTTGTGTGCCATATGCTCCCCGGCGTTGTCATGGGATACATGCCAGATGCATCATTTCTTCCTCTTTTTTTGGGAGGCAGATGAGCACATTTATTTGTATTTGTTTTTTTTAAGTGATGAGATAAGCAGAGGAAAAGTCCCTCCTCAGACGGTGGGTAAATGTTAGATCAAGCCGAGATGTTAACATTGTGCTGTTCCATATATCGGTTCCAACAGGTTCTCCCTCGGTGTCACGTGGCGTTCAGGGTCATGTGATGTTTAATCACACCAGACCGGCAACTGAAGCTACTGCAGTGTCCTTTTGGTCGTCTCTGTGTGCATTCACTGTTAGTGAGAAGTGAAAATGACTGTGATGGACAAGGAGATGTCATCGGAGACTCCGTCCACAGCACTTTGCAGGCGGCGCTGCCACTATTAAGGGACTCCCGCGCAGTAATTTACTGCAACGTTTACCCGACGCGGCCACAAAACACACTTAAGCCTTTCTTCACCTGGGATGGTTCTGGCAGGATCCATCCATTCAGGCCCTCCTGAACTTGTTAGTAAATCAGGGCTTTTGTGAGGTGCCAGAGAAATTGTCCATTAATAAGCACTATGCCTAGTCAAGTGGCTCAGGAAGCACAGGGGTCAGGCCCGCCTTCCAATCATTATACCTCATCCACTTCCTAGTAAAAGGCCCCTAGCCACTCAGCTACAGGTCGCCATGGAGACCCCGGGACAGGGGAGCGCGGGGTGGGGGTCGGAGTAGGAGAGCGGCGCAGACTACCATTAGCGGCCCATTCCGTGGTAATTAATGATCATCCCACTGGCTCGAAATCAGGGCCGAGAGAAACGGACGCGGCGCTCGCTCTCTCGGCGCAAATGTCACAGTGGCAAGTAATATGTCTGGACTGGAGAGGGGAGCTGAGGTGGGTTTTTGTTATGGTTGGAAAATGGTGACAGGATGCTGGGAAAAGATTGAATGTTGTACAGGGGATGGGAGGGGGAGGCGGGTGTGATTGATGTGAAAGTGATTCATGGTTCGGGAAGAGCTAGTCGGGGATTGTGTGCAAGGGAATAATAGTTTTTCATTTGCATAAACATCCGTCGACGCATAAGTCTGTCTTCTGTTATTCAAGGACAACAACTCACAAAATCCTTTTCTCTTTTTTTTGTACCCTTTACGATAGATAAAGCGACACCTTTTGACTGGCGTCTATCTCGCTGCGCTGAGATAATCACTCGTCTAATCGAGTTACGAGCACTGTTCACGTCGCAAATACGAAGCGCACAGTATTAGGTTTGTAATCAAATCTTGGGTCTGCTCGCCCTCGGGGGATTTTCAGGCAGCCAATCAGCCAGCCACAGGCGGCTTTGAAGTGCCCGGCAGACCAAACTACCCATCTCCCCCCATGCCGCCCTCCCACACCCCTCCCCCTTTCTACCCGAGCAGATAGCTCTTTTCCACGCTGCACCACCAAATGTGCACACACTCAGACACAAAAGCAATTCTGTGGGAAAATAAAAGATGCAAACAAATTGCCACACAGATGCCCGTGTTTAAACATGCTGACGGGCATAGACACACACACACACTGCAGAACAATCGGTGGCACGCAGACAAAGGCTGTTGCCACACCATTCATTGAGGGCCAGTGCTGCTCTTCCTGGTGTGTGTGTGTGTGTGTGTGTGTGTGTGTGTGTGTGTGTGTGTGTGTGTGCGCTCTGCCTCAGTCTGGGCTCACAACCCACATACACAGCACTGACACCACACCTTTATCTCGCAGACACACTGGGCAGATTAAAAGGAGTCCTGCCAGTCTGATACATGGGCAAGGATGTGATTACAACAGTGTTTAATTGCCTGTTTTTTTTTTAATTTATTTTGTAGTACACTGGTTTCTATGAGCTGTAGTATTTGAAGGCAACATGTTTATTCTCACCTGAAAATTGTGTTATTTGGGACGTAACGCCCTCAAAGCTCTGTGGTGCATTAATTTAACTTATTTCGGGGGATTTCGTGCTCTCATTTAGAGCACATTGTGATGAGTTATGGCTCGGCGGTCGCTTTAATTTTGGTCTTTGTTATTGTTTGGTACTCGCAGCCCGGTATGATTTATACGATTGATAATGGATTCAATCTTTAAACTACTGCTTTTTATATGTTACAATCTGTATTTGTAGATAAAGTTAGTTTTCCCACTTTCTTTAGTCAATTAAGACGACTTATTTCCTAGAAAACTATGAGCACATCTCTAGTAAAGAAAAGATTGAAAGTGATGCTTTTCTGTTCTGTCTTTGTGGAGAAACAAAAGAGTTACTTTTTCTACTTCTGAAAATATGAAAAAAGCAAAACATAGTTCTACTGAACATCAGTCAGCCTCTCATTGCTGGGAGTATATTGACTAGAATATTGAAAGAGCATTCAACTCAGCATATTAGACTGACGCATACACAAGACTAACATTTACATTAACCGAGCTAGCGCGGATAGAGGCCTCGCTCTTCTGCCTCAGTGCGTTGCCTACATACAGTAGGTCCAGTTAGTGATCCAGGCAGTGTGCGGTTGTTGTTCTAGACATTCCTGCTGAGGGTTGCATTATTCTGTGGCATGGCGGCAAATTCTAGCATGCCTGTCACCCGTCGACTCATCCCACAGGCGCTATCAGTGCTCAGCCTCTCACAGGCATGTATGCACACACTGTGTCCCACTCTCCTAATCCCTCTTGCTCTCTCTCTCTTTCTCTCTCTCTTCTCTGCCTTCCACGTTATCAAAGGCAGTGGAGAGTATTATCACTGAGCAACCATTCTCTCCTTGGCTAGGCTAGTGCCCCCCACACACACACATGTGTGTATGTATGTATGTATGTATGTATGTATATATATGTATATGAGGGAGCAGCCTTATCAGCACCGGCTGCTGTCAGACCCTCAATTAATTTTGTCATTAACTGAATCCCATTACCCCCACTGCAGTCGCAATGCCATGACGTCTCACCCTCACACAGGGAAGACACACATACTATGCACTCTCACTCTCTCAGAAACACGCGGATGCCAATTCTATCCTTTTTCTCACTGACATCATTTACATCCTAATGATGGCAGTGAATCCCCAGTGTGATCACGCGACCTTTCACCCCTCCCCGCGAGTCACTGTGAGCATGTTCATGTCCGCGCAGCCAATCTGCCACCAGATAGTGAGGGAGGAGGAGTGATGGATAGGGGATGCAGACGAGCATGGTGAGCAAGAACAGGGGAGGGAATGAGGAAAGGGAACCAAGGGGGTTATTAAGTGATAAGAAGGCGCATGCCAGAGAGAGGCGAGGGGGGAGAAATGGAGCTGGAATCCTTCACACGGCTCCATTTGTTTTTTTTGTTTTTTTACCTCCTCACCATGCTGATGTGTGGCTGCAGCCCCTGGGCTTCACAGGGACCATTGGAGAAGCTGTTTACTAGACTGACCAGCACGTTTCCTTCCAAGGGATCCTGCTGCTCATCCTAGTCTGTCTCTGCCACAATGATCTCTGCCTCTGCCGGCTGCGGTGCAAAGTAACCCAGCTCCATTTTGAAACCCAAGTGGTCTTGTTAGGACTTTCTGACTTGTTGAGAAAGTGATCTTGGCCTGGGGGGTGGGAGGGAGGGAAAGGGACAAACTTCCTGTCTGGAGGAATTCAAACTTCCAGAGTTTGACTTCCAAAAAGTGCTGATTTTGTTTTGGAGTAACTAATTGATGTTCCACTGCCACCGCGCTTGTCTTTTTTCTTCCCCCCCCGTGCCTTTGTGAGTTGGCTCTGCCCGCCTTGCATAATATTTCAGTTTTTCTTTCCTCCTCTCTGTTCCCTTGCGAATACAATTTTGCTTGTGGTGCATTCTGTGGTTTTGAGTGAGCTGTGTGGGTTGAGTATTGTATGCCCGGTGGCTTATGGGTTTGAGTCTGGTTCACTGCTTACAACGCTGTTTAGATTATCCCCGCATCATACTGGAAATAATACAACGCCGGGGTGTCTTGCTGCTGCATTTGGCTCAACCTTGTACATAGTCCCTGAGACCCCTGATGTGTGAATGAAACCCAGGATGTCTGTCGCACCTCCATCCTCTGTCTTCCACCTCTGTGTGTTAAATTAACGACTACATTTTAGGAACGTGTGATTTTAGTTAGAAAATGAGTGTCACAATATTGGGATGAAAGCAAATTGAGACTAGAGAAGATTTAATTAAGATGAATATGGCCCCAAAACGTTCCCCTCCGAGATACTGTACAATGCTTTCAAAGAAATGCCCACAACTATCAGTCCTATTTGACTTCTGGGCACTAACCAGCATCCCATAATCCATGCTAACTCATATGGGTCTAACATGGATAATATCATCATATTCCTAGCCAACAGTTGCTTCTGACTGTTATCTCTACTGCTTCTTTTTTTCCTCATCTGTACAACTCAACCATTCTCCTTCACAATCAGCCACCTTCTATGTGCTACATCCATAGTATTATACATACATGTATGTTTTTGTAGCTTCACCCTTTCTTCCCTACCCCTAATGCTGCCTCTCCTCTGTCCCCCACACCCTTGCCCAGGGGGCTCCATAAATATCATTTCATCCCGCGGAGCCGCTGACACGCTGCAAAGGGCCTATGATAAATAATTCACTCCCCTGGTGCAGGGCAGGCAGACTCCCCTGCTTAGGAATTCAGCCCGAGTTTGTGTGTGTGTGTAAGTAAGGGTAGCGGTGGTGGTGTGGGCGTTGGTGAGGGGGCTGTGTGGTGGCAATAATACACACAGACCTACAGAGTCCACTTCCACGACATACTAACGCACAATTAATTTGCTATGAAGAATTGAGATGAGCTGGGTTTGTACTCTATCGTCGAGCTCCCCTCACTAGCGAGTGGTCCGGCAAACTAAACGGTCTTTTCTCACGCATCACCTTTTTTTTTAAACTCGTGTCCTCTCAATCACACGGTATTTATCTCACCCTCAAATGTCCGGCTCTTTCTCCATCCCCCCCCCCCCCCCCCCCCCCCCCCCCCCGTCTCTGCTTTCCCTCCTTTCCTCCCGCGTTGCTCACAGCATGCCGAATTAGGTTGATCTGGAGGGGATTGTGCACGGACCATCACCTGCCCTCTTAAAGTACCGGCTCCCTGATTTATTGATGATGCTCGGGATTATTAATGCCAATCACCTCCCATTGGCTTACTGAGCCGGCACGAGCGACAAACCCTCCCAGTTATTATCCGAGGGCCGAGACGGAGCGATGCAGACAGCAGAGGAGACAGTAAGTGGGCTTCTGTGGAAGCTCTGACTCCAGAGTGGGAAATCAACACCAGCCGGTGTCACACTGTTGTAAATTGGCAAACACTGACAGACTCTTCATTTTGGTAGTTAGATCATTTTATGTGTTATTTTTAACTCTGTTAAGGCGTGTGTGTGTAAGAGGTTAAGGGAAGATGCGTGACAAGTGGGGAAGGAATGTAGGCACCGAAGCCTTTTTTCTTTTCGTATATGTGTGCGTCCTCATGCCTGTCTGCGTCCTTTGGGAGTTTCTTGTTTGTACCCATAGCAGTAATAGTGCATCTTCTCAATAAATGTCCAACCTCGCTATAATGACGAAATGACATGAAGTGTATTCCATCTGACTGAGTCACTTTAAACCTCATTTTTGTCTTTATTAAAGCTAATGAGATCATTTTCTATGAGACGTGATGTGTTCTTGCTGATGAAACATTGTGACAGCTGCACAATTTAATCAACTGGGCCGAAAGCAAAGCCTGGTTACCAGTGTGCCCACTTAAAGGGATGATTTACGCCTGATTTCTGTCCCCACGCCGGCAATCTCAGGTTTTTTATTCTGTTACAGCATTCCTTGTTTGCTCAAGATCCTCAGCACTATCTGTCCCAGCTCTTTGGGCAAACAATGGTGTTTTCTTGTTTGTTTGAAGCATGATTGAGTGCTACCCCGATAGAGCGTGCGCACACACACACTCATGCACTGCAGGCCCACTCGCACCACAGAGTTAAACAAACGTGGCAGGAGGAAGAACTGCCTCGCACTGTGGCTGCAGGAAGTCAGAGGCCACTAATGTTTGGAGTCTCATCTTCACCCACAGCCCTCCGCCCATTCTAATGGATGCCAAGGAAGGGAAGGGAGTCTTAGATTTGATTAGCCTCAAGCTGCAGCGTCTAATTGCCCCTTCTACCAAAGCCATATTGAAATGATTTATTCATCATCAAGCCCCGAACAGTCCCCTGTAATAGGCTGCCAGAAAATAGGATGCTCGATCTTTGCGCCCCGCCCGTCCACTATTGTCTCCGTTATAGGAGAGGATAATGGGCGGGATGTTTCCATGGCTAGCAGGATGTAGGTTTGATGTTTACAGCTGTAATAATGGAGGACATTACTGTTGTTAAGCATTGAGTGTGTGTGTGTGTGTGTGTGTGTGTGTGTGTGAGTGTGAGTGTGAGGGGGAAGGCTATCTTGGCACAGTGGAGGGATACTGCCCTGCGCTATGGTTGCATCTGCAAGGATTGTGAAACACCCCGGAACATATACGATAAACAGTGTCACACCTGATTACTTCATGAACTGCTGTTCATATGTGGGTGTGTGCTCCATGTTTAATTTCCATGGGAAATGCGCTTATCCCTGCCAAACCTCGAAGGTCAATTTAAAGGCAAATTACACACAAACGCCATACATCTTCAGCTTGAGGAGACCTCTCGAGCAAACCCCCGTTTGATCTCTAAGCGAAGCAAGTCTGTAGAAGGCTTTCGCTTGAAAATGTTCTGGAAACTTTTAATCTCGTAGTTCTCAGCATCTCGGCATCAATCGCTCTCATCCCGTATCCAAGTGCTCACTAGTGGGGCCACAATCACGAGCAGAGGAGCCTCTTACGTGCTTAAATATGCCCTTTAAAGAACCCTTTCAGCTTAGCTTTTGATATTTAAGCATGAGCGGGCCACGATGTTAATTATGGTTATAGGTGGTGGACAGTGGGAAGTTTGACTGGCCTTTTATGAAACGAATGCAGCAAGTTTCTTTTCTAATTTCCTCTTTTCCTCTAAACCTAGCCTTTTGCCTAACCCTCCCCCCCATCCCCCCTCCGGACGGCAGTAAGTCACCTTGACGTCACATGAAAACCGAACAGCCCCTCCGAGGATCAGTTTAACACCTAAGCAAATCGGCTTTCAACAGAGTTATATTAATGTTATTGGCCACCGGCTAGCAGCAGGTTAAATATAGGATGCCGGCGGTGTGGGGCTATTGAGGTGACCCTGTTACTATTCAAAGGGAAACAAGAACCCAGGCAAGCTGGCTCACGTTGACTTGCTTACAGCTGGCTCGCATGTAGGCCAGTTGTGTGTCCTGTTGTGTCTAAAGACTGGGCAATGTGCAGTGTCACCGGGTTGGCTGGCGGCTCTTCCATCTTGACCCAAGCGGTCTGCCTCAGCCCCGCCAGGCCAGTGTGGGATGGAGTTCAGAGGAATGGCAAAGGAAAGGGTTTGCCCTTCGTTTGCCGTCGTCTGCTGCCGTTCCCCCGTGACCCCACTCGATCCGTCTGCAGTGTGGAGCTCCGCTCCTGTAGCCCAGATTAATGCTTTTCCACAGGCCTTGACTTAATCCTCAAAGGATTGTTCTAAGCCCTGACAAGGTAATATCGGCTAAACAGATTGCGCTGGTGCACAATCAGAGTTACTGTAATGTGACGCTACAAATCTGGGTGTTATTGCATTAGCACATTAACCTTGTAACCTTCAAAGTCTACGTTTTCTTAGTTTTTTTTGTTGCTCTTAGATACTATTCTGTTTGGGGAAAAATAAATGACATGCATTTTCAATATTTAAAGGGTAATTTTAGCCATATGTACTCTCTCATTCGGTGAATCCAGTGAATGGGCTGTGAAGGAGCCGAGCATACGAGGGGCGATGAATGCTTATCAAATTGGAAGTGTCTCCCACCATCACATTACTGCCTGGAGAGGCTCCATCATCACAGCCTTAGCTGCCAAGTTTAAAAATGCTTACAGGGGAGGCTCGAGGGTGGTAGCAGGAGATGGAGTCCTTTACCTTGAGATAATGAATTATGCGTGTCCTTTCTTTTTAAACCTAGTATGGGATTTATGTGAATTTATGCGCGACCGACCTCCTGCTTCAGCAAGACCACCTGACGTACAAGAAGCCGTGTTGAAAGTAGTCCTTTTGATACCAGTTCTCGGTGATGAAAGGGAACAATCACAGAAATCAAGGGAAATGGACCACTGCGACATTCAGGCTGTACATGGGACTTATTCAGGTGTGATGTGAGTGTTTTTTATTTTTTTTGCCGACTTAATTTCTCTGGGGGTGGGGGGAGCAACTGATAATGGCTCGGGAAATGAGAAAATGAACGGTTTGACATAGACCATGAAATGTCCACTTAATGCATGCCATTTATTTATGTGATTAGTGTCAGTGTTTTTTTTTTTTTTTTTTTTTTAACATTCTGGTTATATTTGGCTTTATTTGACGGGCACAGAGAGATGGGGCCCGAATTGATTTGATTTGAGCGAGACGTATCGGCCGGTTAATGAATCTGGTTAATTGACTGTAAGAGGGGCGTAACACACAGGCAGCTAAGAGCAGCAGCAGAATCCAGCCAGCTCATCTGTGAGGATGTCACTCTGCTTTTTTTTTATTGATTCGGCTCTTCTCTCGGTGGCACGACACCATCAGAATGATTGGAAGCGGAGGAGGGAGGATTATGACCAAGATCATGGCAGTCATTACTGCGCCATCATGTGCATTCAGATGTCTTGACACTCTTGTAAAGTGATTAGCCTCTTCGTAGAAGTGTCCCCGTTGGGCTTTGCACCCCTCATCCCCCTCTTTTCCTCAGGGAATTGAAGAAGTGACAGCCGTTGCGTGCCGAGCGGAGACAAAGAAACTTCCTCCAAAAAGAGAGCGCTCTTCCTGGGAGATTCTCCCCCATTCTGCAGGTCCTCCCTCGTTCCCTTCCTTACAGGTGAGGGACGGAAGACTATTTGAGGAGCTTGTGGTTTGCACGTCACGAGAAATGAAACGCCGTGCTCCCCACAGCGCAGCGACAAAGAAATCCATAGTCCCTGTTCTTAAGCACACATGCGCCCACTCGCACAGAGACGGCTTGTACAAACGGTGTCGCAGGCTTCTCCCTGGGTATTTGGCAGTGCTCTCCAGGAGCTGCCGCCTCCTCGCACCTCCTCCTTAGATTATCGGCACCTCACGCTGGAGATTTTTATTACCCATGTGGTTCTCCAGGATCTCAAACTACCGAGTAACGGAGCACCCGCCGCCGCATTCTCCCTAATCGCCTTTGTTTGTTTGTCTGCTACTAAATTCCTTCTGCTCTCATGTGCTGTCGCCCAGTAGCTTACGCTCCGTGCCGTTCTACACTACCTTTCGCGTCGGCTCCTCTTCTCATTCCTTTTCACACATTCCCTCCCACCTTGCTTTGCTGCAGCTCAATAAGCAAACAGACCCACTTCCTCTTGACACTCGGCTCGGTCGCGGTGATTTGCTGTGCTTGTCAGGTCGAATATTGAGCGACATTGTGGCCCCTGTCAACAAAAGAAAGGCCCCGGAAGCTGGAGGGGCAGCCTTATTATGTGCATGGGGTGGATTATCTCCCCACACACACGCCATTCTGCCTTTTTTCTTTCTTTCTTTTTCCATTGTCTGATGGGTAACCGACATGCAGCATGTCTGCCAGGATGGCTCGCTCCCCTGTGGCATCCGCAATGCAGAATGTCTGCCATGTTTTACCCAACTCACTTTGGCTGGATATTATATTATTACACACATGCATTATCTTGGGCATGTTTGCCTTTTTTGTTTGACAGTGATTGGAAATGGGCATCAAAGGCCCCACACATGGCATTCTGACTCAGATGGCAGGGTTCAACCCTGCTTCCCTGGTATCCCTGTGTCAATGGTCCTCTGGACGATGTCCAACACCATTTCCTTGATTGAACATTTGGTAAGGAGGCAGGAGGGCGTCCCTGGAAATGACCTTGTTGGCAGTACTGTCAAGGATGTAAAGCCACTGAACATATGTTCCTTGGTTCATTCTTGCATGGTGTGTACATGGCTAGACCTGTGTCTGCCTGTGTTCTAAATTCAGCACACGTAGTTTGTGTCTGAATGCCTGCATGTCTGTGTTTGCATGCATAATGCTGCCTCTCAGTTGGATGGATGGGTTTCAAAGAGCATTCAAGCTGTGGAAAGACAAAGAACACCAGGTGAGAGACAGATCTTGAAATGGAGATATGGGGGTGTCTCGGCTGAAGCGAGAAAATGCCATCAGCACCATCGTCCGCCACCCTGTTTGCACCCCGCTGAGCGGAAGTCGGACATTGTAATCAATGGCGCAGCAGGTGCTTTAACCCACATTGACACAGGTAGAGTTGCCTGCACACACAACGCTATATGCAATTTGCTCTTAGACGAGACGCCTTTGGACACGGATATTAGACGTGTACACCGTACACACTGCCACCATACAGTGTTTGTTTTTACAGCGGGTAATGAGATGCAAATTATCATGCGTGGGGAATTGGGGATCCCGAGCCACAAGAGAAGATGGGGGAGGGGGAGGGATGTGACACGAGTGCTGGCGCTGTGGGACATTCTTTGCCGGTAAAGCCAGCAGACAAACAGATTTCACGGCAGGGAGCAGCACGGCATGTCCAAGGTGTCATGCCAAAATGGGATATTACACTGGTCCATTGGTGGAAAAGCAGAGAGGCAAGGTGACACTGGGTGCGTTCCACACCATGGAACATTAGACATGGATAGGCCCTGGTTCCCTGGTTGTATTGAGGATGTAGGTGGGGGTGCAAAGAACCAGGAAGAGCTTTGAGGGTCGATGTACAGGCAAAGTAGAGGGCCTGTCACCTTCTTTACTGGTAAAACAGTAGCTGCAGGCTAACGGTTTGTTTTAAGTAGGATATTGGCATTTGTGCTTGTTTCTCCTTCTGAAGGAGTCGGTGATGGAGAGAGAGATAGAGGGGGACAACACCAAATGTGCCGAGCATGAACATGTAACCTGTGGAAGTGCTGATATTCTCACATTTGCAGCCCCCCAAAAAAAGGGTCCAGGATAAAAAACCAACCATGTTCCTATGACTTTGTATTTACTTTTAAGTTCACATGACTTAATTGGTTTTGTACCAACACATTATCACACTCAACTTGGAAACTGAGGGGAAAAAAAAAGAAGAAGTCCTTTTCAAAAATGCACGCACAGACATTTCAGCATTCGCACTGACGAAGGCGAAAGGGTTCGACGTGTTGAAAACCATCTTTTTGCCCGAGTTTATGCACACTGATATTTAAGTGTTGGTTGTGTGGGCTCACAAGTTAACTTCGTCTAATCTCCCAGACAATAGCTGTAATGGTGCGACAGGGCCTTTGGCTTCCAGTGTCACCCATCATCATGCATGCGTAGAAACAGGCTGGCAGCTCGGTGGTTTGGGACCTACCGCCGTGGCAGACTTCCCGCATTGAGGGGGATGAACTGTGGAACACAGTCTCTCCCATAATTTTGTGATGGACTCCGAAATGCCCCCCTGCGAGTCCAGCAGATACGTGGCATAATTTTTGCATATACACATGGAAGTTTGTCTGACATCTTGACAGCAGCATCGGAGGATCTTTAACCAAATTAAAAGTGCTGCTGATTTCGTCTCTGGTCACCAACACGTTAAATATGCAGAGTTATATTTACAAAAAGGTTTGTGGACATATTTTTATTGTGAAATTGCTAGTGTATTGTCATCACACTGTCTTCCTTTTTATTCTGTTATCTCCGTGCAAAATTTAAATTATAATCAATTCCTAATTAATTTGAGGTATAGCTACACCCGAGGCAGATAATACACACAATCACACAGCAACTCCCCTCCAACAATATGGTGATCTATTATTTTCCACCTGCTGCTTATCTAAAAATAAAAAAAAAGCTTACATGAGATTTATGTTTTCCTTTCCCATTATTGCTGCCTTTCCACATCGACCTTAATATCAGTCACGTTTACACGCATAATGTGTCACTGGGCACGTGCAGTAGAGGAAATCGTAAAACCACGGCAGGATGTCGAGGGTAATTGAAAATTTAACAGACACACACTGTTCCTCTGTTGTTCGGCAATAAATCGCGGAAACCATACGGCTGTTTGTTATTCATTTCGCAGCCTTATTTGACGAAAGACGAGAGCACACAGGGTCCCGTGGGGCAAATGTTGCACACAGGAGTCTGGACATTTGTCTTGATCAGAGTGAATGACGAGAGTGTTTGCTTCCATGCAGAGGATCTAAATTGGATCCATCTTACTGTTTTATGCTCATTTCCCATCGTGCCTGTTTTTCATAATCTGCAGAAGGGGTGTTTGTGTTTATGCGTGTGGATAAACACTCTTAATCGGCTATTCGGTATCAGGTGAACCCAAATACGACCCCTCCCCCCCCCCCCCCCCCCCTTTTTGTAATGTGTAGCAGTCGGGCTCTTGCGTAACATCTGTTGTGTTGCTTCTGTTCTTTGCACGTGAGAAACGTTCTCCATCCGTAGTGCATATGTGTGGCTTTCTGCGTGCTTTGGCTTGTTGCGTGTTTGTGAAGTGAAAAGTGAAAGAGACGTGGAGACTGGGAAAGAGTTGCTCAGTCTCTATTCCAACCACCTCCCTCCAATTTATAGCTCTTGGAGAGAGATCTGACAACAGGCCTGTAATTAAAGTTGAGGGAAAAAAAGCCCTCTTCAAATGCTCTCGTGTTTTTTCTTTTTTTCTTCTTCTTCTTACCCTTTTTTTTTCTTTTTCTTTTGGAAGTTGAGGGAAGAAAATGCTTTTCCATCTCATTGTTGCACTCCTACTCCGCCATTGAACGTCACTGCTACGACTCCTACGACTTTTTTTTTACCTCCAGAGACCGTTTTCAGTGCATGAAATAGACGCTGAAGTGGGATGCTGTTCAACTGAAGAAAATCACCCTTTATCTGTCATCGGAGTGGTTTTTATTATTATTATCATTTGTTCTTCTTCTTACATCTCACTGACTACACCCTGAGGCGCCTTTAACGCCCATGTGGCGGTACGCGGCATCCCCGTGTCGGCCACATACCACTACACATTACAGACTGACTTTGAGCCGTGTTGATTGATTTAAAATTATGGTGTAACTGCCTTTTACGTTTTAAATTTGACAGCTAATCAATTCCTCCATCAATAACCTCTCTGTACAAAGACCCTGCGGCTCCTGAGCTACAGCATGCAGGTCTTTGAGTTCAGTAATAAATCAGCGGCGAGGTCCTTTGACACCCATCCACGTTTCCCCTTGAATTGTTAGTTGATTTGCTCACATCAGTGATGTTTGGAAGCATTTGGCGCCTTTTCAAACTCCATATTTGCCTTTTGCAAACATTATGTCGAGCTTTCAGCGTAATTACAATAATTTATCTGGCAGAAATTATAAAAAAAATTCAACAGACGAATATGTAATGGAGTATAATATCCCTTTTTTTAAACGCCGATAACTTTTGCCAAAGCTTTATTCTTGTTGGCTTAAGCTAACGTCCGACTTTTATCTCCGAAGTGACTGTTCGATGATCTCGCTCACACAAACACTCCAACAGCTTGCAGCACACATCCTTGAAATGACACGGGAAGTGTGCAATTAGAGAGATTGCGCTGGAGCAGACGCAAGCCCCCTTTTTTATTTTCATACCGCTTGTTAGCGTAGTCCCGCCTGCATCTGTGTCCTCGCTGACACACGGAGGTCTGCGCCGCGGTCCACTGCACCTCTGACGCGCTAATTTCATTAACTTGTGGATTTCTTTTGACATCGACACACAACCCTCCCACATGCACCAGTTTGCTCTTTTCATATTGCCATGGTTAATACAAAAAAAAATGCTGCTTGAACTTAAAATGTTCGTCTCACTGGTTAATCAGTGACCGGTTTCGTCCGGCTGCCTTCACCAACTCTGAGCAGTTGTTCTCCTTATTTTAACTGACCTTACTTTGCCACAAGAGAACAAAGGGGCATTGAAGAGTTCTCTCGGCAGTCTGGCGAATCAAAAGGCCCAGCGGGGCTCCTCGGAGAGCATGGAAGTCGACCCAGGTAAAACCAGCCGCAGCACAAGTCTGGAAGGAAACGCTTCACAGTTGAAGAAACTCCACTGTGGGGACTTGGCGCATGTAGTTTTAGGATTATTTCCAAAAGTAACACGTGTGCTTCATCCAAACGTGTTGAGAGATTGTTTTAACAACGTCAACATGGGATTTCCTCTTCTGATTCTGACCCGAGTGTAAATGTTCAGGCCGGGCCTGAAAGTCTGGCCCTGATGGAATGGTAACAGTTAAAAGTTCCCCGTGGAGGGGGGCACCCAGTCCGCCATGGCGGACCTGTGCAGCCAGCCGACTGAGCCGAGCTGGCCGGCTGCCAGGGGCGCCCCACGCTGCAAACAATACCCACCTGTGTTAGGCAGAGGAGTAGGGGGGTTGTGTGTGTGTGTGGAGCTAGTTATTTTTGCGCTCAGTCAGGCTGTGGTTCCTCCCCTCCCCCCCGCTCTCCGTCTTCTCGCTCTCCAAATGTCCATCAACAGGCTCCAGCTCTTGCGTTGGCTCGTTGTGTTGGTTGCTGTTGTTTTGAAGGCAAACTGAGATGAAGATTGAGGCTGGTTTTCGGGGGTCTGTCAGCTGCTCGTTGTGCGTGTCTATTCAAAGGACGGCCCACCCCCTTTCACCGACGCCAGACGCCCCCGGTTGGATCCCTGCGACCCCTCCGCGAACGTGCTGTAGGGGTGAGGGGAGGGAGGTGAAAGGGGGTCCCTGGGGGCCTCTACTCTCTGGTTACTGCAAAGAGGCTGCTGCCAGAGGGTTGCCATGGCAACGCTATTTGATTCCTACAACAATGCCAGAGCCCCCTCTCCCCCCCCCCCCCCCCTCTCTCCCCCCCCCCCCCCCCCCATCCCCCGTCCCTCCCTGTCCCCCTCTGAGCTACACACACATATACACAAACGGGGGCAGTGTGATTGGGAGATTACATTGGGGATCACGTAGTTGATTTAAAAGCGGCCCATGCAAATTACTAGCTAATCTATGTGTAATTATAATGTTGTTTGTAAATTAATTAGAATCTCATAATTAATAGCATTATATTATAAATCCTTATCTTAAATCATTTAACGCGTTCCCCATTGAATTAAGAAAACAAAGCTCAGACCGTGTATGGATTCTCATGTTTTTTTCTCTCTGCCAAATGAGGATTTACTATGATTTCGTAAATAAATTACATGTCGGATACATTTTAACCATTTTGTCATGTCCGATCAACAGCTTGACGAATATATATTCTCCAGCAGTGAGGCAGCTACCTAATAATAATAATAATAATAATAATAATAATAATAATACAATTTGCTGTTAAGTTGTCGAGAATTACTCCTGAAATATCTACAATGAACATCTCGTAGTTTTTTTTTTTTTTTATATATATTTTTTTTTATCTATTTCAGATTAAGGGAACTGGTTATTTTTAGCAGCTCTGATGTGATGCTGATTGGAGTATGAAGCCAGGTGCTAAATCACACAAGAAACCCCTTGAACATTAATAACACACCGCTAGTTGCATGTTCGTCTGCAGGGCATCAGAGGGACAGAGAGATGGGGGGAGAGAGAGACAGAGACACACACAGATGGGGAGAGAGTGCTTCTCTTTAAGACTGTTGTACCAGACTCTTCACAGACAGCCACTCCACTGATGGTGTAATGCTTCTTGGTGGATAGTGCCGCTCAAAAAGGGGGAGAAAAAAAGAGATGTCAAGACATGAAGTCTGCGTTTCACGAGGGCTGTGAACGCGCCTGCTTTTGCCTCACTTTGGATAAAGAACATGGAGGGAAAAGTAGACTTTGCTGCTTGATTGTCTGACAGCATTTGTACTTTACATGGTCGAGAGCAATCGTTTCCCACCATATGAATGCATTGTGTGTGTGTGTGTGTGTGTGTTGGGATTTGCATGCTTCACCGTTAAGGGACATGCTCAGGCTGCTGAGGGATTATCACCACTGTGCCTGTGCTCTGTACAGTAGTATTCCTGATGGTCTGCCCCTGTACCCAATGTGGACATAATTCACACCTGTATTTCGAGACACGTGCATTTCATAGTGGATGTTTTGTACCGTTTCAGTTTTCAAACAGCTGATGAAGCAATGTTTGTGATGTCTAAATCCCTTCCAGGTGTCCAAATTTGTTTGCATGACACGTCTGCTAACTACTTGTATCAAGCCAGCGAGATGTTTCTCCCCCCCCTTGTGAGCTGATGAAACATAATTGCAAGCGGTAATTTGCTCCAAAGAAAACTGTAACGAACCGCTAATTTGTAAGATTCTGACTGCTGTGAAAATCGATAGGAAAATCCCACCGTATGCTAAACAGAGAATCCGACAGCCATCTGCCCACACCGCGGCCGACGCTGTGCACCCTGGGACGGCGGGAGGATCATCGGCAGGGCACCCCAGGGTGTGGACACATGGTCCCAGACTGCCTCGCTCTGCCGTTTCCGTCCTCTTTTGTCCTCCTGCTGACACGACAAACTGCACACTTCTAAGAACGCGTATGAACCTTTTCATTAAGCCGTTCACCTTTTTTTTGGGGCGGATTGATGTCTTCCCCTTTGATTTGCTTTTCTTTCCTGGATTCAAAGACTTTAAACGCTGGAAGGCAAAACAAGGAGATGATGTCAGACATGAACACAATACACCTGTGGGTATTGTGGACATTACAAGCAACCGAGAGCCAGAATAGAGGGCAAATTTCTTAATCGCAGCCAATTAGAGGGCCAGCTTGTTGCTCCTTACTACACATTCAGATTGAAGGGCTATTACCTATATCTTGGCCATAGTTGGACGGCCCTCGCTGACCAAGCAGGGTCCCTTTTTAATATGATTAGGACGGATTATGCCGTTGTCTGAACATCAAAAGAGCCAGGACCAATTATCACCCCTGCCTTTCAACGCGACAGCCGCTCCTCCTCCTCCTCCCTCCCACGATCGCAGAAAGAAAAGGAGAAAACCGAGCCTGCGCTTCTCGCAACACTCCAGAAGCCCAATGCTAATGGACGGATTCGTCATTTAGTCAGGCCTTTCATGTACAGTATTAAGCAGTGATGGCACACAGTTGCCAGCGCTTTGGCTAGACCTGAAAATAGACTGAACGTCAGAGCTAATTACCGAGGTCCCAGAGGCGTGTACAAACGGGTTCATATGACAGAAAGTGTGACACGCTCCGAGGCAGTCGAAGAGAGTAGGAAGCTCGAGCACAACAACTTCGTGCCTTTAGGTGATGGTTCGTTTTGTCTGCATTTCTTACAGGTTTTTTTATTTTATTTTTTTTTAATTTAATTTCCAAATTTTCCGAACACCGTTGTAATCAAGTTTGTGTGGCGCGTAAGAGCGGTGGCTGTTGGCTTTGCTCCGTTTTAGGTGCCGATTACCATAATCCCCCCCGTCAGAGCTGGGCTTCTATTAGCCCTTTGTGCTGTCTGTGCTCATGACAGGAAACCAAATGGATGTGGTTAAAACTAGACACACACACACACACACACACACACACACACACACACACACACACACACACACACACACACACACACACACACACACACACACACACACACACACAGGCTGTCATAGTTTCACTTTTCTCCAAAGTGCCAGAGCGTAAACGCTTGAACAAAGGTGCCCCCTGGATCCCCACCACCCATCAAAGACAGAGTTGGACTCGACCCAGAGTCCTTTCAGGAGTCAAATAAAGCCATTAAAATCCCCTTTTCCACCGCTTTGACATTCTTGTTTTGGTGTGTGTGTGCGAGTATAGCGCAAGGCTCTCGCCTTCACAAAGAAGGCGACGCAAAACGCTTGTCACATTTTATTTGAACCGGATCCAAATATTGTAATTCCCTGTTTTTCTTTGTAGTAATTCTGTGGCCTGTATCATAGCCTTAGTATACTGTGTGTGTGTGTGTGTGTGTGTGAGAATAACATCATGCCTTAAAACCTCTTTAACCTCATTTATAGAAGAGGGAATTTTCTTGGGTCTCTTGGCCATATGTGTTCTACTAAGGCTATGATTTGATACTAAGGCCACACAATTACTACAAAGAGAAACATGGAATTACAATATTTGCATAATGGGTATGTCTCTCTGTTCTACTCCGTGTAATCGTGTATCCACAGGAAGAGATGTTAATACGGTTGTACCGGGACAGTGGGCAGCTCCTTCGTGACCTTTTAACATACATTCATCTACATTTTCTTTATGTTTCCGTCTGTGTGAGCGGCCAACAGCAGCGTAGAGTTGGAGCTGTTGCCTTCCCGTGAAGATAACCGTGCTCCACATCCTGAGCTAATTCCAGTGGCCAGAGCGCGCCTTGTATCGCGGCGCCACAGCCGGTGCCCACCCAGCTTCCCTGCAGCGCTCGGTTCATCCACAGGACCTCTGCGAGCTGCGGCCGTCCGTGCAGTTCCAATCCACCTGGGTGCACGCCACACGTGGATTTCCGCCCGTTTTGTGTTTTCATATACAGGACACTCATGTATATTAAATGCGGCGGAGTACACAAGTAAATCCATAGGAGCCGTGTCGGCACAACTGACATCACTGTAGGCGATTAGCAGGTGGACGCTCAATCACAATCCCCACAAGCATGTAAACAAGGGCAGAAGTGGCCTCTGCGCTCCACATACTGCCGCCCTGCCTTTTGGCTAACCTGCAGCCGGCGAGGGTGGCATTAATAATTTAACTAAACACTCAGACGTGATGGAGCGGACAGGGGAACCCAGTGAGAAGCACTCTGGTTGAGAGAGAGAGAGAGGCTATTAAACACGAAAACTATTTGTGGTGACTAATAGTATTTCTGTTTTCCCAGAGCTTAAAGTCTCACGTACTCTCGACATTGCGCCCCTCCCCATTGCCAGCGAAGACGGTAAATTGTTTGATCAGGAAAGATTAGGCTGGAAGTGACTGCAGTCTGGTTGTAAATTGACTCTCTGTTTGTTTTTACCATGCAGCCTGCAAGGCTCCATCAGCCACACGTGAACGTTACCCTAAATTTAACGTCATTATGTTTACAATATTATATTTTAGTGGAGCGAACGGTTTGTGTGTGCTAGTTGCTGTTGCTAACAAATGAGCCTCAGCAGATGTGTTCTCTAGTTAACCTCCAGTCAGCCTTGAATACACACAAGCACACAAAGCTGACTAGGGACAGCAGCTACTTGTATATTTATACATTCATGGGGTGCTGCTATATGCTTCATGAAAGACAGACACACACACACACACACACACACACTCCCTCTCTCACAGGGGCCTTATTCTTGTGTCGAGGATTAGATGGGTTCAGGGCCAGACTGCCCCTCTGGTTGCAGCTCTCGCCTTGGCCTGGTGTTTAGGTGGGGGGGGCACGAAACCCTCGAGGGGAAAGAGGGAGAGAGCACACAAATCATTACTGCTCATCAGCTGCTGCCACTCAGCCACTTATTTAGTCAACAGCTTGGCTTGCCTGAGACGTGGACAGACAGACACTCACTCACGGAGAACACACATCATTATACATCAGGATTGGAAGGAAGCAACCATTGAGGAGCACTGTTGTTTGGGGAGGAGTGTGCTGTAGTTGGGTCAATACCTAGAGCCGAAAAAACACACAATTATTCCTCACGACTTCAAAGTCTGCTCCTCAATAATAACGTTTTTCGGTGTGCAATTTTCATCTGGGAGATTCAGACTGTCAACCGAGCCTCGGCATGACGGAAAAGTGTTGCTTCAGCGATACGCAGGCCCCAATCTAATACCTTTTCCAGTGAATAATTTATGGCCGCTGTACCGCGTAAGCTATATGTAGCATATTAAATACATAATCCTCTCATCTTTTATTGATGCTCCCCTTGATACGAGCCTCACTGATGAGTTTGATAAGAGAGCTTAATATGTAGACCAGTGAGCAGATTCGACTGCCACATTTGAGCCAATAGCGATGCAACGTCGCCCCGTGACTGATTGGCCGTTTGCTTCTGAAGTAGGGACGGGTAGATCGGGTTGGGGGCGGGGGACTCTGTTTTATGATATACTGTAAACACTTGCACACTGTTTACACACCTTGGCTGATGTACGAGGGAGGATTTCAGCTGCGCTCTGATCAAATCTGCCACAGGACAAGTCTGTGTCAAGTGCTCCTGGTCTCTGCTTCCTGTGTTTTTATTGTGAGAGGGACAGATACATGTGGGAGGAAGGGGGTCCCCTTTGATGGAGTAAATCTCTAGCTTTGTGGCGGGTGCACACGCACAGTAATCACATCACACGGTGGAGCTACGATACAATCTATCAGTGTACAGGAAATGGGATTCATCTATCTAACTCGATGACGCTGAGACGCACCAGGAGTTGCACAGATAGCGCTGTTTTGTCAGCGAAGGACTGCCAAATTGATGCTGATAATATGGCGTAATTGCCGCAGACAAATGAGCCACCGCCGAGGAAACGAGTAATGTCTCTCCGTTGCGTTCATTCCCAAGTCCTCAAACACAAGCGCACGGCTGCATAAGCGGTACGTTCAAGCCATTAATGTAGCTGAAGCGACGCTCTCCATATGGATGCGTTAACACAGATTTGTTCACAATGTGGCATTGAATAGTAGAAAGAATAGTAGTGTTTACCCATGTTGATGTAGTTCCGGTGTTTCGTAAATGAGCTGTGATGTATGATGTATCACAAATCGGTGCAAACCCGATCCAGAGGCTGCAGAACTGTAAAGGTTACAGGTGGTTCGTGAAACTTAGTTTCTTTGGCAAGTTAATCCTACTACTGTTTTTGGTTTTGACCCCAAGAACTAAGTCTGTGTTTGTCGGTCAACAGGACAAGGTGATGTTTTCAGCCGAATTAATTTGCTGTTTTTTTTTAATCCTTTTTTTATTTATATATCACAACATCAAAAAGGTTTTGTCTGTACATTCTGAACGTGCGCCTCATATTGTACATCATGAGGGGGAAAAAACTGATTAGACGGTGAGAAACGATACCCATTGTGATTGAGTTGCTCCGTCCTTTTTGTGGCTGCTGGGACACGCGGCTCTGTTTCCATTCTGCTCTTATCTAAGCCAGACTGATTGAGGCCACATTGCTTTAATTCTCCTTGTAAACAATGAGGTATTTTTTCTCTCTCTCTCGGATGCACACACAGGCTCACTGAGTGACATTCACCTTGTTTTGTCCCGCTGAATATCCTCTCCTGAAGTCTTGACTGCACAACAAAACTTGTTCCCACTACACCTGCAATATGATCCACATTTTGATCCACATGAGCATCCACATGGCCTGGGCAGCTCCTGCCGTCCGAGCAGTCAGGACCGAGGGCAGAGATAAGCTCACTGTGTAATGAGTGTTCAGCCTCTGTTGGGCGGGAAATTGTTTTAAAAAAAAAACGGTTATCAACACAGGCCACAGGCGGGTGTTTACGTCTGAATCGGTCGCCGTGACCAAGAATGCAGATTTTGCGAGGATGTGCGGCGATGCGATTCTCTGTCAGCGGGCTGATAGGAACGCTGTACTCCACCTCCCTTTCGTGCCACAACATCCTCCCGAGCTCTTTTTGTTTGTCGTTTAGCACCCATTGAGACTGGCAATGGCCTTGCAGGAGGATAATGGAGGACGGCGTGGTCGCAATGGAACAAGAGGCAAACACAAGACGCATTACGGTCCAACGGGGAGCGGACGAGCATGGAAACCTGCTGAAATGAAGCGGGAGTCTTTTTAGTCTACTGTCTGGACACTGTTTCGTTGTCCAGTAATTAGTTTGTTGTGGTTTTAAAGATATTTCTGCTTGGAACTATCTGTGGAACTGACCAGTGTCTGCGGGCTGAAAGTTGGTGGTAATATATAAGTGCACTCAAATAAAGTGATTCTTTCCAGGAAAAAAAAAAGATGCTTTCGTGAGTTTTGTACACTCATACTATCTAAGAAACTTATTTTTATGCTTCACACAGCCTCTTCATTTTGTAATCTAACTATGCCCTGGTGCAAACACTTAACCCCTGGAACCACACTTAACGGCTCCATTATTACGGCTCCGTCTTCAGATAGCGGCCCCTTCTGCGCCCCTGCTTCTACAACTTGCACAGGATATTTTGTCCAAAGTTAATTTAAGTTTTTTTTTTTCTTTTTCTTTCTCTCCCTTTTTTTTTTTTTAGTGCTAACATCCGGTTTCAAGTAAAATAGTAATTGAGTCTCCCTCCCAGTGTTGGCTCAGAGGCTTTGATCTCTCCCGTGCTCCAGTGTTAAACGGTTTCCTCCAAATCGCTGCGAACATGCTGCGACTGGCTGCTCTTTTATCAGCACTCCGCTAACAGCACCTCCTCGCCAGCCGCTTTGATGCCACATACAACTCGCTGTGAAAAGAGCAAAGGATGGAAAGTCCTGCATACATCTATATATTTATATATGCAATATACTGCTTGTATAAGTCTGTTTAAGAGCATAGTGGAGGCATTATTGTGCAAAAGGAAACTCCTTTGTCGAGTGTGTAAATATAAAAAGTACAAGTTTTTTTTTAAACGTTTCCCGAGAAAACTAATTAAATAATATCTGCTGATGCAATAGTTGGTCATCGCAATAGTCTGTTAATGTTCACCGGGAATTTGAAAGGGGATTGACTCGGCGTTCTCGTTGTAATTAGCAGAACTTACAAGAGGATGCTTATCTTAACAAGCGGGGGGGAACTGAGATAGTTTGAAATGTTTTTTTTCTGTCTGGGCTCGGTAATTGGCACCGAGCTTATCAGAGGCAGATTGGCCACGCTTGACCGCTCAAAGGAGACCGTGATCAAGCGAACGTCTGGCTGTGACCTCTAGTAGACTCGTTTCATCTCCCACCCCTCCCCCCGGCCCTCCGAACCAGATGCTGTACTTAACCGTTACCTGATAGCAGAAACATATCAAAAATGAAAATAAAACCAGGGGCAAGAGAATGCAATATTGTGTTTCATTAAAAAAATCTATAGGGTATCTCATTACAGCCGCATGCTTTTCTTTAGGATCGGGGCTGGTGGGGATGGGGGTGGAGCCTGTGGGTGGCGAGATGAATGTGCCTTCCTGTCTCAGATGGCTATCTCATCTGGTGTTGTTCATGGGGAAAGCAGGAACTGGGCTCAATCTGCCCAGTGTGCCGGCTACTTCCTGGCCATGTTGGCCCACTGCTCGCTGATATTATACGGCTGTATCGGGTAACTCATGCGCGGCAGGACCTGCTCAAACTGAGCAGTGTGTTTTCCCGGCAGTGTTTTTTTTTTTTTTTTTTTTTCATTGTGTAGTTTGTCTCGCCACGTGACGGTTTCCCTTTGAGTTTCAACTCTTAAAGAGCATCTCACTCAAGCAAACTGCAGATAATGGTGTCTGCCGCCACAGTGAGACTTTTAGTGCGCTTTCTCTCACAACTAGAAAAGGTTAGCCCAATCCTCAAATCCTGACGTTTAGTGATGGTTTTAACCTTTCGCCTGACTGCTCTGTGGGTACCCATTTAGCCCGAGAAATATGTTGTTTTTCGCTGTTGTGCTGTCCAATTACTCGGCACAAGGACGACGTTTCTGGCGTCCGTGCACGGCCGTAACCACGCAGGCCGTAACCACGCAGGCCGTAACCACGCACGCCGTACCCACCGGCTCTGAACCGCCTCTCGCTCGTCTGCCGTGCTGCCGTCTCAGTGGGCCAATCTTTCAACGCTGGGCCCGTGGGGAGGCTGATAAGAGGGGGAATTTGAGCCTCAATCAGTGCTGGTTAATTATCACAACCAGGGGAGGTGAGCGAGGTTTCCCCGTCTACTCAATCCCTCCTGGAAGCTCTGTCCTAGTCTCCAGGAGATATTTTCCCATGTATTTATGTTCAGCCATACTCAAAATAATGCAATATGCTAACCAGTATCTTTCTTCCAATTTGTGTAATCTCATTATTTTGTTAATTTATTCAGTTTTATTTTTCAGAGTTTTTTTCTCCTACGATAAGAGGGCTGCTTTGGTAACCTTTTTAATTCATACGTTTAAACGATACTTTGCTTCAGGGCTAATGGTGCACGGTCACTGCAGTGTCCGAAGCAGAGCTTTGCCCAATTACAGCGTGTCAGTAGGATCAAGTTTAATTAAGAAGTTTGAGTTCGTAAAGTCACTAATTCCCTAACTAACACACATTTTGATTCCATGTACTTCCTGCTTGCATGCATAGACATGGTCGGTGTGTCCTTCAGAAGCCCAGTGACCCTAGAGTATTGTACTCATTTAGTGCTTCTACGGCCACTTATTTTGAAGATGCTTCAAGCTATACATTTTTGATTTATTTCATAAAATGCATGAACCACATGCAAATGCTGATCACACATTTTCAGATTGCCTATTTTGAACTGGTTTGAAGAAGAACTGTGGCAGGAGCTGCGGCCAGCGCACGTCTCCCAGGTGGTCTTGGATTAAGTTTGAGCTAAACGCCGTTAAACCGCAAAACAGGAAATAGGGGTCAGTGTGCAAGGTTGTTTGGAGGGAGGGATTAGGTTCTCATTAATTACTGTTATACAATTGCATGGCACACTTACTAAATGGTAAGAGTGCCATGCCCTCTCATCGAGCCAAAATAAAAACGCATTGCACATGGTCTTTTATTTATATATATATATAAGAATTTGCTAATCCTATTAACCGGCAAATCATTCACGTCGGATCTGTTTGCTCATCTGATTAAAGAGAGACGGGCGTTGGCAGTATTCAGTAAAAACCAATGCTGATGGCGTTGCAGTGACCCGGCCCCGCCTGTGAGCCTGTCGTGTTTCCTCCGGGCCTCAAGAGCTTTACAATGGCAGCGAGCGGACAGGATGACGGAACTGCAGGCTGAAAAAATTGGATCTTCTCCCTTTTTTTTGTGTTTAATCTGCCTGTTGAGCGGGAGCCAGCACAGGACAGCCTGTGTGCGCTCGGCGCCCCAATCATTTTGTCTACCCCTTTTTATGGCTTGGCCTCAACCCCCTCATTTCATCAATCGCTTTGGGGACTCTGAGAAGACCAGAATCGGCAGGTTGTGGGTCCCCGGTCCCCCCCAGGCATGTCGGACATTGTTCCTGGCATCAACGCTTCAGATAAATGCGCGACAGGCCACACCAACTCCGACAAAGTTCTGCTGCGAATCCTAAAGGGAGAATGCATTCTCCTGTCATCCAACCTCCCCTTTACTTCTAGTTTGTCAAAGTGACTCTCTTTCATTTCATTTGCCTCTAATTCATATCCTTCCAGTCTGGGATTGACACTTTTTCAAAGACTAGTTTTAAGAGATGAATGTCTTTCACAGCACTGAAAAACACTAATCGGTCTTAATGAGTGTGCCCCCTCCTTGTCTCCTTTTATTTTCTATTACCTGGGAATGAAATAGGTTTCTCCACTCGGATCTTCACCTCCTTTGATTCATTTAAAGTCAAGTGCCCAAATTTTCAATTTTAACAAAATGAAAGAAAGTAAGTCCGCCGCCTCAACTTGCAGCCACTCTATAATAGAATCCTTGAGCAGACCTCTAATCGACCGCTGATTTAGGAAAAAAAGGACAGTTTATTTTTTCCCCTGGACTACGTATACGGCAAATATATAAAGTTAGCTGCAGCTCTTTCTCTTGATCCATTAAAGGCGCCTCGTCCCCTCACACTTGGTCTCGAGATCATTGTTATTTCCCTGAGGTGTTTCTTGGCGACAGATGGGCTTTAGATGGGAGTTTGGAAGAGATGGGAAGATGAAGGTTTTTCTGCAGAGAAACAGACACGGAGTCGAGGCATGAAGATGAAGGAGAATAGGAGGTGGGGGTGGTAAAGTGTGGGAGGGAGGCAGAGACGACCATTTCCATTAGTGTCATTAAAGCGATCCTGACGCTGAGGGTAGAAGGACAAACAGTGGAGGGATGGAAATAACAGAGCGGCAGAATGAAGTGCTCATTACAAAATGCCCCCCCGCCCTCCATCTTTACCTGCGTGGAAGGTTTCCATTCATCTTTTGATGTGCAGTTATTAAGGATTCTCTGTCACGATAAAGGCTGAAATGACCAGGAATACAAAGTGAAGAGTGTCGAGCGATTGTATGTGTGTGTGTATATATATATATATATATATATATATATATATATATATATATATATATATATATATATATATATATATATATATATATATATAAAAATATCACTGTTTAGCTTTACTTTGCAGGATTTCCTTGCCACAGAGGGGCCTCTGTTGCTGACATTGTGACCTTTTTTCCGTGAGTGGTCTGCTCTGTCTCAAGAGCGGCTCAATAAGGAGGGTAGTCGATAAGGCTGCCTCTCAGGCGGTGGCGGGTCAATGAGGGAGGAGGAGGCTTCCTGCTGAGCGAAGGGTAGAATAGAGGAGAACAGGGGGTCTTTGTGTGGAATGCAGACCCTCACCCACTCCTCTTTATTGCCTTCTTTTAGATATTACGCCTCATATTGAGAGACTGACTGTGCATTCTTCTTGTAAACGGCATACTGCGTCGATGAAATGCATTTATCCACGTCACAGGATACATGGAAGTGAGTTATCCGCAGTTTTTGTGCAGGTTACTGAGGACATGACGGAGTTTTTTCAAACCCTCCACCAAAAAAAAATCTTAACATGCATTGTGATCACAATACACACCCCCTCACCTTGACAGGGAGCCATGTAACATCTACAAATGCGTTTTAGCGCTGGGTCTGAGCCAGCGGTGCCAGTGAGCCAGTGGCTCTCGATGGGAAATACAGCACAAACTCCAGGTCTCCATTCTGTCTCTCTCGTCTGAAAGCAAGGGAGACACAGCGAGGTGGGAGGAGAGTGGGAGAAAGAGCAAGGCAGCATATCAAGGCAACACCTTAACCTGGGCTCCCAAACCTTTTATGACTGCTGAGCAAAGTGGATTTGGGACAGAGGTAACAGCCCATACTTATCAAGTAGACAACCTCATTTTCTAGCCCCTTGCTCTGCTCTCGCCGGCTGCCCGGTGCCGCGGTTCCTATTTCTCCAAGACAAGGGGGGTGGGGGGGCTTGACTAGATTACACTCCCCACGCCGTGATGTGGTTTCTGACACAGCCTTCCTCCTTTAACTCGCCGTGGTTCAGCGCTAATGAAGGCCGCCATAAAGATGCGTTCTCCGTTAAACTTAAGAAACTTTTCAAGACCGGACGCCAAATTCTGTCTCGTTGTAGAATTCACTTTCCAGTCCCTTTTTCATTATTTGTGTTCGGTTTCAGCACGGTTTTAGATATTTTCGCTGCACTTTAATGATGTATGGGAACATGCGCTCTGTTGAGTTCTCTTTCAATCAGCACTTCAGAACACATCAAGAGAACACGGCTCTCGTTCCGTCGCTGTTTCTGAACAATGTTTCACCGGCAACCTTGTTATTTGCCAAAAGTAAACTTTTCCTTGGCTTTGGCCTGGAAGTTGAAGCGCTTTGAAGCCTGTGAAGGTGACATTTTGTTTTGTCTTTTTTCTAATAGGTTTGTATTCAATTAAGCGCTGCTGGTAGAGATCCTTGGATCCCCGAGATGTTGGCCTCATCCAGCTCACAGTTTGGGCTTGTTAACGTTTTTTATATTAACCACAGACATGATTTTCCTGACCGTTCCTTTAGTGAAACTTGTGTACGAGTGAAGTTCAGAAGCCTGTATTGATATGTGGGCTTTGTTGTTATTTCTAAGAGACCAAATAAACACAAGTTTAATTTGAGGCTGTTTTGAAATGAGCCTTTTTGTTGCCATAAAGAAGAGGATTAGGATAAGCTTCATGGCCAAATCCATTCTGGGAAGCTTTTTTTTTTTCTTTCAGATTTCTAGTTTCTCCACAGTCTACAAAGAATGGAGATGCAAAACATTTCGTCAACGACTTGGAATCGAATGAAAGCTTTTTTTGGCGGCTGAACATCATCAAAATATTTTTTCAGCCTTGATTCCACTGTTGGAGTTTGGACTTCGGTCACGACCGGCAGCTTCGTGGTTTGCGTTCTTGTCGTCATGTGTTTTTTTTTTTTTTTTTTTGCACGCCTGAAGTTTTGACTGGCAGATTTATTCCAGGTGGTTATCCGATCGTATCGCGTGTAGTGGAGCACAAACCGGCCCCTCCACACCCTTCCAGTTAGTCCCCCACACCCCTTGCTCTGCTGACAGTGAATGTTGTGTCTGCAACTGAAAAACAGATGGTTGGCCATTTTGTTTGACGGTCGAGCTGAAGCTAAGCCCTCCCTTACTGCTCCTATGACGGGGATAAAAAGCTGCTAAAGGCGGCTGTTTTGCCTCCGATAGGATGCTACAGGACCCCCAAGCCCATTCCGATTTTCTCCTCGGAGAGCAGCTGAAGATGGTCTTTTGACTGGACGGGAGCCAGACTTCAGCCTGGATGCTCTGGCCAACCCACACACCCACTGTTCCAGCAGCGTAAAGCAGAGATGACGAAGCATGCCGCGGTGCCGCTGGTCTGCAGGAGTGACAAATCCCCCCCCAATGCTCCTCCACTCCGGTCTTTCTCCATCTGTCCATGTACACCATCAGTAAAATAATTTTTTCCGCCGTTGTAACATTCGGCCAAATATGTACACTGGGCCGCTCTGAATGATCGATTCCCGGATATCAGCTGCCTGCTTGAGTCAAATTTCAGTCCTGCTCTCTTACTACTAAGAGTTACTGTTGAAAAAGTGTTGCGCTGGCGAAGGACGTGGAGTATCCTTCTTACTGCTGTTTATTCACTTGAATCTCACATCCACTGCTGCCTGAAGGGATTTTTTTTTTAACAACTAGAATACTGTGTGTGGGAGCGCTTATGCTGTCTCTGCATCGGCGGCTCTAATAAAGTTTGATGTCCTGTAATGTTGCATTACTTGCATCTGTAGCTGCACATTACTTGCAGTAAAATCTGATTTGAAACGTACCAAGACATGATGTTTCCAAGGCGACTCCATCTGTCCTTTGTCAGCGAGGGGCGAAGGCCCAACGTGGTCCATCGGGACGAGATGAGGGCACTCCTTCATCTTCCTCGTCTTATCCGCCATCGAGTCGGTGTAGAGATGATGGCGCCGCAATAGTTGGAAATGCCATGTTGTCTTACCCCTATTCCCTCATGTGAAAGTGGAAAATATCTATTCAATTCAGTCATTCTCTGCAGCGTTGTGCTGTAATTGTTTGTGCTTTCAAGAGACCTAAGTGCACCGAGGACAGGCAGCCATATTGCCACCGTAATGGACCGCGCATTACGCCGCTTCTGTCTCCGGGTCCCACACGGGGGACTTTGTGCCGCGAGGTAGAGAAATTACCTCCCCGTCGTTTAAATAGCATGAACCATTGACATAGCATCTCTCTTCTCTGTCTTCCTCTCTTTCTGGTCTCGCTCGGCCCCCGGGAGACGTGCCATTTCCTTGGAAGAGAGCAGGCATATTTTAAACTGCATTTAACATTCTGCCACTTATTTCACTCCACTCGCTGCATTATTAAAATACCTTCATACCCTCTTAATTATTTTTTCTAGCTCTCCTCGATCCCCGCTAGAACTGATAATTGATGTTATTTATCGAAACAATACCACGGTGTGACTCTTCGGGTGGGAGCGCTTGAATAATGGATGAGGACAAATGCAAAGCGATTGCACCGGCTCTGACTTTGGCACTATCCATGTCGGCGCGACGCGACCATTTATGCTCGAGGAAAAGAAAACGGCAGCCGCGTTCCAAAGTGTTTACTCCTTCACCGCGCTCTCTACTTACAATAAAGCAAGACGTGATATTAACTTGCCAGGGAGGCTAGACTGGGTTAAATTTGTCAGTTCTTCTCGTCCAATTCCAGCGGGGCTTGTGGTTTTCATAATGAAAAGCCTCTCGGAGTCTCTGGGACAGACTGAGGCGCAGTGGCTGAAAAGGCCGAATGAACAAAAAGAGGCTTTTGCTTTTAGAAGCGTTTCACAGAGCGTTTGGGTCACTGGGAGTCCTGCAGTGTCCTTTTGATTTCAGCCACCAACATGTAGTGTGAACGGGGTTTTAGGATGCTCCATTAAGGTAGCAGATGACGTCCTCGGAGATGTGATTTTTGCAGTCTTGTGGTTGAACTCCAAACGCAGACTTGGTAAAACTCGTTCCTGTATCTTCTGCATCTTTAATTGAACGTATTGCTCTTTTCAAAGCCTCTGTGTCGAGCATCAGGTTAACGTCTCTGCCCTCCTCTTCTTTCCTCCCCCAGGTTCAGCAGCGCAGCCCTTCAACCCCTTCTGGTTCACAGCGGAGCCTCAGGACACGCTGGCGGTTCGGGGCAACTCGGCGTTGCTCAACTGCTCGGCCCACAGCGACGCAGCGACGCCGGCGCGCATCGAGTGGAAGAAAGACGGCACCTTCATGAGCCTGGTTTCGGACGAGAGACGGAGCGTACTTCCCGACGGCTCGCTGTTCTTCGCCCACGTGGTCCACTCCAAGCACAACAAGCCCGACGAGGGCACGTATCAGTGCGTCGCCACCATCGACAACGTCGGGTCCATTTCCAGCCAGACGGCCCGTCTCTCCGTGGCCGGTAAGAGCCGCCGATACGTTTTGCCACTATATCCTGTACTCCCTCAACACCATGTTTAGAAGTACGGCTGTAGTTTGTGGCGAATTATGGGTAGGGTTGAGAGAAGTGAACAAAAAGGCTTTACACACCCGTAGAGTTTTCTCTTTTCTTCAGAGAACTCGACACATCTCTTTCAATCTTTGTTCCATATATTGATCTCACATTTTAATAAACAATAGGTGTGTTTTTATGTACCAAAAAATCTTGAAATATCACAAACGTTACTCGGTCGAGTTGGGAAAGTTTCAATAAATCAATAATTGCGTAACAGTAGTGGATAAGAAAAGAAGCATTCTTTGCATTTTCTTCTGCAGATTTTCCTGAATTCGGTTAGAACTTGTGATGCATTTGAATGAATACCCGGCCAGTGGAAATGATGTTACGCAATTCAAAAGATTTCTCTCTTCCACCATTTCTTTCTCTTCACAGCTCCGCTGTACGGTAGGTGTGAGGTGAATGGTGGCTTTTTCCTTTTGTCCTTGATCTGCTCAGCGATTTTTGTTCTTTCTCTTCCATAAAAATCCTTCACTTTGCCGGAGCCTGAATGCATCGCCCGACTGGATGAACGCTTGTAAAATGGTCTGCTTTTCCTTTCCGCTTCTCGTCCCACAATGTGACCTTGTTCGGTTTGGGACCGGCGAGTGACGTGGGATTATTAGGTGTTTTGAGTCAAGTCGTGCCCCGAAATGCAATTTGCAGCCGCCGCAGGAGCCGAAGAATGCGTCGGCTGTGTGCTTTGTGCTCAGCAGCGCTGTGCCAGATTCGAAGTTGCTCGTGAGAGGCCTCTTGTTGACAATGGGATAGAGAGAGTACAGTATAAGCCTCTCGGATACTAAGTGCCCCTGTGAAGTTCTTGTGACTGACTCGGTTTCTTCTCATCGGCTCTGAGTTGCAAGTTAATGAGGCGGTATGTGTGTGTGTGTATATATATATATATATATATATATGTGTGTGTGTGTGTGTGTATGTGTGTATATATGTGTGTGTACACACACACACACACACACACACACACACACACACACACACACACACACACACACACACACACACACACACACACACACACACACACACAAAAAAATCTGCCTCACTGAAAGAGTTCAGCGCATTGGGATCTCGGACACTATTTATTCTGACAAAACTTAGCATTGAGCAAATGAAAAAACTGCCATATCTTGTTACCGGGGGTTCAGAGATGATACATTTTTAGCGTTAACATTTTACATTGGTTTGGACTTGGATGTCTGGAGATTAGGGCTGTGCGGTATGGGCGAAAATTCATATCACGGTATTTTGTAAGATTCTGGCGGTTTCACGGTATATATTTTTTTAAACAAGTAAACACTTTGATTCCATTAACAGCATCAGTCAACTAGACAGCAGTACTGTCAACGAGCCATCCATAGCCGCAACATTGACTTTTTACAGTTTAATACTGGGAGCGCAGTGGAGCTACTTACCTGTCAGTGTATCTGGGCTCAGTCATGGTTCACACTTGTTATACAATTACAGCGCCGAATTGCATGCTGGGTAGAGTTCGCCCACAAAAAAAACAGGAAGAGACAGACCGGAAGACACGCCACACAAACAGCTGTTCACACCCCAACTTCCCAGCATTCAATTTGGCTGTGTAATTTTTAACCATAAGTGAACCAAGTTACCCTGACAGCTACGTAGCTCCACTGCGCTCCCAGTATTAAACTGTAAAAAATAAATGTTGCCGCCTGCTGTTCTTGCGGATATGCACGGCTTGTTGACGGCGCTGGTCGCTGATGGCACCGCTGTCTAGTTGACCGACGTAGCGCAACAACAGGTGTTACGTGTAACCACCGGTATGACGGTATATGAAAAATTCATACTGTATGGAAATCTGAAACCGGTTTACGGTTTGAACCGGTATACCGCATAGCCCTACTGGAGATTATATGCGTTTCTTTTCTGCAGCTGCCTCAAGTGTTACTGATCCAACAGCAACACAAAGGGCAACATGTTTTCGGTGTAATGCACAAACAATATCCTCCGTATTAAAGCTTTTCTTCAGCCGTCCCTCAAAATATCTTAGTGTTGATGTGATGGTACATACTTAGTGACTGCAATAGTTCCTGACTTTAATGAAAAGAAACACAGGACAACAGTTTGTGTGTTTTATGTATTTGGGGATGTGAAATGAGGGAATCTCAGTGTGCATCTTCAAGTTTGTTTTTCTTCCAACCGTAGCCGGACAGTGGACAATCCATCGTGGCGCTTCATCAATACCTGTCGCTGAAGCTGCATCGATGTATCATGTGGGGGGGGCTTGTTTAGTTCCTGAGCCAAGATGAGTTCTGCTCTCCGACTACCTCACAGCCGTTGGGAACTGCCTGGGTCAACCATGATGGGGTGTTAGATTCAATCAATTTCTACTCGAAGAGTGGAGCAGGTGAAATCTCTCCGCTGCTACAGCCGCTGACGCACTTCACACATGGAGATTCATCGCCGTAAAAAGCTTCAACCGTTGTGCACATGCGCAAGTGTTGGAACCCATCAACGCTACTGCATTTATGGTTCTACTTCCACGCACACAAACACTGATGCATCTCCAGCTGGCTGGCAGGTGGCCAATAAAAAGGTTAATTGCAGTGTAGAGGGAGCAGGCCATTAGGCCGCCGTCAGAGCCGGGAACGATGGCGCGTACGGGGGGGGTGGGGGCGTGACCTCTTGAATGCAGTGACGGAATGAGTCACGGTTGGCTGGCGTGGCAGGGAGCACGTCAGACAAATACCGGGGTATTATGTGAGATTGATTTCGAGGAGGACCTGCAGGCTCGTTCTTCTGAAGGGAACGCCTCCACACATTGCCGCTTTGCTCCTCGGCTTCACCGCCTTACATCACCAGGCTCGCAATTCTTCTACACATGCAACACATTTATGTGAGATGCAGTGAGCAGGTTAGGGCACATGTGAACGCACAACTGGTGTCGTTGTTATTCTGTTGCATCGCCTAGTAGGTTGTAATCACAGTAAGATGGAAGGGTCATGTCATATTTAAAGGGAAGAAAACATGATTGCTTTTTGATGTAAAAATACAAAGACGTGCCCGTCTTGCTACATGCAGATTCCCTTCACTCGTCGCGATGGGCGGGGAAATAAAACCAACGAATCGACACACGAATGCTGTTGATTTCTCAATGTCTTGAGGCTTCCAGTGAGATGCACCGGTGTCCTGAAAAATAACCGTAAGAATGACATTACGTTGTGATTTGTTGACTGAGTATGTCCGTTGCATGAGCTGCAGCACCCCAAAACTGAAGTCGCTCAACGTTATGCATGAATATTTAACCCCTGTGGTAAATGTACATATAAAAAAAAAACAAGGTATTCTTGTTGTTAGGACAGTTGTTATTCTCCACATTGCCTGGCTTTGAAGTCTCTCTCTCCTCCTCGTGCTTCCTCTTTGCTCTTGCTTTGTCATCCTGTGTGTTTTATCCTGTGTCTGTGCACAGTCAGATACTGTGGAGACACAAGTAGACTCAGAAGAAAGAGATGGGGGAGGTGGTGGGGGGAGAAGAGGATTGTGGCCTAATCTTATGTATTCAGTTTGAGTCTCTGAAAGAGAAAAGGAGGGGAGGAAGAAAAATGATAGGGCAGAGAGCGAGCAGTACACAGCAGTGATGCCCGGGACACAGAGCGAGACACGAGTAATGAGAAATCCCATTTTAGCTGTCTGCTGCCGCCACACACACACACACACACGCCGGGTTCACGCTTTGAACTCCTTAAGAATGTCTTGAGGTGAGCTTCCCCCCCCTCCCCCCGAAAAGGGAAGCCCTCAAATGATAAAATGAATTAATTTAGCCTTCCTCTCTCCTTCCCGCTGTCTTGCAGGCTCTTTGTTTTCCTCCCTGACCTCTCAGTATGTAGATGAGACATTTCTCTTTGAATATTATCAGCTTTTTGTTTTAGTGCGTTTGCCCTGTCGGCTCCTCTTGGTTTTATAACATTTCCCTCCTCTCTCTTCCTCCCTCACTTATAGAGACTGTGGTGTATAGAGATAACCAAAGCCACTTATCACTGCTTTGATATCAGGTTTCACTGAGGGGGAGGGGGAGGGGAAACCCGTAATTTCTCCCTCCCCACAGTAGTAGAAATTATAGGCCGAACACTCTTCATGTGTCATGTGTGTCGCCTCATATTTAAGCATGCTCATCCTTTGTTGGAGTCGGACGCCCTTTGAAGGAATTAGGAGCGTCGGCACCTTCTTTAATCCCTTTTTTGATGTATTTTGATCTGTTTTTTGTGTGTGTGTGTGTGTTGGGGGGTTCACCCCCCAAGGACATGGCAGCTTGCAAACGTGAAAAGGGATAATTGCATCACTATTGCGTGGATAGCCCTTTGTGGCATTGTCGGAGACACTTTGTAGGACACAGTCGGTTAATTAAGTTGGCATCTGAACATATTCCGAATAATCAAACGTCATTTGTGTTTCCACAACAATGAATTTGAATGTCAAGCAGAGATGGATGAAGACACTTGGTTGGGATAAAACATCACAGCGGTCCAAATGCACTGAGATGACTCGCGAAACAAGTGTATAGTTGGATAATATGTGAATACAGCATCTTTTAAACTCAGTCATTGTTTATATGGATGTAATCTGAGCGATTAATCATACCATTGTGGACCTTTTTTATAATATTCTGCTCAATGTGTGTGGTGTTGTTGTGTCACACACACCATTCCCCTTTGGTTTGTTGGTTTCCTTCCCTTCTTTAGACATGCTCATCACACACTTTATCTCTGGTTAGAGAGAGCACTGCAGCCTCCTCCTCGTACAGCCGGCCTGGTGACGTAGCAGTCAGATTTACAAAGCAACCTTTTACCTTTTTCCTACTGACACATTGTGTAAACAAGAAACCGGGTTGTCCTTATCTGGTTAAGCAACTAAGAGGAAACGTGGTCAACACAGCTGTAGAAACCTCCCTGGCCTTTGGCGCCGTATGTTTCTAACGAGGCTTCGATCATTACGAGCCTGCAAGGCGGGGAAAATAAGATCACTTTGGCTTTTGCTTCTTCAATAGAGCGATCCAAAATCCAACTGAAAATTTAACTGAGACAAATTTGGACTTAAAAAAAAAAACTAACGGCATCATCATATTACTGCTGGTGTCTTTCAGAATGTCACATTTACTTTTGCTAAAGTTGCTAAACTCAGCGTCTGTCAGTAACCAGTTATTTTATGTACTCAAATGCATGTACTAAACTCACCCTGATTAAAGCACATGCACAGAGAGAGACTATAAAAGTGCTTTATCTCGGAGGCTGATTGGAGATAAAGCCCAATCAGATGATGTCTGACCGCTCACAGCGGTATTCATTCATCCTACTTTTCACACGACCCAGAAAGAACACTCCTGCTACTCTCTCATTCTTCACTCTTCATCCTTTCTCTCTCTCAATCAACCTCCTGTCCTTTCTTCTTTTTACCTTCTTTACTACCTCTCTCAGTCCTATATTTTCTCTTTATTATCCTTTCAGCCCTTCACTCTAACACACACACACACACACACACACACACACACACACACACACACACACACACACACACACACACACACACACACACACACACACACACACTCACCCATTTTGCAGTTCCACAGTGGCTGCACCCAGGTTATAAAGTGCCAACATGGCAAACAAACAGTAATAAATCTAAAAAAAAACACACACAAAAAATCATCTCTCCCCATTGTCAAAGTAGCCCCCCAGAAAGAAATACATCAACCATGTCATTGTTTTCCTCCTAAAAATGTTCTTTTGTTTGCACGTGGGCCTTGTTGCTGGCTAAATAAAATATCTTCTCCATTCCTGTGGAAAGTCAACCTTCTACACGCCCCAAAACGATGCCGTCCCTTTGATCTGAGAAGGGTCGTAGTTTGGACGGGGTGTCATGTGTCTTCTCATGCACACAATTAAGAACAAATAACTGCTGATAATTCTCATGAGTGATGGGAAGTTGAAGATTGAGGTGGAGTGACTCCCCACCTCTCTCTGACCCGGAGGCTGGGTCAGGGGTCACAGTGGCGTTCCATCACCCTGATTGCCATCCGTCTCCGGTACACGCGAGGAGGGACGGAAGAGGCCGCCGATGAAGCAAGAGATTAATCCTGCGTTGAGCTGAAAATGAAAACATTCAGCTACCCTCGGCGCGCAAGTAATGAAAAAGGAAAATAAGCGAAACGCTGTAGAAGAAGAATTGAGCTGTTGTAGCCGACTGCAGAGACGCGGCTGTAAAGCAGACTGAGAAAATATGATGTGGGAAATCTTGGTTGAGGAGGGGAGCTGTGGGGAAAGATCCATCTTTCTTTCTTTTTGCCTCTCTGGAGGGCGATGGTAGGAGAAACGTGTTGGCAGGGAGTCTGTTGGGCTGGAGGTAGATGACAGCCCCCATTTTACGTGTATTCACTGACTGATTAGGTCCTCTGGGTAGGTGGAGCAGCTGATGGAGACGGCCCCTTTCTTCACTCTCCAGACGCCGTGTGTGTGTGTGTGTGTGTGTGTGTGTGTGTGTGTGTGTGTGTGTGTGTGTGTGTGTGTGTGTGTGTCTAGAATTCTTCTTCTACATGCAACACGTCATCGTTCAATATGAGCTTTATTCTGATTGTAAATTCAAAGTAAAGCACCAGTGCAGAGTTGCTTATTCACAATTTACTAGTTTCAACACAAGCTGGCAGTTCAGAAGTTTCTTAGTTTCCTTTCTTCCTAATGCTCTTTTCAGGCTGAAACCCAACCAAGTTATTGCTAAATCATGATTCAATGACCTTTTTTAAACCAGATGTAATTCTCCTTTTCAAACGGGCTCTGCAATGCTGTTTTTACGCTGGTGATTTGTATCACTTTAAAGGATTTCTTTTCTCGGTCACTAAATGAAAAGCTAATGCCACCTTTTTTTGTTTACCCTCCAATCATGTGCTGCTACTGTTAACTTTTACTTTTAGACATGACAAGACATTAGGACTTGCTGGTTTCTTCAATGTTACCGACCAAAGCTTAAAGTGGACACAGACAGGAAATTAAATTAAGTCTTAATCAGCATTTAGTGCAACAAAAATGTCTGTAGAGGTTTTTGGATTCAGTTGAGTTTGCCAACATGTACCACTACTCGGAGAGGGTTTAAAAAAAAAAAAAAAAGCGGATACCTGGGGACATTCTCTTCATTCAGCACAACAAAGCTGCATTTAGAATTTCAAATTAAAAGTGTACCGTCCAATTGAACTTTCCCTTTCTGACGGTTTCTGCCACCATGCCTTAGCTGGTGCAATTACCGCGTTCTAATGAGTGATAATTGCGCGCTGCAGTCGGCGGAAGATAAACCCGGGCGTAATGACTTCCACAACTCGCTCCACTCGTCTGTATTTCTGAGCCCACTGCTCAACTCCCCAGTTTCCAGTTTCAGTTTCCAGCTGTGCGTTGTGCATCTCCCTCATCTGCATTTCACAGCCACGGCTCAATGTCAAGTACTTAGGAATCATCTTAGACTCACGTCTAAGATTTGATAAACAAGTACGTAATATCAGTAAAAAAGTTAAATCGAATCTCAACTGCTTCAGATTCATTATACAGTATCTGCCATTCAGCTCAGCTTTACATGCATGCCATGATATTCTCACATCTATCATACTGCATCACTACCTGGTCACAAGCCTCTCAAACAACCATACAACCCATCACATCACTGTGTAACCAGACACTAAAAGTAATGGTCAAAAAACCAATGAGATGGCACCGCTGTCAGATCTTAAAAAAACACAACATGTTCAGCTTTGAAAGCTTCATAAACTATTCAAGATTACAACTTTATTTTCAAATGCCTACATGGTAACGCTCTTTCCCTCCTAAATGAATTCATTAAAAGACCACTACAGTTAACACACGGGGCCTCAGTGAACGGGAACTGCTGGGTTGCAATGCGCAGAACCTCATTTGGTCAGTCAGCTTTTTCTGTTGGAGGATCAGAGCAATGGAACAGTCTCCCAACAACTGAAAGTACAACACGATTTTAAGGTTTTTAATAAAGGGCTTAAATCATGGTTAAGAAGAAAAACAACATTGTTCACACGTTTAACACCCTCGTACTTTTACTTTGGGTATGTATCTGTGCATGTATTCTCTTTTTTTTTATTCTATTTTTATCACATTTTATTATATTTAAAAAAAAAAAAGCCTCCTGTGGACAGGTGTTGGAAATTAGCATTCGCTATATACACTCAACACAGTGCATCTGGTTTTCCCTTTGTGCATAGCTGTGTGCTAGGAATTCTAATGCCATTGTGATGTCCACATCAAATAAAGTCAAGGCATCCACAACCTCCAGAGATTGTTTCCTTGAAACGCTCTCATTCTCACTTCGGACCCCAAAGGACGGAGTCGTGGCGTTGGTAGGAATCTGGCTGCCGGCGCGACATGTTAATCAGCTCGAGTGTTTTGTCTTTTATAGACTCTGCAATATCTATTTGTATGCGAGTAGCATCATTTCAGGGTCTCGTATGATTTTGAATTGCTCTTCGTCAGATACAGTTGTATGTGGGATTCACTTCAAATATGTCAACACCCTCCTGAGTGTAACACTGATTTTTGTGGCGTTGATCATCAAATGGAATAAACAATTGGGACATAACATTAAACCTGCATGGCTGGGACAGCGTAAATCATCATCTGCAGCTTGCAATACTTTAAAATGAGTCGACGCAGCCAAACCTCGATTCTTCCACAAGCCGAGGACTGGAATGCGATGTTCACTGAATGAGTAGCTCTGCTGTAAAAACGAACATGAGGCTAGAGCAGATGACCCGAAGGAGAGAAGTTTCCGCTGCGTCGTGCAGATCTTCCCGAACAAATGGCGTCAATCTGAAATTTAGGTTTTTGGTTTGTGTTGTTCTGGTGCAATCATTGCTCTACAGGAGAAGTGACTTTATGTTTCCAGTCACATTTACACATCTAGTTTTAGTCGCAGGCCTCCATCACCAGAGTCATGATGCAGATGGAGCGCATTGCACACTGCGCTCACGTTCCACCAAACAAGTGGACAAAATACCGAAATGGTTCCTTTCCGGTGGATTCCTTCCCTCCCACTGCGAGCAGCAGATTCCTCTAGTCAGCAATAAGAAAGATGGCGCTATACTTAGAACCACTGGGGCAGAGGAGTCAATGACAAACGGGAGAATTAAATGTAGAACAGTGAGTCATCTTTATAAAAAAAATTAAGATAAAAGATATTTAAAAAACTGTTTTAATATATTAAAGATGAACAAACGAGAATATACATGAGTTCTGTTTGAAAGTCGGACGACTCACGACCAGGAACCCTGTTGCTCGTGGGGAGAGTAAAATATTCCTGGGAAGTGTTGCGCAAGATAACATTCAATGCGAGCGCTCGTCGATTTACAGAAAATAAGCTTTTTAATTCCACAAGCCAAGGTGTATTCTATTACTCAGTCCCACCCCGAGGATACGAGGAGGGTTTTGACACTTAACTAAAAGAAGAATTGCTCCTTTGTGCCGGGAGTTTTACTACCTGGGGAGTGCGTCATTCAAAGCAGTGCAATGCTTTTCTTTTTAGGAGCGGACAATCCATCATTCTGCATTAATAAAATAAAAAAAAGAGGCTTGACTGCACTTGAGAGAATTTTGTTTATCCTCCCCTCCCTCATTGACATTCACTGTCCATGCCTCCTTCCCTCGCGGTTCTGCAGATAAAGATACCGACGCGGTTACGGACTGGCGCGCTCATCTGCATCGGCCTTTCATCTCCCGGTGCCCGTCCGAGGCAGCGTGCGGGAGGCAGTTTCTGGGGGTTTTCACAGTAAAACGTCCCCGTGTTTCAAAGCCAAATTGGGCTTCATAGAGCTTTTTGAACCCCCGCGAGACTCACGTTTTTTTTCATTTGATTTTTTTAGGATGGCTCCCCATGCTGCGTGGGAGAAAGCTTTTCAAACACACCGCTGTGTTTATCAGACACGCGGACTGGGCAGAAAAAGTGAGACTGGAAGTTTGTATTCCAAGTTGATTCGGTGCTCCTAGCCTTGGGTTTTGATATTCAAGGCCGCTTGTCTTGACACGCGCTCTTATGAATTTCTTTTTTAAAGAGAATAGCTTAAGCAAAAATCATTCCGATATCGACATTCTCATGAGCCCCTTTTACGCACGAGTCCTCCTGTTTCCATCACTGGAGAATGACAGACATAGCGTATTCTTTTTTTGAAAGATGGTCTGTTCTGTTAGTGAAACGTGTGATTTCAGGGTGACGGGAAAAGGGATTTAATTTTGCTACTCTACAGGTAAATAAAATATGTTTGAAATGCATATTTTACTCTGTTCGCCTTGTGCTGAGGATGCAGAAAATATGGTGCAACCGTGAGCCTTCATTGCATATTCTGCACTGAAAGAACGCCTCGCCCTGGGCGCAGATGGAGAAGAAACCGAAGTGCGAAGTGCTCAGTTGGTGAGCATCTTGGTTTTTATTATGCTTCGGAGACCAACGTTATTTATGGATTTACTCTTTTTTTCCCCTTTTTTTTTTTTTAGGTTTCCGTAAGCGTTGATGGTATTATGATGGCGGTGGAGAGGTGGAGCTTTAACTGAAAGGGGCACGCTCCAGGCGTGAGAGGTGACACCTCGAAAAGCATTTCTCACCGCTTCCTCTCGGTTCTTATCCCACACTCAGTCAGCTGGAAGACTGAGTGCTTCTTGACGACGGTGGAAGAATAAGGAAGAAAAACACAGCCCCCCCCACCTGTACCCCATTTCCATTAATTATGGTAGATTCACTGATGTTTCTTCTTTAGTGACAACCTACAAGGTTTCATCCCGGGGAACTCTGCATTTTGCTTGCTGATCCTGAATAGAACATTCATTTGCATTCATTTTGTTGCTTTAAGCCAAAGACAGACGGCCTACATTCCTCACTCGGTGTCACTCAGAGCCAATGTGAGAGAGGGGGGGGGAAGGTTTTTTTGAGGGTGCAGGATGGATGGGTGGCGCTTGCCAAGTATTTTCCTACGCATTCTGCAGAGCGACGGGGCTGAAAATAAAAGCTGGGGATGAATGGGGCAGCGTACGTGTTCTTCATCTGGAATAAAGACTGCTTTTTTTGGGGAGCTGCTAGAGCCTGTTAGGGCCTGCTTGAACACAGACGCTTGTCTTGATGTGCAGGGGGCGGGACATGTGGGATGCAGGCGAGACGTGTGTGAGCATGAGCGAAGTGTGAAGGGGAGAGAGAGAGAGAGAGAGAGCGAGCGTGATAAACAAAGGAGATGAAGAGCAGGAAAGTGAGCGATTCTCCTATAGCAGGAAACAAAGAAACTACAAAAGTGTGTGTGGATCATGATTTTACTGAGCGGTCCTGAACTCTCTGTGTGTGTGTGTGTGTGTGTGTGTGTGTGTGTGTGTGTGTGTGTGTGTGTGTGTGTGCGCGCGCGCCAGTGACTGTGTTCAGACCTCATCTCGACACCATGCGGCGCTCGGCGGTTGCATGCTGTGTGCTACGCTCACACATGTGTGATGTGTGGAGGCGTTTGACTCACCGAGTTAAGTGTGATGAGGCTTGATTGATGATTAGAAAAAAACAAAAAGGATAAATGCTGGCAGTGTTCGAGTTGAGGCCCCCTCCCGCTGTTGGTGTTGTGTGGTATTATGGAAATGTTGTACAACCAATTGTGTAGAGGAGAGTTTAATGTATCTGAGGGGCAATTTGGTGAATAATACCCCAAAATGTATCAAATCAATACGATACGCACAAATGTACACGTTAATGGCGAAGAAGAAGCCAGAAACTAGGGCCCTCGTACCACATCCTCATCACTATCAGGTCGGCTTTGGTTTCCCTGCTTATCATCCAGGATGGTTCCCACGTGTTTGTGCCGGATCCCTTTTTTAACGGCGGTAAGAGCCAAACTAGTTTGAACATCTCTTTGGTTTGCGACAACATTTTT